>NC_041381.1:15043720-15065741 GCF_002162155.2 Triticum dicoccoides | reverse complement strand
TGAGCGAGTAAGGTCGGTACCAGTGGGCCCAAACGACTAAGATCCGTACTTGTGGGCTCAAACGACTAAGATAGTAGGCAGATTGAGCGAATAAGACCGGCACATGTGAGTCCGAACAACTAAGATCGATGCTTGTGGACCCGAATGGCTAAGGTCAATAGTAGTTAAAATGAACTAGTAAGAACGGTACTTGTGGGTCTGGATGACTAAGATCGATACTTGTGGGCCTGAACGACTAAGAGCAGTACTTATGCGTCCGAATGACTAAGATCGGTACGTGTGGACCCGAACAACTTAGATCAGTATTAGTTAGCCCCGAGCGAGTAAGATCGGTACTTGTGGGCCTAGACGACTAAGAGCGATACTTGTGGGACCGAACGACTAAGATCGGTATTTATGGACCCAGTCGACTAAGATCTGTACTTAAGAACGTAGATATGTTAAGTGGTCCATTAGTAGGCTTAATTTACGTTTTTGTCTTCTGTGTGTTTTCACTCGTGACGGGATGAAAGATATCCTTAGTGACATTTACATTACGATTTTGTTTTGCAAGAGGTTTTAATTTTTATATGTCTTTCGTATCATTTGATTAATTTACATTATTTGTCGAGTTTCCATCATTCTTTTGAAGTGAACTACTTTGCTGGTGTTTGTCTCTTTAAACTTCCATGTGAAAACGGTGCTTTTTGCACAAACTTGTCCTTTACACAGTATTTCGTCCATGAATGCAAGATGGTTGCCTAAGTAGACGTGTAGATAGCTTACTACCAGAAATCACCTTATATCGCACTGGCAACAATCTGCACTTCTACCGTGTGGTCCTCGGTTTGAGACAAGTTGACCACTTTTTGAAATGGTTTTCTTTCGAAGAATAGGGATCGAATCTATGATAGAACTGTGCTTACCCAAACATTATTCTTTGTAAAGCACAATGGTGATCTCATTATATAACGAGGCAATGACAAGAATAGACGTGCAATCCAGCAGCTCCAGCTTTATCAATCTTGAGGAGCCCCAGCAATACAACGCCTAACAAGGCCATGCGCCCGTCTAAATTTCTGTAAACCGCAAGGCAAGCAATACAACCCCCAACGCACACAAATAAACCCACAAATAAAAATGCAACTCATTACTTTTGCCACGTTTGAAGAATGCAATCAAGCTACATGGGTGGAACACCACATGGCCTAGTTCATCAAAACAATGCCGCTCATATAACCATAAGATTAGGCATTCACTATAGTCAGAAGAAATGATCCAATAAGAATGCATCTGCTGCAAGAACAAGAAACTGCAGTCTCGCTCGCTCGTCTGCTCCACCTCACCAACGGTATTTCCTATCTTCATATGTACATGACCTCAAAATGCCGCCGTTGAAACAAGTCCCTGCACTGCAACTTCCATCATGGACGTCCACAATCACTGTTCATAGGAGACCATGTGAGCAAACATTAGTCCTACTTCTTTTGGTCAAAAGTATTAGTAACATTTTTGTTAAATAAATGAGGCAGCAACATTGCTAGAATGAAAAGACACTTGCAACCTTATAAATCCCTGAAGTCCAACTCTATTAAGTTCCACTCAATAAAAATGAATAGGAGTAGATATTTTGAACCAAAGATAGATCTACATTCCCTCATAAAAGCAAACAGCATTAAAGGACATTCGTACTGAAGTCCAATTCAATTAAAGGACATCCTGACAAGATTTCATTTGCTCTCTAGCCACTTTCATGGTTCAGTCTTATTATCTTTGATCACTAAAATTTGTAGAAAGCATGATTAAAAAATTTATGATATGAAGGATATAGATGCACTGGTCAGGCTTCATGGTAAATAAACTGTAATCACTAGCAGAATTTTTTGTAAGCTGGGAAATTGAACATTGTAACTTGAGTACCTCACAAAATAAATAGCCAGACTTGGAAAAGGGCATGTTTGAGTAATTGTATATTTAACAGAATTTTCTCCTTCAGACTAGCATCATTGTTCAACGTAGGTTACCATCTTATCATCAACCAACATTATTCAGAGATTCAGAGATTACACTACGTGGGAAGAAGATCACACTACATAGTTTATAATTGTTCAACAACGGAAGGACCATCCTCAATCAGAGATTACACTACAGGTCTGAATCCAATAAATTTTTGGTGTTGTCCTATTCCTGGATGATGAGCTTCATTTGGACATGAGCTGACAGTAATCATCGTGATCAGAAAATTTCAGAGACCCTAGATCTCAATGGTGGCTTACCTTCAATTTTTGTGCCCACTAGAACAGAAATAATTGAATGTTTAGTCGCCGGCTAGCCACCTGCAGGGAGGGATGTAAGGAAGAGATGAGGCAGGGGGCAAGGTACCTTCCTCCATTGGTCGACCACTACGACCATGCCCAGCCAGGGGTTTGCCTCCAGGACCTCGCGCCGGTGTTGTCGCCCAGGTCCATGCGCGGCGCCTGCGTCTCCCAGGACCTCTCCCTGGCATCCGCGGGGGCGTCGGGGAGCGGCCACTACGACCAAGCCCAGTCGGGATTTCGCCGACATGACCTCGCGCCGGCGTCGTCGCCTACGTACTTGCGCCGGCGCCGGCGTCGTCGCCTTCAGGCGCCTCCCTCTCGCGAGATGGATTAGCCGAGATGCAAGGGATTGACCGAACGAATTCACAAAGTTTCTAAAAGAAAAAAAAGGCAGGGAGGACCATAATACCCTTCTTGATTAAACTTAATACTTTTAGTTAACCTGTTAAATCAACGGTGGGAAATAATCACTGGGAGAGTTACATAAAATTACATATTGTAACTCCCCAATCACCGTAAAAGAGCACTCTCTCTCTCTCTCTCTCTATATATATATATATATATATATATATATATATATATATATATATATAAGAAAATGGGTTGATACTCCTATGAGTACATACTCTCACCTTCGAACTCCACACACACACGTACTGGCGAGCAACCGTTCCGTGTCCATCTAAGCATCTAGCTATTATTTAATAATTTAATTTATTAAAGTATTACTATTCCATCTAACCCCTCCGCATGGATCTGGAAACAACTTCCGTGTTAGTAGGGAATTTAGTTTCCATTAATACCTAGTTAGGCTGACTCGCCCGACGTGGGCGCTCACCCAGGCATGGGCTCTCCGGCAGCTTCACACACGTTTATGATCTTCTGGTGATTTGATTCACAAGCGGGGCAGCATGCGACTCATCTGCTATGAACGCGCAAAGGATTTTACCGTATCGGTAAGTGAGCTGATCGTTGATTCCATCCGGCGGAAGCGAGCCGGTTGTTTCCTCTGACATCTCAATCGGTGGCAAGCGATCCATGGCGAATTGGCGCTGGCTAACTACATGGTAAGGTTTCCATCAATTTTTTATTTTTTTTGCGGGTGAGGTTTCCATCAATTTTATATTGCATATACCAGGATATGATCACCGTATCTCTATAAGAAGCGCTCATGTATTTTGCTTTCTTCTGATGGACGGATGCATGTGGATGCACATACATCCACATTACCACATCTGATGCACGTACGTGCATCCTTTGCACTTGGAGTTTTTTATTTTTTATTGGGATTCCACTTCTGTGTTACCTCTGAACTTGACATGTTGCATACTTGAGCTGGAATTCTAATCTCATCATACAAGACATCATCTGTTGCGGCTGATTCGATCTACCTCGGTTTTGATAGATGCATCGAACACCGGCCGGCCAACCAGCGTGCGTCTTCCGAGTTGACGTGGCATACTGGTGGCCATGACGCCTCCCGTCGCATGGATTACTGCAACTTCTCTCATGGACGTCGACGACCACAATCGTGTTGCTTCGACAGTGTTTCTTTATTTTCTGTCTATGAGCCACATACTATGGACACCAGATCTAGATGCTTGGAATTGAATTGTACACTTTTTCGTGGATTAGACTCCTTTTAATTCATGTATTTCCTTAAGAAACTATATACTCCTTTTGTAGTAGTATATACCCATCAGCTATAACTCGACACAACTATTTTGGTATGCACTAAAAGTAAAAATGAAGTATATACTGACTAACAAAAGTAATATTTACCGACTCACAAAAATGCATATTTCATAAAAAAATGTAGTATATACTGAACCAGAAAAATAGTATATATACTCACACATTAAAAAACTATCCTTTTGATTTCAACAGTATGTTACTTGCCGTGAATTTATACAGAGAAGAGTAGGTACAATCTATGTACCTGAAATTAGTACCTTATATGCACTACTTTTGATGGTAGCATTACATTACTAAGAAGAGCAGTAAACAAAGCGCCCGCTACTCTAAGCAGTGTAAAAAAAGGTATACTCCATCACAAAAAATGGTATGTACTTCATTTCAAAATATATAGTATATACACCATATGAAAAGAAGTGGTATATACTCTCGAAGGGCCAGAAGTGGTCTGTGGTAAATATGTGGTATATACTTCGTTCCAAAGAGGAGTATATACTAAATCATAAAATCAGAATGACACAATTTGTTAAACTTATATTACTCCCTCCGTCCTAAAATAAGTGTCTTGAGCATACAAATTTGTACTAGAGCTAATATAAAGTGAGACACTTATTTTGGGACGGAGGGAGTATATGACTTCCAAAAAATATTACAGCAGCAATATAATAAAATGCTATATATATATACCACATGTATACAATAGCTAGCTACGTACCTTCAAGTGGAGGACATGTACTTCTATATACTACGTGGAGCATGTGGCCTGCAACCTAAACAAACTTCCTGTTCCACAAATATCGTTGCTTAATTATAGGATCAAGCCCATGCATGCACACTGCGACTATTGCATGCATCGCTTCCTTTTCTTATCGGTTGGTTGATATCCAACCCAAAGACCCGTTAGGGAGTGGGAGTATGTATTCCGGGGAGTATAAAAGAGGAGTCCTATATATATATATATATATATATATAGCAGTAGCTACAGTGTCGTCAAGCTTTCTGAATAGATTTAGGTGTGAAACACATGCAGGCCACCCGGGGATGATGCCTCGTGCATGCATGCTACTGCTAGAGATCCAATCCATCAATCCAGGTCACCTCTACATGCTCTCTGCGTGTAAAGCTTGGTGCCCGTGCTGCTAGTTGCTCATTGATCTATTGTCACTTGTGCTCTCGCCTCAGTCGATCCGGTTGGGACTCCACCCTATAAGAAGCCCGGCATCAACCACCCAGCACTAACCAACTCAATCCCTGTTACATATTCAGTCTTTGCAACCAATCCTCTCCAACCAGACGCAAGCATGAGGCCCCAGGTGCTGTTCACCGCGCTGGCCGTCGTCGTCGTCCTTGCAGCTGCTCTGCCCGTCATCCACGGCCAAGGTGAGCCCGGGATCCTCCTTTCTTTCTTCATCTCCTCGCCGAGTAAGCCAGTGTAGCCGCTTACTGACATTGGTGGCTGCCTGCAGGTGCCACCCCAAGCGCGTCGCTGTGCTGCAACAACTGCGGCACCTGCACCAGGTCCATCCCGCCCAGGTGCACGTGCATGGACGCCTCGCCCAGCGGCTGCAACCCGGCCTGCAAGACCTGCGACAAGTCCACCATCGCCGGCCGCGACAGCTTCCAGTGCAAGGACCGTGTCGCAAACTTCTGCCAGCGCAGCTGCACTAAGGCCACATGATTCAACCTGCTGTCGCCCGAATAATGCCGATTAGCTTGTGATTTTCCTTTGTTTTTTGCAGTATTTGAGAGTTCCCTCTGCATCTTGCTCTGGTAGATGCAGAGAAGAAATGAGAGTTGGATGCATGCTCATTGTTCCTTCTTGTGTCTGAAATAAAGAGCATATTCTTTGCTCAAAATCTTCTTTGTTAAACCATTTATGCATTGCGACCAGTAAAACGCATATGCATTGAATGGAATGGAATATGAATTCCAATCCAAATCTTCTAGTACCATGTAGAGGCACGAATGGAATGCATTCATGTACAAAGCAGCAAGATGGAGAGATGTCAAATTTAAATCCAAGTAAAATAATTTATACAAATCCATTAAAAAATGGTAATGTCAAACCCAGTCCAGATACTTTAGATCTAGATCTATGAAAATTCAACGAATCAAAAAGTTTGATCTCCACAAAAAAAAAACTAAAGGTCGACACTAAGAATGTCAACATCGTGTTGAAACTATAGTTTCATGAAATGAATGGGAGATTTTTGTAGATGATTTAGCTTGTTTAGGAATTACTATACTTTTTGCAGTTGACTAGTCTCTATGCACAAGTGAAATCCCCCAAACAGTAGATTTAAACCCACTAAGGATGATTAGGACCGATTTGAATATTTAATCTCATGTTTGGAAATGCCATAATAGGTAGGTATGGTGGCTGTTTTGAGGAAGGTATATGGTGGGTGTATGGTACCGGCGAAAGTTGCACGGCACAAGAGAGGCTAGCAATGGTGGAAGGGTGAAAGGGTGAAATGGTATAATCCATGGACTCAACATTAGTCAAAAGAACTCATGTACTTGTTGCAAAAATCTAAAAGTCATCAAAAACCAAAGCACTACACGCATGCTCCTAGGGGGATAGATTGGTAGGAAAAGACCATCGCTCGTCCCCGACCGCCACTCATAAGGAAGACATTCAATAAATAAAATTGTGCTCCAACTTCATCACAAAGCGGTTCACCATACGTCCATGCTATGGGAATCACAACCCTTAACACAAGTATTTTTCATAATCACCTCAACTAGCATGACTCTAATATCACTACCTCCATATCTCAAAACAATTATCAAGCATCATATTGCTCATAGCATCCAATTCACTTTTCTATGATAGTTTTTATTATAACCAACTTGGATGCTCATCATTCTAGGACCAACTTTATGACCATAGCAAATACCATGCTGTTCTAAAAGGCTATCAAAAAGATATAAGTGAAGCATGAGAGACTAGCAATTTCTTCAAAATTAAGACACCACCATGCTCTAAAAGATATAAGTGAAGCACTAGAGCAAAAACTATCAAGCTCAAAAGATATAAGTGAAGCACATAGAGTATTCTAGCAAATTCTAATCAAATAGGCTTCTCCCAAAAGGTGTGTACAGCAAGGATGATTGTGGTAAACTAAAAGCAAAGACTAATATAATACACTACGCTCCAAGCAAAACACATATCATGTGGCGAATAAAAATATAGTTCCAAGTAAAGTTACCAATGAACGAAGACGAAAGAGAGGACGCCTTCCCGGGGCATCCCCAAGCTTAGGCTCTTGGCTATCCTTGAATATCTTGGGGTGCCTTGGGCATCCCCAAGCTTAGGCTCTTGCCACCCTTTCTTTCATAGTCCATAAAAGATTTACCCAAAACATGAAAACTTCACAACACAAAACTCAACAGGAAACCTTATAAGCCCCGTTAGTGAAAGAAAAGAAAACCACCACATAAGGTGCTGTAATGAACTAATTCTTTATTTATTTTGGTGTTAAACCTACTGTATTCCAACTTCTCTATGGTTTATAAACTATTTTACTAGCCATAGATGTATCAAAATAAGCAAACAACACACGAAAAACAGAATCTGTCAAAAACAGAACAGTCTGTAGCAATCTGTAACTAACGCAAACTTCTAGAACTCTAAAAATCTTACGAAAATAGGAAGTCCTGGAAAATTTGTTTATTGATCAGCAGAAAAAGGAATCAACGCAAAGTTTCTGTTTTTCAGCAGAATCAAATCAACTATGATCATAGGTTATCCTATAGGTTCTACTTGGCACAAACACTAATTAAAAGATAAAAACACATCTAAACAGAAGGTAGATGCAAGATTTATTACTAAATAGGAGCAAAAACAAAAAACATAAAGAAAATTGGGTTGCCTCCCAACTAGCGCTATCATTTAACGCCCCTAGCTAGGCATAAAAGTGAAGATAGATCTAACGGGTGCCATCTTTGGCACTAAATTCATAAGTAGCCCGCATGATAGATTCATAAGGTAATTTGACTTTCTTTCTTGGAAAGTGCTCCATGCCTTTCTTTAATGGAAATTGGAATCTAATATTCCCTCCTTCATATCAATAATCGCGCCAATCTTTCTAAGGAAAGGTCTACCAAGAATAATAGGGCAAGAAAGATTGCAATCTATATGAAGAACAATAAAATCCACGAGCAGCAAATTTCTATTTGCAACAATAAGAACATCATTGATCCTTCCCATAAGCTTTTTAATGGTGGAATCCGCAAGGTGAAAATTTAAAGAGCAATCATCAAGATCATGGAAACCTAGAATATCACATGAAGTTTTCGGAATCATAGAAACACTAGCACCCAAATCACACAAAGAAAAACACTCATGATCTTTAATTCTAATCTTTATAGTAGGTTCCCACTGATCATTAAGTTTTCTAGGTATAGAAACTTCCAAATTAACTTTTTCATCATAAGATTGCATCAAGGCATCAACCATATGTTTGGTAAAAGCTTTATTTTGACTATAAGCATGAGGAGAATTAACAACGGATTGCAACATGGAAATACAACCTTCTAAAGAACAATTATCATAATCAAAATCCTTGAAATCCGAGATAGTGGGTTCAATGCTATTTAAAGTTGTGACCTCTCCAATCCCACTTTCACCAAATTTAGCATCAAGATCTAAAAACTCCGAATTCTTGGGACGCCTTCTAGGCAAAGTTGACTCATCATCAGTCCCATAATTATCAAAATTCATATTGCAAAACATAGATCTAATAGGAGACACATCAATAACTTTAAGATCCTCATCATTATTTTCATGGAAACTAGAAGAACACGCTTTTATAAAGCTATCTTTCTTAGCACGCAATCTAGCGGTTCTTTCCTTACACTCATCAATGGAAATCCTCATGGCTTTGAGGGACTCATTGATATCATGCTTAGGAGGACAAGATCTATGTTTAAGAGAATCAACATCAAGCGAAAGTCTATCAACGTTCCTAGCCAAATCATCAACTTTGAGCAATTTTTCTTCAAGCAAAACATTAAAATTCTTTTGAGAAAACATAAATTCTATCACACTATTCTCAAAATCAGAGGGCATCTTATTAAAATTACCATAGGAATTATTGTAGGAATTTCCATAATTATTAGAGGAATTACTAGGGAACGGTCTAGCATTGAAGTTTCCTCTATAAGCATTATTTCCAAAACTATTCCTACCAACAAAATTCACATCCATAGATTCATTATTATTCTCAATCAAAGAAGACAAAGTCATATCATTGGGATCACGAGGAGTATTTTTAGTAGCAAACAATTTCATAAGTTCATCCATCTTTCCACTCAAAACATTGATTTCTTCTATAGCATGCACTTTTTTACTAGAAGATCATTTGGTGTGCCATTGAGAATTATTAGCCATAATATTATCAAGAAGTTTTATAGCATCTCCTAACGTGATTTTCATAAATGTGCCTCCCGCGGCCGAATCTAAGAGATTTCTAGAAGCAAAGTTCAAACCGGCGTAAATTTTTTGTATGATCATCCATGAATTCAAACCATGAGTAGGGCAATTGCGAAGCATCAATTTCATTCTTTCCCAAGATTGGGCAACATGCTCATGATCAAGTTGTTTAAAGTTCATAATATCGTTCCTAAGAGTGATAATTTAGCCGGAGGAAAATATTTAGAGATAAAAGCATCTTTGCACTTGTTCCAAGAATCAATACTATTTTTAGGCAAAGACGAAAACCAAACTTTAGCACGATATCTAAGTGAAAACGGAAATAACTTCAATTTGATAATATCGTTATTCGTATCTTTCTTCTTTTTCATATCACACAAATTAACAAAGTTGTTTAGATGAGTAGCGGCATCTTCGCTAGGAAGGCCGGCGAATTGATCTTTCATAACAAGATTCAGCAAAGCAGTATTGATTTCACAAGACTCAACATCATTAAGAGGAGCAATCGGAGTACTAAGAAAATCATTATTATTGGTATTCGAGAAATCACACAATTTGGTATTATCTTGCGCCATGGCAACAAGTAATCCAACACACAAGCAAGCAGAAAAAGGGCAAGCGAAAAGAGAGGAGGAGGTTGGGAAAAGAGGGCGAATAAAATGGCAAGGGTGAAGTGGGGGAGAGGAAAACGAGAGGCAATGGGCAAATAATGTAAATCGGAGGGAGATGGGTTTGTGATGGGTACTTGGTATGTCTTGACTTGAGCGAAGACCTCCCCGGCAATGGCGCCAAAAATCACACGTTGTCGGGAGGTCGAATCTTGACTTGACTTGGTGGAAGCCTTCCCGGCAATGACGCCAGAAATCCTTCTTGCTACGTCTTGAGCTTGCGTTGGTTTTCCTTCAAGAGGAGAGGTTGATGCAGCAATAGTAGCGTAAGTATTTCCCTCAGTTTTTGAGAACCAAGGTATCAATCCAGTAGGAGACTCCTCAAAAGTCCCACGCACCTACACAAACAATCAAAGAACTCGCAACCAATGCAATAAAGGGGTTGTCAATCCCTTCACGGCCACTTGCAAAAGTGACATCTAATAAAAATAATATGATAAGATAAATATATTTTTGGTATTTTATAATATAGATGCAAAAAGTAAAGATGCAAATAAAAGTAGATTGGAAGCAAATATGATAAAAAATAGACCCGGGGGCCATAGGTTTCACTAGTGGCTTCTCTCAAGATAGCACAAGTATTATGGTGGGTGAACAAATTACTGTCGAGCATCACGTCCGCAACAAGTAGACCGACTCCTGCCTGCATCTACTACTATTACTCCAAACATCGACCGACTCCTGCCTGCATCTAGAGCATTAAGTTCATAAGAACAGAGTAACGCATTAAGCAAGATGACATGATGTAGAGGGATAAACTCAAGCAATATGATATAAACCCCATCTTGTTATCCTCGATGGCAAAAATACAATACGTGCCTTGCAACCCTTTCTGTCACTGGGTAAGGACACCGCAAGATTGAACCCAAAGCTAAGCACTTCTCCCATGGCAAGAAAGATCAATCTAGTAGGCCAAACCAAACTGATAATTCGAAGAGACTTGCAAAGATAACTCAATCATACATAAAAGAATTCAGAGAAGATTCAAATATTATTCATAGATAAACTTGATCATAAACCCACAATTCATCGGATCTCGAAAAACACACCGCAAAAAGAGTTTACATCGAATAGATCTCCACAAGCGAGGAGGAGAACATTGTATTGAGATCCAAAAAGAGAGAAGAAGCCATCTAGCTAATAACTATGGCCGTAGGTCTGTGGTAAACTACTCACAACTCATCGGAGGGGCAAGGGAGTTGATGTAGAAGCCCTCCGTGGTCGATTCCCCCTCCGGCAGAACACCGGCGAAGGCTCCAAGATGGGATCTCGCGGATACAAAAGGTTACGGTGGTGGAAATTGTGTTTTGTCTGCTCCCTGGATGTTTTCGGGGTACGTAGGCTTATATAGGAGGAAGAAGTACGTCGGTGGATGCCCGAGGGGCCCACAAGACAGGGGGCGCGCCCTATAGGGGGGGGGGGCGCCCTCCTATCTCGTGGGAGCCTCGGCTGCTTCTTGACTTGCACTCCAAGTCCTCTGGATCACATTCGTTCCAAAAATAACCTCCCGAAGGTTTCATTCCGTTTGGACTCCGTTTGATATTCCTTTTCTTCGAAATACTGAAATAGGCAAAAAAAAACAGCAATATGGGTTGGGCCTCCAGTGAGTAGGTTAGTCCCAAAAAAGATATAAATATGTAAAATAAAGCCCATAAACATCGAAAAGGGGTAATATAATAGCATGGAACAATCAAAAATTATAGATACGTTAGAGACGTATCACTCCGCTGTATCTTTTGTCTTCCCATACACTCCCAAGAAGCCTAGCAGGTTCACACAAAGGTTCTTCGTCACGTGCATCACCTCGATTGAAGAGCGGACCTCTACGTCTTTCCAATAGGGTAGGTCCCAAAATATAGATTTCTTCTTCCACATGGGTGCGTGTCCCTCAGCGTCATTCGGAACAGATAGTCCGCCGGGACCCTTTCCAAAGATTACTTTTAAATCGTTGACCGTAGCAAGTACGTGATCACTGGTACGCATGGCGGGCTTCTTCCGGTGATATGCCTCGCATTTGAAGTGCTTGCCTTTCTTTCGACATTGATGGTTGGTCAGAAGGAATCGACGATGCCCCAGGTAAACATTCTTCCTGCATTTGTCCAGGTATATACTTTGGTGTCATCTAAACAGTGTGTGCATGCGTGGTATCCCTTATTTGTCCGTCCTGAAAGGTTACTGAGAGCCGGCCAAGCATTGATGGTGACAAACAACAACGCATGCAGGTCAAATTCCTCATGTTTGTGCTCATCCCACGCATGTACATCGTTTCCAATCCACAGCTGTAAAAGTTATTCAACTAATGACCTTAGGTACACATGAATGTCGTTGCCGGGTTGCTTAGGGACTTGGATGAGAACTCGCATCATAATGAACTTCCGCTTCATGCACAGCCAAGGAGGAAGGTTATAGATACATAGAGTCACGGGCCAGGTGTTGTGATTGCTACTCTACTCCCCGAAAGGATTAATGCCATCCGTGCTTAAACCAAACCATACGTTTCTTGCGTCACCTGCAAACTCCTCCCAGTACTTTCTCTCGATTTTTCTCCACTACGACCCGTCAGCGGGTGCTATCAACTTCCCGTCTTTCTTACGGTCATCTCTGTGCCATCGCATCAACTTGGCATGCTCTTTGTTTCTGAATAGGCGTTTCAATGTGGTATTATAGGAGCATATCACCTTACCTTGGCAGGAACCCTCTTCCGGGGGCGCTCTCCATGAACATCACCAAGATCATCTCGTTTGATCTTATACCGCAATGCACCGCATACCGGGCATGCGTTCAAATCCTCATACACACCACGGTACAGGATTCAGTCATTAGGGCATGCAGGTATCTTATGCACCTCCAATCCTAGAGGGCAAACAACCTTCTTTGTTGCATACGTACTGTGGGGCAATTCGTTATCCTTTGGAAGATTTTTCTTCAATATTTTTAGTAGCTTCTCAAATCCTTTGTCAGGCACATCATTCTCTGCCTTCCAGTGCAGCAATTCCAGTACGGTACCGAGCTTTGTGTTGCCATCTTCGCAATTGGGGTACAAACCTTTTTTGTGATCCTCTAGCATGCGATCAAACTTCACCTTCTACTTTTGACTTTCGCACTGACTCCTTGCATCAACAATGACCTGGCGGAGATCATCATCAGGCACATCGTCTGGTTCCTCTTGATCTTCAACAGCTTCCCCCGTTGCAGAATCAACGTATTCGGGGGGCACATAGTTCTCATCGTCCCCTTCTTCTTCGTTGTCTTCTATCATAACCCCTATTTCTCCGTGCTTGGTCCAAACATTATAGTGTGGTATGAAACCCTTATAAATTAGGTGGGTGTGAATGATTTTCGAGTCAGAGTAAAACTTCGGATTCCCACATATAGGGCATGGACAACGCATAAAACCATTCTGCTTGTTTGCCTCGGGCACTTCGAGAAAATTATGCACGCCCTTAATGTACTCGGAGGTGTGTTTGTCACCGTACATCCATTGTCGGTTCATCTACGTGTATTATATATAATTAAGTGTGTCAAAAACCATTACAGAACATCATGAATAGATAATTAAGTGACCAAATTAATAGAAGTTCATCACATTAAAACCAAAGTACATACATAGTTCTCATCTAACAACATATAGCTCTCGAGAGCATCTAATTAATTAAACCTTACATTGAAACTATGTAAAGCATTTCAATGAGAAAACAAATGTGATCATAATCGCAACCAAGGTAACAATTGATCCAACGGCATAATGATAACAAGCCTTGGTATGAAGGGCATATTTTCTAATCTTTCTAATCTTCAAGCGCATTGCATCCATCTTGATCTTGTGATCATCGACGACATCCGCAACATGCAACTCCAATATCATCTTCTCCTCCTCAATTTCTTTTTCTTTTTTCCTTCAAGAAATTGTTTTCTTCTTCAACTAAATTTAACCTCTCGACTATAGGGTCGGTTGGGATTTCTGGTTCACATACCTCCTAGATAAATAAAATATATGTCACGTTGGTCGGCATAATTGTCATAAACAATAAATGAACCAAATAGTTATAAAGATAATATATACCACATCCGAATCATCGACGGGATGAGGGCCGACTGGGGCGGATACCAGAACCATCACACTAAATAATAACAAGCAACAATAAAAGTAAGAAAATTATACAAGTATCTATATAAACATACAAGTAAGAATTTTTTTACTTTCAGAAAGAAGATAAGAACAAGAGGTTCACCACGGTGGTGCCGGCGACGAGATCGGCGCGGGAGATCCATGGCGGTGAAGACGGGGACGAGACGTGATGAACCGCTAAACCTAGACAAATATTTAGAAAAATGGAGCTTGAAGGTCGAGCTTGGAGAGGAGAAAGGTTAAGTAGTGTGGCTCGGGCATTCCATCGAACACCTCCTGTGCATAGGAGGTGAGCTAGAGCACCACAAAGCTCTCCAAGGGCCGGCCAGAAAAACAGAGAAGTGGAGTGCTCTGCTCGGGGGCGAGGGGTATATATAGGCAACTCATTGGTCCTGGTTCGTGGCATGAACCGGGACTAAAGGGCAGCCTTTGGTCCCGGTTCAAGCCACCAACCGGGACCAAAGGGGGTGGCCAGGAGCGATGCCCATTGGTCCCGGTTCTTTCCATCAACTGGGACCAAAGGGGCCAGACGAATCGGGACCAATGCCCCCACGAGGCCCGGCAGGCCCCTGGCCTCACGAACCGGGACCAATGGGCCCATGGGTCCCGGTTCGTGACCGAACCGGGAATAATGGGCTTATCTGGCCCGAACGTAAGCCCTGTTTTCTACTAGTGTCTGCCTTCTCGCCACATTACGTGGCTTGAGATTGGGGCCCTCGTGTGGACCCTCTGGACGATCCGCAATAGACTTGTGATCCAGCGCATACCTCTCTGACGGGCTACTGACGCTCTCTTCAAATTGTCTGGCTACTTGCAGCTCTGGCGGCCGCTTAGCCACCCTCAGTACCGGGACGTCATCTCTGCCTTCATCGCCGACCACCGCTTGATGGTCGTCCTCCTGTCGCCTCCGCTTCCCCCGCCACCGCCGGATCCTGATTAGACTTGGACGTGTCTCCGGTCCGTCTTGTTTTCTTTTTTTTAGGGCTTGTTGAGCTGTGCCCGCAGCAGAACCTGTGTACTTCTTCATGTGAGACTTGGGTGTGTGTGCTGAACTAGTCCTTATATGTGTTGCTCTTGGCGGTTTGCTTTATTTATAAAGCGGGGCGAAAGACTTCTGGGTAAGCAAACCAGAACTAGAAGATCGATTTGGTGGTTCACGTCCCATCAAGTGACCTAGCAAGGCCTGGTTGAATGTGTCAACCATTTTATTATTTTTCCTTCTCTTAAGGTTTGGACAGCATGCGATGCTCCGTCCATTTTGTCAGCAAGCGATAAATCCATCGAGAAACATTGTTTTCAACAAACCGGAAGGAGTTCATTCATCTACTTTATAAATTCTTGACTTATCTGCCTCCACCATATAAATTCTATCCAGAGTTATAGGCTTCTGTACATCCAGTTTGACTCTCTTGCGCTCTTCTCTACAAATAAACATAGACATCATTTGAAGTAGAAATCACATGGCCCTGATGAACTCAAAGAAGACATCATGGCCCGAGCTGTTGGCCATGCCATTGTCCGACGTGGTGACGACGATCCAAAGTGAGAGGCCCGATGTGGTGATGAAAGATCCCGCCGGGGTTCCGTTCAAAGCGCGCGTGTGTATTCTTCAACCCACAAGACGAGCTCAAACGATTGGTTAGCGTCCCTAGAATTGGCTAACGGCCTAGCGGTACTCATGATCAAATAGACGAAGCGATCATCATGTAGCCAATTGTATTGTTTTCTTATGATTCTTTACTTTGGAATAATCAGTCAGGGGGGTCCAATATGAACTTCATCTGATCTTTTTTGAAAAGGGGCGCTTTATTACTTAAAAGATTTAAGCATTACGCTCGGCCTTTGCATTACTAAGATGCACACAGTCAAATAAGGTCTTCACACACAAATAAAAAATAAAAAGGCGAAATACAAAAACATGAAGAGTCCGAATAACGCCTAAAGCGAAGGGGGGGCAATCCTAAGATGATGTTGCCACCCATGTTGGATAAAAGTATTCCTCGCCGTAGCCTCCAATCGTGTACACACCTCCATAAACAGGTCTCGACTCTCCACGCGTTGTAGAGAGAACCATAAACGAAGAGTCCCGGTACATCTGTAGATAACCTGCATCAGAGAAGTACTTTTATCGTTAAAATCTTATCATTTCTACATAGCCAAAGCGACCAAATAACGACAAGCGCTCCCACCCTGAGAAAAGTTCTAAACCTGTAATCAATCCCATGTAACCAGTAGCCAAATACATTAGCAACACTAGAAAGAGGATACAAGCTAGAAGCTATTTGGATGACTGACCATATAGAACGAGCCAATTTACATTGGAAGAATAAATGTTTTATTGTCTCATCATGGTGAGAAAAGACACATTGCGGACTTCCAGGCCAATTCCTCTTAATAAGGTTATCTTCAGTAAGAATGACTCCGTGACGAAGATACCAATGCAAAGATTATATTCTTAAGAGGTATCTTCATCTTCTAGATCTTCTAATTATTATCAACGAGCACATCAGACTGGATAAACGCTCTACACATAGAATCCACTGAGAATTGTTCATTCCCATGAAGGTTCCATCGAAATATATCAAACCCATGTGACAGGTGCACGTGGACAACCGCTAGAGCATGATGTTCCACAATTGGAGTCTGGGTCCAACTAAATCTCTTCTGAATGTCACATTTGGCGGAAAGGGCTACCTGTAACAGAAACATGTTACTAGAACTGATTCAATTGTGCTGAAGTAAGAGCCATCACATATGAAGATTATGATTAACCTCGGTTGGTGCCACATTTAGGAAAATTAAATTTCAGTTAAGTATTGATCGATTTGTCCAGGGAAATAGGTTTCCACTCTAGTTTATAGATAAAGCCAAACCATCACATTAAGGTAGACAGCCGAAGCAGATAAAGGGTGCTAAGGAGCACATCCAGCAAAGCCGACGAGCAATACAAGCACACAAAGGAAAAATTGAAATGTTGCTTGAGACCACAAAAGCCTTCACCTACTGGAGTACTCTCTCTGTTCAGAAATATATGTCCTTTTAGAGGTTTCTATATAAACTACATATTGATGAATATAGATGTATTTTAGAGTGTAGATTCACTCTTTTCCTCCGTATGTAGTCCATATTAGAATATCTAAAAACACATATATTTAGGAATGGAGGGAGTATTCTTAATCATGGCTAAAGCGAATGGAATCCCACCATGCGATTGAGAACAAACACCGGAGGAACAAGCCTTGATTTACTTCAAGAAGGGTGAACCTCGTTGTGGATACATTAATCCGTCACCGAAGAGGGCAAACTACTTTCCTCGTCCTGGCATGATGGATGCTGGTCCGCCAGAAGACATCAAGCACACTAGAAAGAAGGGCAACAGGAAACCAAGCCACTAAGGAAGTATAAACTCCCAGAACGACAACCATCACAAGCCACCCCACGCCTTGAGGACAACTGCCACTGCCCACGAACCACAACCACGATAGCCCACTTAAAAGTACAAAGGCACTTCAACAACACCTCTGAGCTGGGTACGATGCCACCGACTGGTTTTGAAGATTGGACCAAGGATTTTCACCCCTAGCCAAATGTGGAGGGGCATAATCCACGGTAACGTCTCCAAGCATGAGAATGACGCTCGTGAACATCATCAGCAGCAGCATCGGGCCCGTCGAGCATGACTTTTGTTAGGAATAAATCACAACTCGCCGCAGTGACTAGCGTGTGTGTCTAGGTCTAGACCGGACGCAGATGCATGACCGCGTCCCTGCTCAAGTTGGAGTAGCGGTCTGATGTATGTGTGATGCTTGCGGCTGTAGCTAGCTAGTTAGTCCTGTGTGTACGATGGTGTGCAGCAGTAGCATATAGGTTGCGCCAATCCGTTGGGCAGGCCGCGTCTGTTATGTGCATCGTGTGCGTGGCCGTGCTTGCGGATCGCACGAGCTCGCGCCGTGGATGCATAGGGTGCATGCACCGGCCAAGGTGGCTGGGTTTGTTGCCGTGCGCCAGGTTGTTAGGCAGCATGGTTAGTTAGCATGCACCAGAGTAGGCGAGGTGGTGTGTGTGCCAACCCACATATGGACCACGATCTGAGTTTGTTCTGAGCTATGGTATGTGCCCGGGTTAAGAAAAGTGAGGCGCCATTCGTAGGCGAGGCGTTTGTCGCCGGAAAAAATATAGTGCCCACCTCTCCTTCCACCTCCGTCCGAGCTAGTGCGAGAGATATGGTTCATCAGGGTTTGTCCCAACAACTTTCACATGGATACAAACCATCAGGGGTCCACCAGTCTTAACATATGGGACGGTCCACCCGGTCCAACACATAAGACCAGAGTATCATGACAATTCCTACTGCACCACCAATGCCTCCCACGTATACAACCTCATCGCCCTCACGGCTAAAACTGCAGACTAGCACCGGGTCTAGGCCAGTAGCCCTGTCCACCATCCGGAGATGTCGTTCTGGACCCAAAGAATCAACCTTACCCGTACCCACCAGCATTTTCTCCGCAAGGCCACGACCTTAGCTCTAATCTTCCCTAAATAGCACACGTATAAATCCTGAAATAAGCCGAAAGAAGTACAAATGTTGATCTATCAGAAACCTATTGGTATCACCTGTTACTAATTAAACTTAGGTGTGTACGTATGTGCACATAGAACTCCGAAATTTGAAGTGCAGCCGAGATAAGACATGATATAGCGGTGCATGAATGTTTTGCTTGGCAACATTAACCATAGCCGGAGGCAGCAGCCTTACGTATGAATGTGTAGTATAAAAATAAGATTGTTGGAGGACGGCACACACGATGCATGCCTATTGTATTGTAGGACACTGGCAAACAACTGCAATTTATGACTATTATATTTTCACTTGTTGTCAATATGCGTTGGTCATGCTTGTTGTCATGCTCACTAAGGACGACATGCGCGATGCACACCTGTTGTCATGCCATGCTTCACTCCATTAACGTAGCCCCATGGTCAACTATAAATACCATCCCAGATAATAGGGCTTAAACACTATCCAACGTATATACATCTACAATTGGAGCTGCTCACCACGAGGGC
Organism: Triticum dicoccoides; assembly: GCF_002162155.2. Lineage (NCBI taxonomy): Eukaryota > Viridiplantae > Streptophyta > Magnoliopsida > Poales > Poaceae > Triticum > Triticum dicoccoides. The sequence goes on along the minus strand of NC_041381.1, from coordinate 15,046,445 downwards.
AGGGCGATGGGAAGAGCCGAGCCCGTAGGTGCTGGTGGGGGTGGTGACGAGACTGGAAAGACTTCCTGGCCGGAGGTGGTGGGTTGGTCGGTTCAGAGAGCGGCGGCACGGATCAACGGCGATAGGCCGGACGTCTCGGTCACCCTGATGTATTCTAACCCCCCCTGGCCGCCTGGCCACAACCCCTGGCGCGTAGTCGTCATCTCCAACGAAGCTGGAGTCGTTGTGAAGACCCCCGTCATCGGCTAGGGCTACCACAACCTCCACGGGCAGGGCATCTTATTAGTTCCACGCAGAGCTAGTTCTGCCCACCTGGTATCATACTATGAATGTGCTAAGTTGCTGCATCCATGCTTGGTCTGCAACGCTATAAATAAGTGTAACCCTTGGTACTGAATAAAGAAAATAAAGCACATACTTTCCCACGTCGGCGGCTTCCACATTTATTAGACCCCAAAGAGAAAACTATCGATATCTCCAAAACAAAATATACACCATATGAAAATATACTTCATGTTGAATTTTCTTGTATTTATTTGGTATCCTAGTTGTTGATCAATTTTTCCATCAACAAGTATAACACTACTGGGAAAAGACATATAGGTGGGCTCAAATTAGTGGCAGGTATAGTCAAGCACCCGCCACTACTATTTTGGAAAAGTAGCTGTGGCAGGCACAAATAATGGCCTGCCACTGATCTTTTCACAGTAGTGTCGGGCAAAATATATGACCTGCCAGTCATAAACTATTACAAATTTGCCCACGAGGTGAAAGCTAGCAGTGGCGGGCATGTTAGCAGTGCCCACTGGTTTGTCTTTCAAGAGTCGCGGGAGAAAAATATGCCGCGAGATCAATACTATGGCAACCCATACCAAAAATTTCCATAATTTCCAAAAGTTTGCAGTGGCGGGCGGTCACCACACATATCAAAATTTTTCTGGGTTCGGAGATTTATGGCGCACATTACCACGGACGCCCCGACGGAAAAATTGAGTAGTTTTCCACCGCACTTACTCAAATCGGCAAATCCCTCGTCCCACCGTCGACCCGTCCGCACCGATATTGGTACGTCTCTCCCTCACCTCGTCCCCCATTGAGCTGTTTGCCGCAACCGCCAGGGTTACGACGCCGCCATTGCTAGGGTTAGGGCGCCGATGTCTCCGCGGTAGTATGAGCTAGTTAAAAACCAAATTAATTATTGAGTTGCAATTGGACTGTACTAATCAGTTTGTTCCCAAGGAAAAAAATAGCACGCTACGGCAAAATAGCGCCCACCTTAAAATATGCTATTAGCATGCTGTATCACGCTATAGCGTGCTATTAGCAAGACATTGTTAAACAGACATTTAGTGAGGCAATTCTCAATACGCTATAGCATTGCTATTAGCAACCCTACAACACACTATTTTTCGATGGTTTTTTCTGTGACTACCAATCCTAGCACAGTTACAGTTAAGTTGACTAGCGATATAATATTCTTCATATGAGCATGACAACATGACTATTCCTACCTACTGATCGGGCTAATTAAGCAATGATTCAATTAGTAATATGGATGGGAGGGAATACATCAGCTGAATCCAGCTTACACAAGGTAAAAGGGAAAACTACAAGTTGTACATCCTTGGGCTTATGGATGCTAACGTTCTGCCAAACTATGCAGATTACTCTCTCGCCTCCGTTAGGACGCAATGTGATTCTTTTTTTAGAAAAATAAAGGATGATATTCCCCGGCCTCTGCATCTGGACAATGCATGCAACCATTTTATTAATTAATTCATAAAGTCCTTACAAGGTAATACATCAGTAAGCCTGAAGCCACCATCTTGGCAACACCTATCGCTACTCCTATCTCTGTTATGAAGGGGTGCCGAATGTCCGAGTCTAATACCGAACAGACATCACACCAACACCTAACATCTAATGTTGGATGCCTCATCCAAGCCACAATACTTGGACTGGGTTACAAACTGGTCCGGCGCACTTTGAGTGGGCACCACATGTGCACGCTGCAAGGACCATCACCTTCTTCATCCACTGACGCATCGACCTTGCCAGGCCTCTCTGCCATCGACGTCACCACGACGCCAGACAATGTCGTCCTCCTGCGCGAGTCCATCGCCATTTATCGGACGCTGAGTCTCCACTGCACCATGCCGCCGAGATCCGCTGGCATTGATGTGTAGGATGAAGTACCGCTCCACTACCTACCGACGCTCAACCACCAAGCTGTCCACATGTCCGTCCAGTCGATGAATGTCTCCAAAGATGATGCCCCCATGGGGGTGATGATGAAGGTGTCGCAATCATCCAAACCAGGAGGCCCCTCAACGCCTCCAACGAGGGCAAATGACGCCCATGGGCCCCGCCGTCAATGGCAGCCTCCTTCGGATATGAGGTTTCCCCCAGAAATAATGGAGCGAGGGACGCCCCACCATCGCCTCCAACGAGGTAAATGACATCCACGGGTGCCGCCGATGATGGTGGCATCCTCACCCACTTCACCAGCTAGGCCACCATCTCCTCCTCCAGTTGATCCGCCACCGGAAAACCACAGCGAGGCAACACCCACCGACCAGATCCCTTTGGACCGAGGATAAGGACAACCAAAGGTAGAGGAGGTCATATCGCTGCGTGACCGGCGCCATGGCCACACACATGTCATCCCGAGGCACCCGCTCAAGATCCACCGTCACAGCCACGCCTCCAAGCCACGATGAAGGGA
>NC_041381.1:15010697-15043435 GCF_002162155.2 Triticum dicoccoides | reverse complement strand
CATCATTCCCCTGCACGGGCTTTGCCTACCTGGGATCCGACGGCCGTGGGAGGAGAGGAAGAGGGAAGCAGAGGTGGATGTGAGGCGAAGGAGATCAGGATCTGGTGCGGAGGGGAGGCGGATGGAAGGTGGAGTCGCTGGAGATCGGGATCTAGACGGGAGGTAAGGAGGCAATGTGATGACAGGTAAGCTTTATCACCTCGATAACCTTCAAGCAGTTCAAGAGTTTTTATGTTTCTTTATTTCCAAATGTGCCTGCCGACATGTCACATAGCTGGCAACAATCAAACTCTCTCTTCTCTCTGATTTTGGCCTTAGGCTGGTTTTTATTCAGTGATGGCAAACAGGCAATCTCATAATGAATTACCGAAAAAGGCTTTCGCCCCGCTTTACATATAAAGCACTGATCATCAAGCACCCAGCACAAACGCACGCCACCGCAACACACACACACACACACACACACACACCCAGGGCAGGATACATAGGCGCTGAGCGCAACAACACCACTCCTAGCACTACCACCACTAAGAGATGCAGCTACATATGACGAACCATGCGCTCCAAGGCGGCGCCTTCAAGAAGGGTACGACACCGAAGCGCCGCCACCCGCCCGATCCTAGGATCAGAGTTTCCACTAGAGACACATGACAGGCAATGAGAGCCGCGATGACGCCTTCAAGAAGGGAACAATCTTCGCTGCCGCCGGTCTGTCTGAAGATAGAACAGGTTTTCACCTCGGCCAACACTCACCGCCACCGAACGCCACACCCCGGCAACCACACCACCCACACGTCCATGGCCACCGGGAAGCACCAAGCCACGGCCTCCGCCCGAGAGCACCGTGCAACCACCACCAGGGCCGCCGCCGCGGCATCCAAGACCTTGACACCACCTCACCCGAGACCTGCCGCTATCCCAACCAAAGAGACAAGCAGAAAGGTCCCACCTTTCGCGCCCCTGGGCGACCCCCAGCGCCGAGACCCAATAGACCGGCCACCTGGCCTCCATCGACCCGTCCTGCAGCCCCGGGCGCGAGGTGAGCTTGGTCCTGCAACACCGTGCGCGAGACGAGGTCAGTCCTGCTGCACCATGCACGAGACGAGCTTAGTCCGACAGCACTATGCGCGAGATAAGCTCGGACCTGCACACCGGGCGCGAGACGAGCGATGGACCGCAGCTGGGAGAAGGCCAGCCCTACACCGAACGTAGCGACCGGACATCAAGGAGGGGGGCCAAAGGCCGATAAAAGACGCCTACGGACGAACCGACACTAGGACGTGCTAGCCGTTGCCGAAGCCGACTTGCTAGACCACCGTGGAGCCATCCACGGCCGGAGCAGCGGCCACCCCGGCCACTGCCCAACCCGCGCCGCCTAGCGAGCTCCCGATGTCGGAGCCGCCGGGCACGCGCCCTCGCCCTCCACCGCCCCCAAGCACCAACCCCCGAGCAACACGCCGAACGCCGGAAGGTCGGGAATAAAAGGCCCCACCTTGGAGCCCCAGGACGCCGACGAACCAGCCCACCGCAGGCCACGAGCAGCATCGCCAGCCACCGTGGAGTCCGGATCTGGTGCCCAACCCACTGGATCGACGCAGACATCAAGGGCAGAGGAGCCAGAGACGACGGGGGGAGAGATCCGCCGCTGCCCGATCCGCCGGGCCCAGCCACGGCGCACGCCGCCGCCCACAGCCCTTCGCACGCCACCAGGGGGTCGCCGTCCCGACAGCCCTGCGGCCGCGCTGCCGCGCCCCGTGCTCATCGCCGTGCCACCCCCGAAGGCCCCGGCCCGCGCCGCACACTGCCGAAAAAGGAAAGAAGAGAGGCCCGCCGCTGCCGACGTTGGAGGGGCTTCGCCCACCAACACGCCACCGGCGGCGGCGAGGTGAGGAAGGGGGAGCTGGGGGAGTTGGGCGAGGGGCTAGGGTTTCGTCCCCGGGCGCCCGCGGGAGCGCCACGGGAGAGGAGCAGCTTACTTCTTAGTTCACCTAAAGAGTTGTGTTTTCTACTACTCCTTTTGGCTCTTTCTCCTGCCCATGATGCAATTGTTCAGCAGCAGCAGAAGAAGATGCTCCATAATGAATTGTATGGACCGTACCACTTATTAAGTGGACCATTTATTCGAAAAACCATAAAGTAACAGATGACACGATTAGCTACATATATGACTAGATCATTTATGGCGCACGTTGTTGCGCCAATATATTTTTGCACTCTAATGTTAGGATTGATACAAATATATGTAGAGATTATAGGACGCGGCTAATCTGCACCCGAGCTCATATGCTCCCGCATGAACAGTAAAATCGAAAAAAAAAATCCAAATTTTTTTTGCGTGAAACATTGACAAAATTTCTAAGTGCCTGCAAAAATTCGTCGTGAAATCACATTCCTAGAAGGCGTGGCAAAAAAAACAAAAAAAGTACTCTGAAAAAGCTACTTTCAAACGCATTTTGAAGCACTGAATTTGTTTTTTTTGCCACGCCTTCTAGGAATGTGAATTCATGATGAATTTTTGCAGGCACTTAGAACTTTTGTCAATGTTTGTCTCAAAAAAAATTGGAACTTTTTGAATTTTTTTTGATTTTTTTTTGATTTTACTGTTCATGCGGGAGCATATGAGCTCGGGTGCAGAATGGACTTTTCAGAGATTATATATTGTTTTAATACCAGCATGCACTCTATATATATTAGTAATTTTTTGAGCTAATTTGGTCCATCCTCATACATGTAATGGGCGGTCACTTTGTTGTGATAGTGCTGCTTTATTTCGTTCATTTGTTGTGATTGCACTGCTTTATTTCATATTCCATCATATGAGAAAACAGAAAATTAATATATTTTTTACTTCTTTTATATAAATTTAGAGAAATGTGACAGAAAAATAATAATGCATTTCAATCCAATATAACCAGTCACAAGCTACTTCATGTCAACAACCCTTCTTCGTGCAATGCTACAGACTTGGAAGGTATGTGATTATAAATGTGACAGAAAAGAAATATGTCAGTATTGTAATAAAGGTTATGTTGTATCGAGTACTTTATTTTTCATGTCACATTTATAATCGCATAACTTCGAGTCACTTATAAAGCTACTTCGTATTACCTGAAATCATTGTACCTCAGGTGCTTGATTACCTGAAGTCGTCCATGCTACTTCGTATTAGCTTGAAGAGAAGGTTCTAAACTGCAAAGCTAGAAAAAACATCACCTTTTGGAAAAAGAACATTCTGTAATTCACCATCTTAGGCACACACAACACAACAGAATACATAAAAATGATAGAATAAGTAATTGAAGGAACAGGGAAAACAGCAGTACCAGTGCGCTTACTGTAAATCAGCCAAATGGTGCAAAATCTGAATCATCGGGCAATTACACTATCAACAAGTTTGTTCATAAATAATAATGGCATATCATATGTGTATCTGCTTCATAAGGAGCAACCATATAATCTTCAATACCGCATTGCATATTACATGCATGTTCTATAACAAAATAAATAATCAAACCAAACCAATGCTCCCTGTCCTCCTAAAAATTACTTTATAATGGCGGTAATTGGTTAGTACATTTTCATGGAATTTGCATGTGTACCTAGGTTAGTTCAGAAGCTATTTTGGAGGACAAAATATTGATAACACCTTAAAGCAACACGTGAGTTCTTCTTCACGTTCACTGGCACACTAAGATTTTCCTTTTGTAACCTAAACCATACAAAAATAAATGCAACAGAATAGCAAAAGGGTAGCTCCTGTGCACCTCAAACCATTCCACCTGTTGCTAGCAGACCTAAATTACCTCAATTAATATTAACTTGTAGATCTAATTTGAATGCAGTAGAGAGGACGGTGTAAGTTTGAATTTACAGGCCATGAATTTTTGGATGTGAAACAGTGATCTATATCCACTGTTAATCCCTTTTTCTTTTTGAAACAATCAGAGAACACGTATCAAACATTTGGATGCACTAACAATGACAGTTTTCTTCCCCGATAGAATGCGTCTGCTCTAGAATGTGAACCATTGGCAGCAATCCTAGACAAGAGACCTTGTACCATCAACTATAACATATGGATGGATCTTGTACCATCAACTATAGCAGTCACACCCTCACGGGCAATCAGGGACAGCAGGATGATGCCAGTTCGATATGGATGGATCTGCACAAGATGGAGGTCGAAATTGATCGGACCTGCTGCGAGATGGCGACAAGGGTAGTGAAGAAGCTCCTCATGCCGAAGCATCCGCCGCCGCCATCGCCTAAACCCCACCCTCGTCGTCGCCTCTTGTCAACTCCACCGGGCAAGTCGCCACCACCGCTGCCGCTGCTGCAGCGACCTCACGCCCACCATGGTTGCTGCCTCTCCACAGATCCATCAGGGAAGATGAGCTCGAATCTGTCACAACTCAGAGCATCTGCATCCAGAGAGTAGAAACAACAAGATCAATAAAGATGAGTTTCAGATTTGAGGGAGAAATAACTGGGAAATCAAGGAGCGGAGAAGATGAAGTGATGAAAGGGTAGGGAAGGAAGAACGGGGCGGAGGAAAACTATATGGACACGCATGGATTAAGAAAGAGCACGGATGGACATGGTAAATGACCTGCAATCACCCACAATTAAGTCTGGCAACATTGATTTTCTTCCTCAATCACCAGGTACGGGATTTCAATCGATAGAGACGGTTCGCTGCTATCCCTTGCCGTACCTTTGGGCTCACCCCCGCAAGATCACACGGACCAGGCATGCGCACAGTCGCACCCAACGCTTTGCCCTGCCGTGTTTTATTCTCGTGCGAAGCTACGGAGATTGGAATTGGCCCAGCTGGCCCAAATAACAATGGATCGCTGATTATGTTACCGGAGCATCGGCCACTCCGTGTAGCACTCCCAGCAGCCCTGAAGGTGCATCCAACGGCCAAGAGCATACAGAACAGTAGATCCGAGGGTTGAGAACACTAATGGTCTGAGAGGGCTGGATTAGTGCTCGGTTGTAATATTTCTAAATTGCCACCGGGCATTATCGCCAATCGGCCTGTCTCTATCTCTACTCCTAATGGAGCAGTTGATAGTCTCCGCCGGTTAATTTTCGTCCCACCTACCATGATTTTTTTGTCCCACCTTCGCTGGGTTTTTTTCCGTCCCCGCCCCACACTTCATCGGTTTATATCTCTATGGTTTATTTCCGCTGATATTTTTCGTCCCCTCCCTCACCCCACGCACGTAGCCTAGAAAAAACGCCCCGCAAAAACCACTCCTATCGATCCTCTTGAGGACATAGCGCCGTCGTCGAGAAATCTGGAGGTCACAGCGCCGCTGTCCTGCGATCTCGGAACTAATGCAGACGCACGAGAACGCCGCCGCCGCCACGCCGGATCTCGCCTCCACATTACAGGATTGCCGCCACGGTTCTGGATCGCCGCCGCGGACGTCCAGTCAGCGCCGCTGCGGATCTCCAAGGCCGTGGTCGCGTTGCCGTGATTGGAGGAGACTGTCCCGGCCTTCCCTATTTGGAGGACGAACAGAGGTATTTGAGGCCCATGTACGTCAATCCCCGCCTCTGCTTTCCTCCTTTCCCATCGAGGACCGCCGCTGCTGCTCCATCTTCTATCTCATGTCTCTCTCTGAATGGTGGCGATGGTGGTCGGGGGCTCCGATGGGGAGGCCCGCAAGGAGGAAACAGAAAGCGGCGGAGGAGCGAAGGCCATGGCCGAGAAGCAGGTTACGCACCGCCGTGTGGACAGGAAAGCGGGCGTTCGGAGGTACTCCCTCTGTAAATAAATATAAGAACGTTTAGATCACTACTTAGTAATCTAAACACTCTTACATTTCTTTATGGAGGGAGTACCTAGGAATTTCGGAGGGGCTGAGCAGGACGGCCAAGGTCTTCGGCGTCCAGCCATCCACGCCTTGAGGTATATTCCTGTTTTTTTACACGAACCACCATCTCCAAATCTCCATGTCCACGCCCATAGATTTGATCCATTCTCCATGGCCTCCATGCAGTTCATCTCCCAACTGCTGATGGGATGTGCCTTGATCTACCTCTGAACTAGAACCACAATTAGTCATTGGGTCAATCACAGAACCTATCAGCAGGACATTATTTCATGTTTCTGTACTCGACGAGTTAGTTGTAATGCAATTTAATATCAATACTAATACAGTATCTATGTGATTAATTCTAAACTTTGTGTACTGACTTTGCAGGATCATTTTGACAGTATGTTATTTCTGTTTAACTCTTTAATGTCTTAGTGTACATCTTTCTTTTCATTCTCTATAGTGGGCAACAATTTGCTCTATGTGCATGAACACTGATAAATTTGAGTTGGTACGTAGTGTTTTAGTGTACTGTATAATCTCATTTGCTCTTTTGATAGATTTCACATTTTGGTCGACCTGTACTTTATCTGTTACTGTTTTCAGCCCATTAGAACAAATGATCTATGCTGGTCACATGTAACTGCGTTCTTATCTGATCATGCAATTGTCCTTTTTTTCTTCATGTTTTGTGTATATTGATGGATGCACTTTGTATAGAACTGAAGATTAAGAGGGAGAGAAACATTAGGCGCAGGTCAACAAGTTTCATTACGGATCTGATCATGCAATTGTCCTTTCCCCCTGTTTTCTGTAGATTGATGGATGAGCTTTTTATAGAACTGATGATTAAGAGGAAGAGAAACATTAGACGCTTCAGAAAGTTCCATTATGGAGGCAAAAATAATTTGTTGGTTCATATAGGAAATTGGATGACTATTGTAATATATGAGTGTTCACAAGCTGAAGAAGATGGCCGGTGCCCTGTGCCGGAGGCAAGGGCAGTGTGCACATGTGCTTTCTATGTTAACCTGTCATCCATCGGTAGTGTCATTGGTTTTGCTACAAGCAGTAGCATTTCCCGCTTTCAACACGTTATGTGTTCTACATGTATCCATTTCCCGCTTTCTACAGTACAGTAGTTCTTTTCTATGGTACAGTACACACAAGTATACAAGTTCATTGTTCATGGTTAAATTCTAAATGCAGATTTATGGATGACTGTTTATTTTACTTAAGAAGCAATTCATGTGTTCGAGAACAACTGTCGATCATGATCTTATAAGCCTTTCTACTGAACTGTCGTTTTTGAGTGCATATATATGATTTACAAATAGATCAACATTCATTGATTAATATGACATATGTACTAATCAATGTAGTGTATCTACATCGACATGCCAACCAGCAGTAGCCGGGGCAGCGATAGGGCGGTGCAACTGGACCTGGACCTGGAGGTTGCCCCATGGGCCCGTCACCATCGATTGAGATGAAGCAGGTGAATAAGAAGGGGGTGGCGACGAAGGTGGTGGAGTGGCATATGCGAGGGGTGGAGGAGATCAGCAATTAATTCAAGAGGGAGGTTGTTCTTGTCAACGGCTCAGAGGCGGAGCAGGTGGACAAGGCCTCTTTCTTGCTCAACAAGATTGCTGAGATCTGTTAATTTTAATTTTTGGAATGCAGAAATCTGTTCAGGTGCTTTGTTTACTAGCTAAAAAATTGCAGCAGATAAGGACAGAAATTTGTTGATTTTTCTCAACATGGTGCCGCTTGATCAGTACTCAATGAAGATGAACTGACCATCGTAGCCGGTGTTGATTACAGGTACATGCACTGAATTTTCCGTTGTGCCAAAACTAACGTATTAGAATCTTTCTAATTGTTGCTACCACATTTCAAAGTAAGAACACGATGGTGCAAAGGAATTTCATTATCTAGCCATATGTAATCTTAGTTTCTTAATATGCAAACTGTCATAGGAGTTAGCCCACGTTAATGTTGCTCCATTTTTGCTGTCTATTGATCTATGACAAAGGGGATGTGCTGGCGCCAGTGCTTGTTGCTAACTTTCTATTCAAAGAAAGGAGTGGATCTGGCAATATTTCAATCAATAAAGGTTATCTTTCCTATGGCTTTTGTTATTAGGTACATGCAGTGTATGTCACTTCCTTAGATCATATCTGGTTCCTAAAGTTTTAGATGTTTCATATAACCATCAGGCGCCTTTCAGGAAAAATATGACCATCAGTTATCCCATATGGCAGTGCTTGTACATGTTTCTTTTATCTGCTTTAAAATTTTATTGTGAAGCAAAATAAAGTTGTATGTAAGAATATCATAGATTGTGTTTATATATACAAGGATCGCTTCAAGTTCCTAATTTTTTTAGTGAAGCACTAAGTTGAGAATGTAGAATGGGGGACCAAAATACTTCTTATGTAAGTACCGGACCAGGAATTTAAATTAGTCTATCTTGTGCGTGTGTGTGTGCGCGCGCGCGTGCGTGTGCGTGTGCGGGTGTGTGTCCACTTATCTCTGGTCCAGGATTAGTTGTCCCTAATGCTTCGTTTTCATTTTCTACCAGCGTATAATTGTTGTTTCTGAATGTTATGATTGAATGAAACTTCATCAAAACAGAATAGCACAGCTACAAGGTCTTACAAGACTCTGTCCTCTTTCATGCAAGCTTGCCGATAATTTTAGTAGGAATTATTGTTATCTGATTCCATTCTTCATTTTTTGGTGATGCCCCTTTTAATTAGTGGCATCATTATATGTACCATGCATGGCGCCACCCACTTTACTTCTGGAGTTTGGACCAGTGCGTTTACTATTTCCTACATGCCTTCAAAAACAAATATGAGCTCCCAACTATTCCACCCAATCACATATCTCATATACTCCCTTGAACGACATTTGTTTCTCCTAAGCGAATCTATTATTATTCCCCTTACACCTCATGGAAAAAGTATGAGTTCTTAATTCTTCTTCACCTGCATCTACTCAGTTGAATGAAATCATTGTTTTTCTTCTCAGTGACTCCCTTGCTTTATGTGCAAGTGGTACACAGGAGTACCCAGGACTATTCTTAATGTTAATGGCTTCAGGCTAGGTTTTGTTTAGAACATAGATTTTGAACATATGGGTCTAGATATTGCATGCTTTAATATGCTGGAGAGGTGTATTTGGATGGTGTAAGTGCAACTCCGGTTCACCCACCCCATCATGAAGGCCGGCAGGAGCACTGCCTGACAACACATCTAATGATTCAGAAACTATTTCAGTTGAGACGTTTCAATTTTTTGCTTAATTTCAGACGAAAACACATGTTGTGTAACATAACTCATGTAATGTGTGTAATAGTATTAACTGGTATATATTTGTTCTGGTCTCAACATATCACCGATGCATGCAGCGAATGAACAAAGTTTAGAACTGCATAAGAATTTCTTGATTTCAGAAGGAAAACTAAAGTGCATGCAAGATTACTTCTAGCAAACCTTTTCAGACTCTACTCTACTGATTTTCTCAAGGCTTTCTATCAAATTAAATGACATATTAAGATTTTGTTCCTTCATCATAATATTTTCTGTATAGTATATATATATGTTTATTTTACCACAGAAGTCTTGCAATGCTAGGCCTCCGTCGCTGCTGTTGAAGAAAATGGAGTCATCGTCGAGCCGCTCGAGAATTGTTGAAGGAGAGAACAAACTACTACACTACCCAGCAACTTATGCAGGTACATTGCCCTATATTTTCACCACTACATGACCTGCCTGTTATGTATTTTTCTATGGAGAGTTGTACTGGTTAGTAGTTAGTGCAAAAAGCATATTTTTTGTTCCTTTTTTCTTCTCCCTAGAAAACAGTTCAGGTTGTATGTGTTGCCGACTCCTTACTTTGGTGATACAAAGGTATGATCTCAACCCTGCTCGGCCACACCGCTTCATTGTATCTGCTTCTCTGAGTCTCTGTCATCTTCTCCGCCACTAGTTCAGTTATCCTCCCAGTTTCCTTCGCTGCTCCCCTTCCTTTCTTGTGCCGTCCATCGAGCTATCACTCTTGTAACGCCAGCCATCGAGCCGGGGCAAGATTTTTTTGTTCGCGGCGTGTCATGCCTGAATGATTGGCTAATTTAGGTTTTTAGGTAAGAGCTACAACTGAACCATACTAATTGTCAGGTCAGATTTTGGCGTACAAATACCTCTCGGTTATATAGAAAATTTAAAATGGATGTAGTAGCATATGGTCAGGGTGAGCGTAAAAATTAGACCAAAGGATGGGATCCCTCCTATTCTTTCATGTTTAGTAGTATTATTGTTTTCCATTGGAGATGTTGCATGCTATCCCAAAGAAATCAAGCCGTCGGTACTGTCATCTCATTAGTAAATGACTTCCTATGACCACCCCCCCTGTTTTATTGCACAATGACATGATCATTGGTGATTTACATGATAATATTCTTTGATTGATGAAATGATATGCCTAAACTTTTGAACAAACAAATTAGCCACACCTTGGTTGCGCACACTACCGTGGTGTAATGGCTGAATGCTTGCTTGTTTTAGGTATAGTAAGAGCTAAACTGGGACCATACTAATTCTAAGATCATATTTGGACATACAAATAACTCAGTTATATAGAAAACTAGAAATGTATGTACTGTATTAGCACATGTTCAGGTTGAGGGTAAAAATAACACATGCTCCAAAAATACAGTGTGTTGCACAATAAAGTAAAAAAAATCTTAATAGCAAGGTTATGTATACTAAGAAGTGATTTTTTTTAATTTGGGTGTTACTTTTGACCAATACAGCCGTATTAAACTTTATTGTCCTTCTGGCACAACTATTTACATCTCACACATAATGTTTACTTCTTAAATGCCGCAGTTTATTTGGAAGAGGGTAACGAGGGAGGGAGAGAGAGAATGTTGCATTGCAGTGAGAGAGCCTGAGAGAGGGAGAAGCTAAACTGTGTGAGATGTAAATCAAAGCATGATTAAAGTCTAGATGGAGATGGAAGGTGTGATTGCGAGCTAGAAGCACCATTGAGAGAGAATGTTGCATTGCAGTGAGAGAGGGAGAAGTTAAACTGTGTGAGATGTAAATCAATGCATGGTTAAAGTCTAGATGGAGATGGAAGGTGTGATTGCGAGCAAGAAGCACCATTGAAAAATGTGGTGAACTTGCGTTAGGGAGGCGGAGAGGCAAAGGTATTGGGTGGAGGGAGAGAAGGAAAAGAGTAATTTAACGGTAAAAAAGACGACATCCGTTGATGTACACGAGGAATCGAAAGGTACTCCACTTGTTCTAAATTTATGTTTCTTTTCACGAATAAATGTGGAACTATGTTCTAACATGCCTTCTTATTTGGAATCTCCATTTGCACCATCTAGAAGAAAATTTGAGGAAGAGACTAAAAGGTACATACATGAGTAGCCTGATTCTTGTCTTAGAAAGTTGGTTCTTTTATATATACAAGGATTAGAAAGAGCATGAGAACTTGCCAAGCCATCTGGAAATGCCATCAGAGATGAAACTTTTTTTAGGTTGCCGACAGCATTGAGCTGGACTTGCTTTTGTTGCTACCGCTGGTGAAGACAAACTCCAGAAAAGCGAGTGAAATAAGAAAGACGAGAGGTTGCACAAGATAGTAGTGATGGGTAGCGGTAGAGGCTTAAACTGGGATGATGATGCGTATCTGACCATTAGTATGTTTCCCATCAAGGAAACCTACAATTTCTATTATGATACAGAGTTTCTATTATGAGGTGTGTTTCTCATAAAGAATGTGATTTTTGCATGATAATGTTTTGAAAACGTGAGGATTTTATGCAAAGACTGACATTTAAGAAAGGATGTATTAAAATGTAAACCCTGGTAGATACTCAAGTCGAAGTTGATCAGGCAATGGTAATTTGTTTTTCTGAGCACTGAACTACCGTTTCGTGTTTTGCTTAATATTGTTAGTTCCTCATAGGATGTTCAAGAGGAACACCATTCCAATTTTGTTCCTATCATAGCTTCAGGTCCACTTGTGAGCTCTTCTGCAGTTTTGCTTAAGTTAGATTAGGATGGGGTTCCTATGACCTTATGGTTATGTATATAACAAGGACCTATTACATATCCTTTTTCCACTCAGAAATCTTTGAATTAAAAATGTGTTGCAAGTCAGACGCACCACTGATATACAATTGATACAATTCGTGTTAAACCATTGAAATGTATGACCCCTTCCAATGCACGGACAGTTAACTAATTCGATACGCCATCATCTCTCAAGGTAGTGATAATCATATCATTTTTTCAGTCAGATGTACAATACGCCATCATCTCTCGGAGTATGTGGGGAAGTTTAGAAAAGATGCAAGCAATGGTGCGGTGAGATGACATACATTCTATGTGACGACAATGCACATGCTGCTTTGTCTTTTTTTTAATATATTTTTATTTTTTAACTTTTGTAGGTCAGAGATAATAAAAATTGATGGCTTCGGATGATGCTTTGAAAATGTCGATTGACAAAGTCACGGATGTAACTATGAGCGACTGGACTCAAAAGTCATCCAATTTTACACAATGAGATGCATACAAATGATTATTCTTCCTTGTATATATGTTGCACATGATAATACATTTTTTCACGGGGTATATGAGAGATGGAGATAAATTACGTTGTTGTTCAAAAAGAATCCTTCGACAAAGGCCTGCGTCAATTTTGTTGGAAGTAGTAAAAAATTCACCGAATTTTATACAACAATTATAAAAAAGTTTAAAAGCCCGTGTCAACGCACGGGCTTCTACTAGTGGTATATAGTTCAACTCTGCTACGTAGCGTCCTTAAAAGAAACTCTAAGCTAGCCAACGACTGGAACAGCTGCAACACGGCCAAGCTTGTCTCGTGGGTCGAGGAAGAAGCAGACACGCGTTGAGTCGAATCCCGGCGGGCTTGGGCTCGTCCCAATCGGGAGCACCTCCGTCGTCAAGTCGGGCCTTTGGCTGTTAATCGTCATCACTGCCGGTGTCGCCGGCTCGCCCACCAACTCCGGCCAGGATGTCTTCGGAGAGCTCATATGTGTGTTACTACTTATTACTACTTCAGATATATGTGCTAGGGCCCTCGTGGGTGTGGTGTGTCTGCAAAGGTCTCTGATATCGCAAGGATTTATAGACTAGGTGTCAAGCTTAATTTAGCATTCCCGCAAAAAAAAAAATCTTAATTAGCATGCATACAAAGCCGGCCGGCATGACTGGGTGATGCCTCGATGTTATCACTGCACTTCTGGATAGATCGTTTGTTAACAAATCAGCCGGGCTGTTTAGTCGAGGCATGAATTACTATATTATTCAGGAGACACTTATACCGAAAAATAGATCACTTTTTAAATAAAAAGATGGTTAAGGCACATTCAGGCCTAATTGGCATTTGGCTTTTGTCTTTGACGAGAAGTTGGCATGTTCAGCTAATGGGCAAATTTGGATTGTTTTCCTTCTCCAAGTTACACTGCATAACATGCAAACCCAGCTACATACGCTCTAAGCCGTACACCATACAGCTGAAACGCATTGCGCCAAATATTAATTTGTCCATTCAAGAATGCAAGTGCTCTTCCCATTTCTTTATTAGTTAATAGTATAATAGAAAGCCTGCACCAACCCAATTTTCTGTCCTATTCTGCCCTTTTCCGGTCCGTGGTGTACAATACCCTTACGCTCCGTTTGGATGTTCGCATTGGGAGCCTTGGCATTTCATTGGATTGAATGCCAATATTTCTGTTTGGATGTTTAGGTATTTGGAACACCGACTTGATATTGAGGTTGAATGCAAAAATGGTGTTTACAATTTACATATTTCAAGCAGAAGTATCCATGACATGTCCATGTATTTGAATGATCCATCATCCAGGGAAGCATGTGCCTGAAAGAAGCATCTATAATACTCCCTCCGTCCGAAAATACTTGTCATCAAAATGGATAAAAGGAGATGTATCTAGTTCTCGATACATCTCTTTTATTCATTTTGATGACAAGTATTTTTGGACGACTAGATACATCTCTTTTTATTCATTTTGATGACAAGTATTTTTGAACGGAGGGAGTATCTTGGACCAGAAAGAATACATCAAACAACTTCGTGCACCTGCAATCAAAGTAGAGGACGCACATAGAGAGCACACATGAACATAGCAACAGACTCAGAGCACAAGCGCACCCAGCAAAGGACTCCCGCGGCAGATTTCCATGGTGGAGGGGTTTCCGCAGCGGCTCGGCGGGGGAGCACCCGGACCAGCAACCGTCGAATGGAGCGGGAGGTGCCGAGATCCAGGTGGCAGCTGCGGCCTAGATGGAGTGGTGGACATGCAGCGGCAGCAGAATAAGACACAATGCTCTTACGTTAGGTTCAACGGCGAGGTCCATGGTTGCCGATGGGGTACTTCTCGTGGTGGAGGGATTCCCGCTGCGGCTCACCGGAGCAGCCCTGAACTAGCGAGGTCCATGGTTGCCCATGTAGTCATTGCCGGCTCTCCTGGTGCGGCGGAGGTGTGACCGTAGGGGCAGCCGAACGCGGCGCAGAGAGAGCTTGGGTCAGCGGCAGAGTCCAGCATTACGGTGATGGAGCTTGTACCCAACATACTTCACTAAGGCCAAAAAAAGGCTCTTCACAGAGACATTAAGGCTTCGAGGATGGCCACGAGGAAGCCACAATGCCGAGGCTTGTCTATAAGCATAGTACTTTCCCCTTGATAAGCCGAGTACTTGATGTAAGACGCGCGCATTTTTTAGTTGTGGTCGGCTTGGTTAGTGATATGCTGAGGGTCTGACTTTAGTCGTGTGCTTTTTCCAGGGTACTAGGCATAGAGGTTTATAAGCAGAGTACCTGAAAAGTAACAGTCGGCGTAAGCTAAGACACTTGGCTACATATGTTTTTCCCTTAGAGCTGTAAGTTTACAATGACCTAACATCATTTCACAGAGATCAACACTTCATAAGTTAACCCGAGCATATCCAATATTCTATATCACTTAATAGTTGGCTTTTTCTTAATAGACAAAGCCGATAATATTAAAGGTGTCTAACATAAAAAAAATTGGTGGCATGGGAAAAGGAGATCCCGGGGGAGGAAATCTAAGGGGTTGTTATTTCTGCCGGAGATCTTGTTTCTCTTTCTACGAAATATGGGATTGCACTTTCACCCATTTACCACGACACTGGTACAGAAGTAAAATACCTATAGGGGTGTAAGTAGCTATGTACAAGTATGCACTTCATATGCCTCAATATAAAAAAAACATATTTGATATCAGATTTAGTGATACTAGTATGTTGTGTCATATGCTTTTTTGGATATGTTCATACTTGCGTTGTAAAGCAAAAAGAGACAGCTGTTACAGTTTATATGGCTAGGTGTGACACAGGAACAACATAAGGATGCACAATAAGAGATTTCTTATTCGTTATTTGTTCATGGGAGAACTGTTTGGCACCCTGTCTAATTTTTTCTACTAAGATGACACTTGCGTCAATTTTGTCTACTAACCATGTTATCTGAGACTTGAAAATACGGTTTTGCCGTTGGTAAGTATGTTATTAAATTTCGTAAGAATATAGGAAGGAATGTACAATACAGTAAGCGAGGGAAAGAGAGGGCACATTACACTCTCCCAAAATGAAGCACGTTTTTATCTTCGATCAAATAAGGAATCTTATCATGAAAAAATAATAAGTGAAAGGGTAACACTTTTGTAAATTATATTACACACAAGATGGTATAATTCATAAAAGAAACATATAAATAAGCAAAGAAGAAAGAGGTATATATATTTGACAAGCCTCGCTCTTGTAGTCACTATTCTTTATAGATAACTGTTTCTTCAAGCCATAACATATTATGTGAATGCCTATGAACATAAAAGGCACACTACAAACAACTCCAGGACTCATGCCAGCACCGTGGACATATGATCGAGTTAACCGACTGCAGGAACGGCTGCGATGAGGCCAGTTTGCTCATCGAAGAAGACAACAACACGCTCAGCGTGATACCCTGGTGGACTCACGGTGGTGCCCACCTGCAGCAGCACGATCTGTAGGTCGGGCCTGTCGTGGTTGATGATCACCAGCCCTGGATTGGTCTGCGTGCCTACCAGCTCGGGCCAGGATGTCTTGCCAGAGCTCATTGTGTTACTACTGCGGCTACAAGATGAGAACAAGACTCCAGGATTTGGTTGGTGCATAGACCTCTCGTTCTGGAGCATAATTATAGGGCTGTTATGTGGTAGGCTTTATTACCATATAAAATACAGTGGCCCGTGATAGGCTTCGATTTTATCACCATCTTTGTTCAGTTTGCCGATTGTTCCCATGGCTCCAAAATATCTGCACGAACATATACTATCCAGACTCTTAAGACAAAAGTAATACATGGTTGACTTGTTCAATCAGGCTTAGCTTGTGCCATTACATGCAAATCTGGGATGGGCCATTACAGGCCATAGGTCTAGACACGTTACCACTCCGTCTTTGTATCCACCAACGGATTTGTATTATGCAAAATATTGTAGTCACTAGTTAGGTGTACTCCTTGGAGATATCCTCAAATGCATACAGAAGGTACGAGAATATAAAGTCAAAGTTTATGCTAATAGTATATTTTTTTAATAGAGATTGCATAAAACTTTGATGCATACATCCACTCAATGTTCAAACATGTGAATATATTGTGTGCGTGTATATTGTGTCTTGGGTCCACCTCCTAGTTCTCCTGTATAGTTGAGGTTGTGGCCCCTTCCTGTACATTATATATACGTGCCTGGTGCACCGATCAATGCAATTTTGTTGCATGGCCTAATCCAAGTCTTTTACAAAACAACAGAACTGCAACATTAGAGATTATTCATCTCTCCACATGTAAACATGTAATATTTCAGCGCGAGTTGGTTATGTCGACTCCCCTTCTCTCTCTTTCTCTCGCTCTAACACGTGCACTCTCACACACGCACTTGCGCACGGGCCACACAACAAAAAATGTCATCTCCACTGTACATGATGTACTATACCCAAAAGAAGTGCAATGTTAATTAATGACTGATCGCTCTATGCAGTTAAGTCTTCTCACAAGAAACGCTTATCAACAAATGTGATGTGGTACGCATTGTCATGCTCGCCTGATTGAGTTACTTGTACAAAACTACCGGCCATACTTGCAAAACACGCTAAACTAAATAAAAGAAAATCCACGGACGAGATGCTTGGGCGGGTGAGTATGATATGTGCATTCAAACAAGGGGCAATGCCCTGTTGGCACCGGGTGCACTTTTTGATAGGTGTTGCTTCGATTTTGGCTCATATTTTTTATATACTCCACTTGTAAGTCGTCGATCCATAGCAAAGAAGCAGTTTGAAAATGGTTGCTGGATTTCAGGGCGTCCAATGTCTGCTAAGCATACATTCCCCATATTTAGCGCCCCCTATGTACCCTCCGTTGATTAAAGCCTACGCATGGACAAGCCTATGTAGTAGCACGTCAATATATATGTATATGCATGCATCGATCAACACAAAGTCAGTGACGTGCAAGTGAAAAAGTAGAAGCAGTGAAAGGGTCAACCCTTGCCTAGCTAATTATGTAGCTAGCTCAAGCCAAGCTGCATGCTACTGTACTTAACTCGTTACTTGTAGTTCATCACCAATCAGCTAGAGATCGAAACCATGGGGAAGCCGCAGATGAGATCGGCCACGGCGAAACCATGGGACATCCTCTCCCGGTTCCTCCTCTTCTCCGTAGCTTTCATGCTCGGTATGGCGTCCACCTTCCTCCTGGAATCAATCTCCACCATTGGTACCGTGATCTGGCTTGCCTCCACCGACCACTCAGCGGCACCTACTTCTGCACCTCTGGGGCTGCTGGCACTGGGTGGCAGCGGTGGTGGCGACAAAAGCGGGCGTTTGGTGATGCCACACAACATGACGGACGAGGAGCTGCTGCTGCGGGCAGTCCATGGCTCCGAGGATCAGCTCGCTGGTGCTCCCCGCGCCTAAGGTGGCGTTCATGTTCCTCGTGCGTGGTGAGCTGCCACTGGCGCCGTTGTGGGAGAGGTTCTTCCATGGGCACACTGCACTGTTCTCGGTGTACGTGCACCCTGACCCGACATACCTGGGCTTGCCGGAGAAGGGGTCGGTCTTCTACGGCCGCCGAGTGCCAAGCAAGCTGAGCTATCTGGCTATGTACACCCATCTCCAAGCCACACTATTTTGCTACACCAGTTCCTGTCCGGTCCTGCCTTTCATCCGCTAACTCCCTAGGCACATTGGTGTGAGGTACGTTGGCCTGGGTAGTCCTGAAGCTGCAATCGCCCCTGGAGGTGTCTAGCACTGGTGGTGATGCTGCCTTGTTGCTCCGAGTCTCAACGCGTCGCCATCTTCGGCTCGAGGCTAGACTGGGTGAGGCCTAATGCCGTTGTGTGTCTGTAGTTGAGGGCACCTCCTTACCTAGTTGTAGTCGCTTGGTGAGGACGTGTGTGTGCGCGCGTGTGTCCCTCCTTCCTGGAGGTTGTACCCTTGACGTCTTCCTGTTCAATGCAATGAAACACAAACTCGTTTGCGTTTTCTCGATTTTTTTGCCCCCTAGCCTCTGTTCATTGTTTGTCCGGAAATACCACATATGTCAGTTTAGTAACTGTATCTCAAGGCTTACTGAAGTGAAGTTGTACTAGCTACCAGTTTGTATCTATATATCTACCCTTTATCGGAAAAAAAATCTATATATCTACTAGACCAAGTGGAATGTGTGTTACCATTGTACTGACAGTTAACACATAGCATATGTTCTGATTGTCTCGGCCCAGCCTACACAATCAGCCTCCATTCCCTTTTTCCCCATCACGGCGCCACCCCTCCGACGCTCCGCTCATGCGCCGCCTCATGGAGCCGCCCGACAAAGACCGTCCTGTATCTTGTCAATTGCGGGTATGACAAGATCCACGCAAACCAACCACAAATTAAACTTGTCAATTTGAATGCAGGCGAGAATGTTGAGCATTTGCATGTGTTGACATCGACATCGACATCTATAGGAGAGGAGAAACAAACAAGTGCTTTTTACGCTTTTTTTCGAGGACTGGTAGTTGATTATTTGCATATTCTTACTTTTCCTCTCATTTTCGTCAGCCGCGTACACTCACATAGCCAACCCAAAGCACAAGCTCCCTCTCTCTCCAAACCAGTCCCATCCTTGCAACCAAGCATGAGGCCTCAGGTGCTGCTTGTCGCGTTGGCCGTTCTCACAGCACTGCCCCTCAAGAGCCAAGGTAATGCCTATGCTTCTTTATTTTTTTCATCCATTTCCCAGTCCCTCCTGGCATAGAGAGATAGTGTAGCAACTTATTTACCTTGTATGCTGCCTTTAGGGGCGAACATGTGGCCGTCGTGCGACAACTGCGACTCGTGCACCAAATCCAACCCACCGGATTGCACGCGTTGGAATTACTTAAGCTCATGGTTTTTGGAGATGATTTAGCTAGTTTACGAGCTACTATTTTCCAGCCCTTGTCACTAGACCACTATGCTTGCCTTTTCTGCCTTGACTCTCCAATTTCTTCTTGGGTAGTGGTGAACAAGGCTGCTTGAACATCATGTTTACCCTACAAGATGTTCACAAATTTCTCTGAAAATTATTGCGTGATTTTACTAGGAAAGTCATGCAAGCCGACAAGCATAATTAGATGCACAAATGGATGTGGAACCCAATTGGATTTTTCTAGGGGTGAAAGGCTATATTCATTTGAAATGTTTACAGGGATTCAAATAATATTCGGAATCGAATTAAAACAAGCATGACACCCAGGAGCTAGTGTAGACAAAGCTTTAACAAGCAAATGCGCCGCTACATTGTGGCATCCCTTTACATGTTTTCTTTTTTGCGAGGGATCTTCATTTTCGAAAGCTACCTATGCAAAACAATGTCGGCCACATTCAATCTCCCAAAGGGTAGAAGCATAAACACAGGGTGAAGGTCTCTTGATGTATGAAATAACCTCCGTACTATCAGATGACACATGAATAGCAGCAAGGTTTAGGTCAAGGGTCAACGAGATAGGTAGCCTTGAAACACATAGGTGGACGCACGACCACGGTGAATGTTCAATAGGTGAACCCAAGGCAATATACATAGGCTTCCCATCGAGTTGGCTATGTTGTGCTTATGAGTGAGTGTGGCTTCCAATTGGTGGGCTTGATGGAAGTGTGAGAGGCCTGCGATGATAGTAAACCATCATCAGCACCCGTTGCGCCAACACCCGGATCGTTCAACACTTGGTGGAGGCCGAATGAGTTCACATGGTTTTGCACTTGCTACCCAGCATATTGACAATCTAGTTACAAGTTGACAAGTGGGTACATAACAGATAAAAGGCGCAAATCGTCCACGTATCAGCAACACATGATCTTGATCCAGAACTAAAAGTTAACCAACATTTAAAGTAACACACAGTAGGTATATGTGAAGTGCAAGGTTCTAATGTACGTAGGTTGCTAACGATAAACATGATCCTAAACTTCCCCATCCCAGAGCTCCTCGTGGGTCTTGTAGACGCTTTGTGGATTAACGGTGAAGTCACCTCTGAACTGCCTTACCTGAAGGCCACAAAGTAAGGTAATCAGATGCACTCACACTGCACTATGAAAAGTTTAATAATAACATAACAAGATGCATTGATTTGAAACAAAAAACAAGAAAAATGAAAAAGAAATCATTTGAGCTTTTTCTAAAAGAATGAAAATGAACAACACAATTGGTAACTCAAGGGGTCAAGAGGATTTTCTTTTACTATGCTCGAACAAGGTAAAAAAAGACCTTTGTAGAGACTTGATTACACCAAATTACGATACAGCAACAAAGAATATATAGACTCTGCAGAATGTTTACACATGGATTTGTTTTTCAGTTGTCAGATGCTATGTATTTTCACATAGTATTATTCCAACATGCCATCTCATCTTATAAAGATGCCTATCATATAGAAAATATCATTGCAATTTTTTCCTCATTTAAGTATGGAGGTATTAAGAATAGCAACAAACCTGCTTAATGTCGGTTAACATCGCAAGCAAGTCATCTGGAATAGACCAATCATAAACATCAAGATTTTGCTTTATCCTTTCCTCATTCAGGCTCTTTGGTAGTACACTATGACCCATCTGAATGTTCCAGCACAGGGCCACCTGTGCAGGAGTTTTCCCAAGTTTATTCGCTATTAAGGTGATGACAGGCTCTTCGAGGACATTACTGTTCATCCAAGGTGTACCAGGTGAACCTAGTGGTGAGTATGCCTGCAAATACACATACATAGTCAGGTATAATAAGAACATGTATATTTTAAACATAAGAAAGCCAGCTGCCTCCAAGTGCACCGCGAACTTACAGAAAGATGAATACCGGTTGACTGACAAAAGTTGTGGAGCTTACTTTGCTGCCAACCCGGATGACATTCCACCTGATTAACAGCTGGACGTACACGAGCTACAACAAGCAAGTCACCCAATTTCTTTGTTGAGAAGTTACTCACACCTATTGCACGAGCTTTTCCAGCATCATATAACTTTTCCATTGCTCCCCAAGTCGCAGGGATGTCAGGTAGTACAAAGTTTTCAGGGTTGCTTGCATTGGTGCCCTTCTTGAGCCTAAATGGCCAATGGATCTACAAAATTTCATACCGTTAAAAAACTCAATTTCGAATTATACATGAAAACATTGCTATATAGCTCCAACATGTAAACACTTAAATCCACCTCGAAGGAAAATACAATTCAACTAAAATATAATGGTAAAATTCTTCAAATATATAATATATTCAAGATGCAACCTCAAGACAATATACCAACTCATACCAAAACATAAAAAAAAAAGCATATGCAGAAATGCATGGGTGTTAAGTGGTGGGTGCTTGACATTATTTT
Organism: Triticum dicoccoides; assembly: GCF_002162155.2. Classification (NCBI taxonomy): domain Eukaryota; kingdom Viridiplantae; phylum Streptophyta; class Magnoliopsida; order Poales; family Poaceae; genus Triticum; species Triticum dicoccoides. The sequence goes on along the minus strand of NC_041381.1, from coordinate 15,021,648 downwards.
AGTTGGATGTGGATTTGTGACTAGATCACAGAAAAGAAGCCCGCGTGCATGTAAACAACACAATTACTAAGCGGTGGACTGGCCACTTAATAGGGGATCGTGACACATTAAACAATAGAATTACTAAGTAGGCAATTACTAAGTAGTGGACTGGCCACTTAAGGCTCCCCGCAACGTGAAGTATCATCTACTACTATGATGCATATGATATTAGTGTATAATATTACTAATGCATAATCATAAGTTAGTATCTTAGATTGCTTCATTTATTCTCATGCATGACACAATGTGGTATAAAATTTAATATGATACGGTATCATGATATGATACCAAATTCTCAATTACCTTATTTAATTGTCCGCCACATCCTAAAAAATGCCTAGTTTGCATACATGATACCGCTTATGATACTCCTATTATAGGCAGTCTAATAGAGGACCGTGTTTTCACACATTAAACACATATTTATTTGTCGATGATAACCTCCAGAAATCTTGAGTTTGGTGTAGTCCAGATCACAATGCCAATTGTTTTCGAGAAAAGTATACTTTTCGTCTCTCAACTCTTGACATAGTATAGATTTGATCCCTTAACTACGAAATCAGACAATTTGCACCCTCAAATCTTCAAACCGGGCATGTTTCGTCCATTCTCTTAATTTTGACCGGTTTTGGTGCTGTTGACCCCGGTTTTGACCGGTCTAGGCTGACGTGGCAAATAAGACCAGCAAATTGGCCTCCCATTTCCTCTCGCTCGTACATTAAGGAGCAAGCTGGCGTTCATGGTGGTCTTGACGGCTCAACCTACCCACTGGGCTGGAGAACGTCACCGTCGTGGACGGGCTGGGGCACCTCATGGTTGTGGTGGTGCTCGCCGTCGTCGCCGACCTTCGCGCATGGGGCCACTGGTTGGATCCAGCAGCGTGGTACGAAGGCGGAGGTGGAGGCGCTGCCGCTCGTCGTTGGTGTGCGGGTGTTGAGGTGGGCGCTCTCCGGCGGCCAACACCCCTACTATAACCCACCGAGTTCGTCTCCGCCGACCTCCCGCAACGGTCGGCCACAAGCTCACGCTCGGCATGTACCTCGCCGTCGAACGCAGCCCCGACTCGTCCATCCCATCGTAGTTCGTGTTACTCAGCGACTGGGACCCCACGCGCCGGCGGCTCCGCATCACTCCCCCGTGCGTCTTCACCCCAACATGCTTCGTGGTTGCGTGCTCAGGCTCCCGGCCCTTCAAATTCTGTTGGCGTTGTGTGAGCGCAGCTCTGGTGGCATGTTGCGAGTACTTGCACATGCAGATCAGCCACACAAAGCCGGCCTCGATGAGCTACGTCCTGATCTTGTCATGCTTCGAGTGCAAGTTCGTGAGGATGCAACTGTTGGCTGCAGTTTCTGCCATCCTGCTCCATTGGAGAGCTATGGCACAACTAGGTGTGCCAGCCAGCAGGTGGTTGTGCCTGCGGCCAGAGGCCCGGAGTCACACGACGGCTTGGAGCGGCGTGTTTAGTGGCCAGCAGGGCAACCGGCGGTGCATGCTAGTTAGCAGGGCCACCGATGGTGGCGGCAGTGGCTCGTCGGCTGACGGGCATGCTCGGGTGTTGTGCAGTGCGGCATTGCACGCCAACTGTTCGACGAAACGTCTACACTAAAGATTGATGAAAAGAAATAGAAATTTTGCCACGTGGACATGCCCCATTCAAAACCATGCCGAGTCAGCATGGATACTGCTTCGGTTGAGTCGAGGGATGGAACTTGACCGGTTTCAAGAGTTGGAGGTGCAAATTGTCTGCTTTTGTAGTTGAGGGACTAAATCTAGACTCTGCGAAGAGTTGAGGGATGAAAAGTATGCTTTTCTCATTGTTTTCTGAGCTGCCTTATTCGAAATGATAAAGATAGCTCCCTAAAAATAAAATGAAACGAGCATGCAAAAGTATAGTAGAAATCACCATATTGAGTACACAAAGTGAGATAGTACAACACAACGGCAAGATTGGAGCAACTGGATAGTGAAACGTGATTATAAAATTGAAGATGCTTACAAGGTAAAGATCCAAGTACTCAAGCTGCAAGTCATGCAGACTTCTGTCAAGCGACTCCGGCACATCTTCTGGAGCATGATGATCATGCCTAAAATCACCGACAAAATACTCGGTGAACTTAAACTGCTGAGAAATACATGCAGGTGAATTGAACAGATCAATCCCAGTGCTCTGAGCTTACCATAGCTTAGAGGTGATAAACAAATCTTCCCGTTTCACCACACCCTCTTCGAATAGCTTTTGCAGTGCCAAACCAACCTGATAATCCGAAAGCGAATGTTATGCTTTCCTTAAGCCAACAATTCATACTCAGTTTGAATGGAGACAATATTGCCAACAAGAATGCAAGCATTTTTATTGAAAAAGTCCCTTCATCGAAAAAGAAATAAATGTTCACCTACCTCCTTTTCGTTGCGGTAAGCCCTAGCACAATCGATGTGTCGATACCCTGCCTGCATAATTCAAAAACAATCTCATATCCATGTTTCTCACGATTAGACAAAGGTGAGAAACTGAGATTAGACAAAGGAAAGTAATTAGCTGAAGAAACCAAATCACACAAGGCCGAGCGAACCATGACGGCAGCGTAAACGGAGCGGCCGACCTCATCCGGCTTGGACTGCCAGGTGCCGTACCCCACCGAGGGGATCTCAGCGCCGGTGTTGAGCGTGAAGTGCCTCGCCATCACCACCGCCCAACGAGCTGACAGATTGATCGACAACGGCTGGTCCGCAGCACTAGTAGCACGACACGAGATTGGAGAGGAAGAGGAGTGAGCAGCTAGCGTGTGGTTGTTGGTATGTAGCACGGTACACTTCTACAAAGCTAATCCAAGAGAAAATCTAATTTATTAAGAATAAAGCTAATCTAAACCTGGCGGCGTTTGTGCACGGCAGCACGGTACATATACGATAAATTATCCCGTGGCACCTGCTTTAATCTGTCCGCCGGGTCATTGTCCTCTAGATGGATTTGATCGGCCGGCATCTCCCCCTCCGTCATGGAAGAAACCAGTGGAGAAACCTTTTTGTCATAGCGTACCTAGTCCTACAATTAATGTTTTTTTGATGCCTACTTGTTTCATGGCTCTCTTGAGAGCTTAGCATTGGTCTTGTCACTGAGGCAATATTTTTGTTATTCGCTTAATATTCCACACGAACGTTCAGTCTGGAACACAACAGCACGGCCATGTTATGAGCCGTAGGATCGGCCTCGCGACCACATGTGCATGTACATGGCTGACGTGTATGCACTACGCACTCACAACCACGTTTTCTCGGTTTAGGTTGCTCCCATTTCGGACATAGCAAAACCTTATATATTTTTGGTTTGAACTTAGGCAACAATTGGAGGCTGTTTTTGTACAAAAATTTTCCAAAAAAAATCAGGACGGAAGTGTTAGGTGCATGGGTGTCCCGAAAATTTGAATGGACACATTTCTTGAACAGACCAAAAGGAGTCCATACATCACTAGTATAACATTAGCGGCATATGACGGCCAGATGATTTATGGTTGATCTTCCTACGAACATATATTAGTTTTTGAGGCTTATGTCATGTGCATCCACTTAGACTTGCTTGCCATCTATAGATTATCCGAGACATATTTTGAAGTAGTCACGTGGCCTTAATGGGGTCCGAGAAGATACCATGACCGGAGTTATTGGCCATGCCAATGTCGGCTGTGGTGACACAATCCAAAGCGAGAGGCCCTATGTCACAGTGAAGGCGCTCTCTGTGGGTGCTAGAACGATTCTGCCAGGGTTTCACTCAGTGCGCATGCGTCTTCTACTCTTCTTCGACCCATGAGACGAGCTCAAACAAGTTTTAGTGTCCCTAAAGTTGGCGAGCCACATGTCGGTACTCCACCTCGAATTAGACAAAGTGTTGGTCATGCAGCTGATTGTACTCCAATGTAGATGCACGGAGTACCCTCTCAGAATGAAACGAGTACTAGAAACCAGGGGTGGAATCATAATCTAACACTGAGATATTTTAGTAATTCTATTTTTCGAGTAAATTAATAGTTACATTCCGGCTGTGCAATTGTACACCGTGAATTTTCTCGTGTTTAAACATTGTCCAGGTTATTAATTGTACCCAAGCTGTGCAAGCTTTAGCTGTGCATGACAGTCTTGAAGTATCGGCGCTTGAGAAATGTGAGCAGAACAGGACTCAGCATGCCACCTTCTCTTTTGGTGCCGCTCCACTATTGCTGTTTATAATTTGGCACAGTCCTTGTTCGACCTCTCGGATCTGGCTACCACGTTTGGCATCTGATCTGTCCATCGAAGCTTGGTGGACCTGCCTAACCTGTAGCAATAGCATGCCATGGAAAGCGATGGCCTCACTCACTATTTTGATCGTGTGGGATGTTTGGAATGAGTGAAAAACATGTAACTTCCGTTACCTCTCCACCATGCCCAATTCTGTCTTCTAGAAGATCAAGTCTAAGGCAGTCTCATCGGCCTTAGTAGGGGCAAAGCATTTGAGTTCTATAATGGCATGAGGACAATTATTTTTACATATTTTTTCCTCATTGTTGCCCCTTCTTTGTTATTGTCTTGATTCTCACTGGATAGTCGTGGCATTGTAAGGATGTTGCATGTTCAGTGGGAATGGGTACAGTGAGGCAGTCCGCACAAAATTGGGATATGTTGCAATGTTGAAGATTGGCATGTCGACACTTGACTTAACAATGTTGCTTTCCGCACTGGAGGACGGTGCACGCGATGCATGCCTATGGTATTGTAGGACACCGACAAACATGTGCAATGCATGACTAGTATATTTTCACTTGTTGTCATTATGCGTTGGTCATGCTTGTTGTCATGCTTACCTTAATTACGACAAGGCCTTGATCACCTATAAATACTATACCAACACGACCTAAATACCACGCAGCACCTACAAGTACAACTAGGTATTAGTTACCAGCAATTGTTAAACAGACTCATCGACTGGGCGTTATGATGGGAGGACTCGAGCCAGCAGGTGCTGGTGAGGGTCGTGACGGAATCTGGAAGACCTCCTGGCCGGAGGTGGTGGGGTGGCCGGTGCAGAACGCGGTTGTACGGATCAAAGGTGATAGGCCCGATATCTCATTTATTGCCGGCGGTACAGGCGGCCAATGGCCACCGGGCCACAACCCCTCGCGCGTCGTCATCCTCTCCAATGAAGCTGGCGTCCTTGTGAAGACCCCTGTCGTCGGCTAGCTCAACCTCGCTCAACGGGCAGGGCCGCTTACTAGCTCGATGCACAACGTAGTTGGGTTGCACTTGTGCCCACTATGAATGTGCTAGGTGCTGTGTGCTTGGTGTTGGTAGCGCTTTAAATAATGTGTGATCATCCGTATTGATTAATGTAATGAAGCACAAATATATATTAATCTATATATCCATTGTTCCCTCGTCGAAAGTATATATGAGACTTCAAAGACTAAATTCAAAACAAAAGAGGTCATGTGGTCCACAACCAGGATGACACGACATGCTCCAATCGTCCCATAGAAAACGCACTGATGTTAATTATGGTTTGGTGTATGGTGATTAGTTAAGAGGTTAGTTCATATGGTGTATGTGAGCTTGATTTTATGCGAGTGGAAGGGGGTTGTTGCACATAATTGTTTATTTGCAATTTTTGAAATGTAGGACTATTTTTGCACTTTCTTTACTGACTGCAAGAAAATAAATGTTGCAGTAGCGTTATTAATGCAACGGTCGGGCACATCAAAATTTAAGTTTTATTAGGATCGGGAAGGCCAAAGATTGTTAGTCGATGTCAGCCATCATTCTGTGAAGATGGGCGCTCAATAGACAACAAGATATATAACATATTTGAATTAGGCAATATGGCTGGCGTAGTAATTTCCCTTTAGGTTCATCTTTGCTTTCTCTCGCCGATCTTGTTATCAATCTCTCTCAACCCTCAAAAAGATATTTTATATAATTGAATTATTTATCCTTAATATGATATGATGTGAGACAACTTTTCAAATTTCATCGAAGGTATCACAAGCAAACACACACAGATATATATAGTAAAATCGATAACCCTCATGGTATTACATGTACACTCCTTCTACATGTAGATGCTATGTATGCACGTGCGCCGGACCAATTTCGTCAATTATCATATAAGCATGACTATGATATGTAAACTAAGGCACAAAACACATCAGAGGTGTCTTACCGCTGTGTCTGGAGTAATTCCTCCCGGAGCCACCACACCTGCCACGAAAGGGTATAAGAGATACCCGACAAAAAAAGGGTATAAGAGAGCGCATGTTGTGGTGTAAGGGGGTTATGCCATGCCTATCAGGAGGTGCATGATGGACGGGCCTCACAACTGGCATTCCAGAGTGGCATGGAAGTATTAGAGGTCACGCTCAGTAGTGATAAAGCGGTAGCCACTAGGATGGCGTGAAGGGTGCAGCCATGCGGCGGCTGGTGGGTCGAGAATGCCAACAGTAAATTGAGCAACACGCGTGACGTGTGGGGTGGGGGATTTAAATGGTAAAGACTGTCAATTTAGTATTTAGGAATGGATATCAGCCAGGGCTCAAAACATGGTGAAATTCATGTTTTTGCTTTCTATTTATAGAATAACTGTGCAAGGGTGTCCCCAAAATTAAAAAAAATGCAAAGAAACTTGATTTAAACCTATTGGGCGGAGTTTTGCATTCACCACTCCACCACCGAACCACATGCAGAAAATAAAATGGTAAAATTACAGCACTAGCGAACATACCTAAATTGCCAACCATGACCTAAATCTTGATACTGCAGAAGCTCGTGCGATGAAGAGTGGCCTGTCACTAATCACTCTACTCGGTTGCAACAAGCTCAAAAGTTGATCTTAATCGGTAAATTCGTAGTGGTTGCATGCAACAAGTTATACAATATACTCAGGTCTCAAATACTCATTACTCTACACGAAATTGTATTGCAGTTTAAAATTTAACCACTAAAATAATGTTAATATAATTCTCGTAAATAACTGATTCTCTTGCAGATCTGTCATTGGTGCATTTTCTCAGATCTTGTGGTTGTTCGTCTAATTCCGTGAGTTTTCAGGGTTAATCCTTCTGATCTATGCTACTCTTCATCGGCAACGGTTGCTATTTTAGTGCGTTGGTCCTATGGGCCGGCTGTCTACTATAACAAGTTTTGCCTGGCTCCGGCGAGGGAGGGGTGATGGAAGCGGCGGGCCTTCGACTCGCTTCAGTGCTTGTAGTCATCACTAGGTGTTGTTCGGATCTGGATGTAGTTTTTGTTATTTCTAGTGTCCATTGTACTACCATGATTGAAGATGAATAGATTGGAAATTTTCTCGAAAAAATGATTCTATAGCAATAATTTTATTACAGTATTTTGCCTTTCTAGATATTATGGTCAATTTATTTATTTAGATATCACGTCAGTGTCGTAAACAGAAATTTTTTGAAGACTTGATGTAGTAACGAGCCTAGACTCTGAAAGCAAGTCCTCTTACTTTGGTTCAGACTCCGGGGCTGGCAATAAGGATTACCCAGGCGGGTATTGGACCCCCATCCCCGTCCCCGCAACAACCTTCCCATGCCCGTCCTCGTACCCATACCCGTCCATGGGGATAAAAATATTCTCATCCCCATCCCCGTCGGTTTTTTATCCCCGTGGGGAAACCCATACACGCAATCAACAACAACCTTTAGTAACATTTATGTAGAGAAAAATAGAATTTTAGCATAATAAATAATATGTTGTGGCTAGGTTAGGGTTTTCTTATGTATTTTTGGCCAAAGGTTTGGGATGGGTGAAAATTTGGGTGGGTAAGGGTGGGAATTATATGGGGTCTACTTATTTTAATCCCCACATGTAAGGCCTTCATAGGTAAGTAGGGTAACGGGCACAGGTAATGCTATCACATCCCCATCCCCATGTTACACACTGGGTAAGGTATTTGACCCACCAGCTTCCTCGTGGCTATTAACGCTAGCACATCCCCGTCCCCTGATAGAGTAATTACCCACGAGGATGCGGGTAACCTTTAACCATTACCGGCTTGAGTTCAAACTTGTGGGCTGACCTGTTAGAGGGCCCACATGTCAGCTATTGCGAACGATATAGCCAGCAATCTAACAAGGTTGCCTGTTAGAGGGCCTAAAGTTTGATGTACATACTTAGTACATATAGCCCGCAAAAAACAATACTCCTTAGTATACAATTTTTAAAATTGGAACTGAGCCACATATACTAGGTAAGCTTCATAACACCTAACAATTGTTTCTATTTCCACCACTGGCTGCTTCTAAGTCAGTTTGCCTTAAGTCAAGAGAATATCAACGCCTGGAACCCTACACAACCATTCTGGCGAGCTGCTCTCGGATAGCTCAAAAGCTTTGGGATGGGCCATCAAAGTTGCCATAATTTAGCTTGATATATGCTTATGACATAAACTCTCATAACGTCTGCACCAATTGATCCTTCTAATGTCATGATGGTCTTCCCTAAAAGACAATGCTACTTAGCTAGTTCACACTAGCGATTAATAAACTCAAACTTTGTTTTATGCCCGGAACAATCAGACACTTTGCAACGTTGATTCCTGCACTTGGCAACGGTGTGGACGATGCACCCGTGAAACAGACGGTTGCATATTCAGCTCTACCAAGCGAAACCGGTGTACCCGATGCACCATCTCATTATCAAGCGTCAGCCTGTCACACTCACAGAGTTCCAAAAAATGAAAAGGAAGCATCTCACACTCACAAATGCTCATCGTGTCCACCTCACGCTCAGTCACAAATGCTCCTACAAGTACCGCCTGATCTCATCGTTGCTTCACATCCTACAAACGCAGACCACAAGTTGAGCACATCCTCCTTGAAACTATGGGAAGAGCGGAGCTCGCAGGATTAGGAAGGGGATCGAGGTCGTCATGGCCAGAGGCGGTGGGGCTGCCGGTGGCCACCGCGGCACACCTGATCAACCGGGACAGGCCAGATGTCGAGGTGGCGTTAATCATGGAAAGGGAACCCAACAGGCAGCCAGGGCGCCCTGACCCTAGGCGTGTCATCCTCATCTCCAATGCAGCTGGCATTGTCGTCAAGACCCCCATCGTCGGCTAGCTTAAAACGCCCCGGCGTGTAGTGCAACTCCAATATACATCGATGTTGCGCATGTATCCCAGTATTCCCAATCACTACGGCTTATACTATATAAGTATATAATAAATCTGTGATGATGTGCCGCTCAGTCGGGTTACAGATAATCTATAGCTCGTGTACTTTGAATATTCTGCTGGAATAAGAAAAGCATTTGGTCGATGCTCGTGTACTATGAATGGTCGCCTTCTCCAGAAAATGACATAAAATATGAATGATCGCCTCAGGTTGTCTGAAATGGGGTGACTCAAAGGTGTAACGGTGTAACCCTACCGCGGTCACCATTCTCTAGGATGGATCCAACGGGCCTATGCATTTCGTTCGCCCGTGTTTGCTTCTATCCACGCAGACAAAAACCACAGCTCGGCGCGGCTATGTAAATGGACTGATGTCTGTTTTGCTGTCTACCGTGACATATTTCTAGTTCAAATTTGGACTGGATCTGCATCCGCGTGGACATGTCGTGAAGGCCAGCATAGTGGCACATCTATCTCCAGTCCATTTTCTCTCCCAAATCCCGTGCCCACACTAGAAAACTTCCATGGCTGACGCACCCACCCTGCCGTGAACGTCCCCGATGTGGCACTGGTGAAGCCCAACAAAGAGCGCACTCCATGGGAATGCTGGACTTTGAGCAATTTGGGCCAACGTATACACATGCTCTTAGAGCAACACTAACAGAGTCGGCATAATGGGCCAACCATCTCTTATTTACTAACTGGAGGCACCTTTTAAGCCTTCTTATTAATCCACATCATCAAAATTGATTAGACCGTTGGATTGTAAAATATACGTCTAAGATAAAAGGTAAACTTGCGTACCAGATGGTCCCATCACAATAAAAAATGCACCTAACACGTCCAATGTTGTGAAACAAAGCAAGAGAAAAAACATCCATCCATTCCTAACAAAAATAGCCTTCTTTCATAACAACTCCACCGAATAAAAAAGGAAAAAAAATCCGGTTGATGACCAGTGAAACTCTAGGAATAAAATCTTCTGGCAATTAAAAAAGGTAAAAAATCTCTCTCTCTAAAAAAAAAAAGGAAAAACAACTCGGATCCTCTACATGGTCGCACGTTTCAAGGCTTCTCATTAATTCACATCGTCAAAATTAATTACGCCACTGAATTGCAAAATTTATTTCCAATAATAGAGAACTTGCTTAACACAAATGATTCCGTCCAAAAAAATAGCATTGACACGTTCAACATTGTGAAATAAAAAACTTTCCATTCGCTTCTTAAAAAAAAGGCTCCTTCCATAAGAACTCTGCCAATAAAAAGGAACAAAAAGAGGCTCCTTCCGTAACGACTCTGCCGGCGTCACTTGTGGAACGTGGATGTACTGTTCGATACCGACGGCCGCATGTATCTCGCACCGACGATACTTGCTATTTAGGGTTCCATCAACGTCGAGGAACCTCCTAACCCGCTCGTCCCAGGCGCCCTCTGGTATGGCGACGCACGGTCGACGGGTCAACACTCGGACCGGGGGATTCTCGGCATGGGCGACGGCGTCGGGACCGACGGGACCCACTAGGTCCACCATCTATCCCCTCCGCGACCGGCGATCCACGACCCTCTTCCTTTTTTCCTTTTTCCTCTTCTTCTATGTATTTTTTTTAACTTTCTTCTTCTTCTAATTATCTAAACCTAAACCTAGCACTAACCTAAACCTATTAATAACACCTAAATCTAAACATCAAAGAAAAATAGAAAAAAAATCTTACCTTGGCTCCGGTGGTGGTGGAGGAGGCGTCGGGCAGC
>NC_041381.1:15002354-15010055 GCF_002162155.2 Triticum dicoccoides | reverse complement strand
CGGGTGTGGTGAGGGGAGGAGAGAGAGAGAGAGAGAGAGAGAGGGTGGGGCAAGGGCGCTGGCCTCTTTTTAGTTAGGTCATAGCTCTTTGTCTTCTGTTAGTAGACGGCAAAGGGCCTAGCTAATGGACGTTAGGTTGGCCACTTTCTTTGCCGTCTGCTAACGAACGACAAAGAAAGTGTCCGTTAGGTGGTTCTCGCTAGTGGGCCACCCTCCCTCTTTGCCGTCTGCTAGCAGACGGCAAAGAGCTGGTTGACGGCGAACGTGATCTTCGCCGTCAGCTCTTTCTTTGTCATCAGTTTTATGGAAGCTGATGGCAAAGACCTTCTTTGCCATCAGCTAGCAGACGGCAAAGAACCTGATTCCAGTAGTGATTCTGGATAATTCGATCGTTGTTGCATGCAAATTTATTGTTATCACAATGAAGGTTGCCGAGGAGGTGGATATCGGGTTGACTAGTAACATCCAAGTCCCACCATACGAATTGAGTGCCAATATTAGAAATTTGTTGGGACCTAAATGGGGAGCTAATTTATATTCAAAATTCCACGAGGTTGGCTTTTGGTCTCACAAGATCATCATGGCAATGTAGTTATCGGTCTTCATTGCGGAATTATAAGTATCGATGAGCAATAAGCATAGGTGCACGAAAACCATTGAAGACATGTAGCATGTTGTCTTCACAGGACTGCTCAAATCAACTACACATACTCGCCACCTCCGCGATGGACCTCAACTCTGGTGAGGGTGAGACATTCTTAGGGATTTACCCATGGTTGTAGAAGGTATGCCATGGAAATGATGGAACTTGGAACAAAACTTGTGTACTCCCAACATCATAGCAAAGTCACTGTATTGGAGCCAAGCTCAATCGTCCCCATGTCAGTGCGAGGCTATTATCTTTACTATACCGTTACATGTAGAGATAGTGTGGAATCCAATTGTCCCTATACAGTTCATTAACTAGAATACATATTGGTCACCACATGCTCATGATTAGGCATCATGTAAAGTTTTCTCTCACACATTGACTTCAACATCTCAGCTTTTATAAATGTGGAAAGAATGTTTCCAACATTTATCTGCATCCAAATAAAAGAAAAAAAAATTCCTCTACCAAAACCGCAAACTACAAATTTCGATTGTAATAATGGCACAAACATTTATTATCTATATATTTTAACCATCATACTACGAATATAGTGTATCATTACATTATTCGGAACTAATTTTCTAGCACCAATGAAATATTTTACTAAATCCGTTCAAATATAAGTGAGTGATCTAATGCATGGATCTGTGTGCCTCTATATATAGATGTTCAATATGGAATGTTAAATTCGAAAAAGTAGATGCAAAGAAGATCAACTCTGCTCGAATCGATAATAGTAGGTATAAAAACGAGCTCCAGATCGTCAAATCCTTGCCTCCTATACTTCGCCCTCGCTGTGTTGGCTTTTCCCTCGTGTCTGATCCCCTTCTTGCCACTACATGTTACTCTACCCACACGGCCTTTTCCCACCTCCAAAATAGCCTAACCGCGATTCACCTTCCCCGCTTAGTTTCTGATCCAGAGACCAGAAATGACCATGCATGGTAGACCAGAGAGGATTGGGTGGCATAAAACAATGAAAAGAATGAACTCTGAATGTTTATATTTTAAGGGCGAGGAGGGAGGCAATGTGTTTGTTCCATATCCAGGTGGAATCTAACTGTCCCTATATAGTTGATTAATTAGAATAGATAATGGAGAATGCTAGCTAGAATGATGCTAGTTGACAAAGCTAATGTGGTCACCACCTGCTCATGATGAGACATCACGTAAAGTTTTTTCTCGCACATTGCCTTCGCCATCTCAGTTTTTATCAATGTCAAAAAAATGTTTTCAACATTTATCTACATCCAAATAAAACAAAAATATATCCTCTACAAAAATGCAAACTACATATTTGGACTAGGATAATGGCACAGACATTTATTATGTATGTATTTGAACCATCATATTACGAATATAGTGTATCATTACAATATTGAAAACTAGTTTCTACCACCAAGGAAATATTTTGCTAAATCCGTTGAAATATAACTGAGTGATCTAATGCCTTTTGGTGTGCCTCTATTTATAGATGTTCAAATATGGAATGTTAATTTCGAAAAAGTAGACGCAAAGAAGGTCAACTCTGCTTGAATTGATACTAGCAAGTATAAGAAAAAACTGTCGGTAACGTGACTACTGGATACACAGACTCAACTACGCACGCGCCATGGTCGCTCTTTGGTCAAGACTCAAGAAGACAAGAATTACTCACCACGGGTTTTCCATCCTAACATAGTGGTGGTATGCAGATCTTCCTAAAGAGCTACATCACACAACCTCTTACAAAATTAATATATAGGTGGAAAATATTTTCAGGGCTGTTAAATTATATATAATATGCTCAAATAATTGTTAGAAGGCTTTTATATTCAATTTGATATCAACGGGTTTGAAAAGGTGAAGTGATGGAACGTTACTTGGGTCACTTAAGCCCAAGTAGATGTGGCGCCCTCCATTCCACTTGGGGAAGGGAGGGGCGAATTGGAGGGGGACTCCCCCTCATCTTGGCCGGCCAAGGAGAGGAGTTCTTTCCCTCCTTGTGGCGCCTCTCCCTCTCCCCTCCAACCTATATATACTAGAGGATTTGCTTTTTTTCTACACACAAGTTTTGGAGTCTCCTCTAGTTCATCTAGCCCTAGTTCTAGTTAGTCCTAGTTGGCTAATTAGAGCTTGGTCTAATTCATGTAATCCTCATAATTAGAGGTCATGTGTGTGTTGTTCTAATCTCCTCCCTTTAATTTTCCGGCATTGATTAGTGTTAGTCAGCATGCAGTCTTCGTCAGTTCACCACAATCGCCTGGGCCTCAGCCACGATCGCCCACGTTCTCCACTAGCCCATGCGGCTGCAGTTGTACTCTGAACCTATATGTAACACTGTATGCTCTCTGAATGAATTGAGAAACGCATTCCGCAAAACTTCATGGTATCAGACACCGGTTCTTAGTCCTCCCTCGCCCTGACAATTCCCGGCGGCCAGCCCACCCTCCCCGGCGGCCCGCCACACCTGCTTGATTCCGGCGGCTAACCAACTCTCCCTGCTGCCGGCCAAGCCACCCTCCATTCTTCTACCTCCAACTCCACCCTCACCCTCTCCTCTCCACTCTCCTTCTGCGACACCATCACTGATATTACTCCGTTCATCCCCATTGTCCTTGATCTACACAGCCACAACTACTATCACTGGTGCCACCTGTTCGAGATTCATTTTGGACGATGCTCTCTACTTCACCACATCACCGGCGACTCCCCTGCGCTCCTCATGACCCACGATGGCTCAAGGATGACCTTGCAATCATTCAGTGGCTCTACACCCGCATTTCCACTGAACTATTCAACCTTGTGGTCAAGGACGGTGCCTCTGCGCGCGACATCTGGGCTGAACTTCGCCGGCTCTTCCAGGACAACTCCGACGCCCGCATCTCTGCTCTCAACACCGAGCTTCGCACCATCATGCAGGGTGATCATCCGGCAGGCGTCTTCTGTCAGCGCATCAAAGCCATCGGCGACGAACTCCGCAAGCTTGGTGAGGTGGTTGCCGATCGCTCGCTCCTCCACGCGCTCATGGGTGGGATGGACGAATGCTTCGCCCAGCAAGCAACTCTGATCCCGCTTCTTCGCCCTCTGCCGACGTTCGCCGAAGCTCGCTCCATGCTTCAGATGGAGGAGCAGAATCAGGCGCGCAAGGCCTCCACACCGCGCCTCTTCCACACTACGACACGGTCTTCTGCGTCATCCTCAGCCTCACCACCGGCGCCGCTGCCTCCTCAGCCGCCTCCTGGGTGGTGTCCTAGCCCAAACTACAAGGGTAAGAACCCTGTTTATCGGCCTCCCAAGCAGGCTGCCGCGTCTTCATCATCTTCCTCCGCTCCTGCACCGGCACCTGCGGGACCCTCGTCTTCCTCAATGGCACCGGCGGCCATGCGCCCATCACATGACCCCTGGACGGGGCTGGTTCAGGCATGGCCGATGCCATGGTCTGCGCCTTCTCCATACGGCGCTCCACCAGCATACAGCGGGGCCTGGGAGCCCGGCATGCGCCCATCCACCGGTGCACCTGGTCTTCTTGGCTCGCGGCCTCCGCCGCATGCGTACACGGCGTATGCTCCGCTGTATCAGTCGGCAGCCGCTCCCACTACCTCCTCGGTGTACCCCTACGGCATGTTCCCTTCTCCAAGCTGGGATTCGGCTGTTCCCACTGCACCACCGCCGGTCTCCTTCGTGTCGTACCAGTCGGCTTCACCCGCATCTTCTTCGGCTACACCAACTGGGATCAAGCAGCCTTCATCGCCAACATGAAATCACTTACCACCCAAGACTCAGGTACCGAATGGATCTTTGACTCTGGTGCATCCTCGCATATGTCCGCGTCTCCTAGTACGCTTTCTTCTCTTCGTCCCTCTGCACTTTTTCACTCTATCACGATCGGTGACGGTTCTTCTATTCTAGTTTCTTGCGTTGGCACATCCACTCTCTCGTCTTGCCGTTCCCCTCTTCTTCTTCGTGAAGTATTAGTTGCACCTGCTTTAATTCAGATTCTTATCTCTGTCCGTCGCTTCACCACTGACAATTATGTTTCTGTCGAATTTGATCCCTTTGGCTTGTCTGTGAAGGATCTTCGGACCAAGGAGGTGCTAGCTTGGTTCAATAGTTCTGGCGATCTCTACACCATCCGCAGCCCCACCTCCGTCTCATTGCCCCATGCCATGCTCTCCTCCGTCACGCTATGGCATCGCCGTCTCGGTCACCCCAACGCCTCCACGACAACTAGCCTTCTCCAAGAATTTCAGCTTCCTCATCTTAGAGATGTTCATGATGCGTCTTTGTGTCACGCTTGTCAAATGGGCAAGCATGTGCGCTTTCCCTTTAGCACTTCTAGCACTCGTAGTTCTTTTCCATTTGAGTTATTGCACTGTGACTTGTGGACGTCACCTATCCCTAGTGTATCAGGTTTTAAGCATTATCTTGTAATCCTTGACGATTATTCTCATTATGTATGGACCTTTCCCATTCGCGCAAAATCTGATGTTCATAACCTTTTTGTCAATTTTCAGCGCTATTTCGCCTCTCACTTCTCTCTCCCCATTAGGTTCTTACAATGCGACAATGGCCGCGAGTTCGATAACACTCGTAACCGTGATTTCTTTCTTGCTCATGGTGTTCTTCTCCGCTTCTCCTGCCCCTACACCTCACCACAAAATGGGAAAGCCGAACGATCTCTTCGCACCATAAACGACATTCTCCGCACTCTTCTCATCCAAGCATCCATGCCACCACAATATTGGGCTGAATCACTACGCCGTGCCACCTATCTTCTCAATATCTGACCCACTCCAAGTTGCCCACGATACTCCCCATACGACTCCCTCTTTCTCTCCCCTCCTTCTTATTCTGATCTTGACATATTTGGTTGCCTTTGCTTCCCTAATATTGCTCCTACTACACCACACAAACTCTCTGCTCGCTCCCTACCTTGTGTCTTTCTTGGTCTCTCTGACTCTCACAAAGGTTTCCGCTACCTCGACCTCCAAACCGGTAGAGTTCTTGTCTCTCGACACGTTACTTTCGATGAAACATCTTTTCCTTTCGCCACTTTTCAACCATCAGACCTTAGCGCCCCCCTCTCTTCTCCTCATCAACTCACTTCCAAACCCAGCCCGATGGACGTGCATGGGCTGCATGGCCCTGTTCACGTCCCACCACTCGCGCACCAATCTGCTACGCCTGCCCCCAACCCGCATCCCGCTGCCAGTGCTGCTGAATATTCTACTCCCACAGCGTCACCCCATGCTGCTTCCCCCAATACGCCGGCCCCACCCACCAGCCCTCCTCCTACCTATTCCTTCGAGCCACAATCAACACCGCTCGCTCGCTGTACCTCTTCGCCTACCCCCAACTCTCCTACATCCCCTTCTTCTCCTATCATAGCCACACCTCCGCCATTAACACCCAAAGCCGTGCCCGTTCCTATTCCTAAAAACGAGCACACCATGCGTACTCGTGGAAAGGCTGGTTTCGGTCGCCCTGTCGACCGTCTCAACCTCCATGCATCAGCCACTCCTCTCTCTCCCATCCCCAAGTCCTACAAAGCTGCTCTTCTTGATCCAAATTGGTTTAACGCCATGAAAGAAGAACACGATGCCCTCCTCCTTAACAACACATGGTCGCTGGTTCCCCGTCCCCCTGGTGCAAACGTAGTCTCTGGAAAATGGGTTTTTCGCCATAAGTTTCATGCCGACGGTTCTCTTGCGCGTTATAAAGCACGATGGGTTTGTCACGGTGACTCCCAGCAAGCAGGCCTAGATTTCAACGAGAAATTTTCTCCTGTTGTGAAACCCAGCTCCATCCGTGTTGTTCTTAGCCTCGCCGTCTCCTCGTCTTGGCCTATCCACCAACTCGATGTGAAGAATGCTTTTCTTCATGGTTCTCTCAATGAGACAGTTTATTGTCGTCAGCCGCTCGGGTTTTCGCATCCCACCTTCCCTGATCACATGTGTCATCTTTAGAAATCCCTATATGGTCTCAAACAGGCGCCTCACGCATGGTTCCAGCGCTTTGCATCCTTCATTCAGACGATTGGTTTTCTTCCCTCTCGATCTGACTCATCCCTATTTGTCTTCAAAAACAATGATCATGTTGCATATCTTCTTCTTTATGTTGATGACATTGTTCTCACCGCATCCTCGGATTCTTTTCTTCACCATGTTGTCAGCTCTCTCCGCACAGAATTTTCCATGACAGATCTTGGTCCACTGCATCACTTTATCAGCATCGCTGTCTCTCAATCTCCTTCTGGTCTTTTCCTTTCTCAGTGCCAATATGCTCTCGACTTGCTTTCCAAGGCCGGCATGTTAGACTGTCAACCATCCCGCACCCCCGCTGAGACCGGCTCCAAGCTTTCCTCTAACGGTGATCCCATTCCTGACGCCACTTTTTACCGTAGCATCACCGGTGCTCTTCAATATATGACCCTCACCAGACCCGAGCTAGCATATTCTGTCCAACAGGCATGTCTATACATGCATGATCCTCGTCTCCCACATCTCAAGCACATCCGGCGCATCCTTCGTTATATCAAAGGGACTCTCGATCATGGCCTCTCCATTACTCCCTCTAATCCTACCTATCTCACCGCGTACTCTGATGCGGACTCGGCAGTATGCCCGGATACTCGACGATCTACTTCTTGTTACTGTGTGTATTTGGGTGATAATCTGATTTCTTGGTCTTCCAAAAGACAGCTAACTGTTTCCAGGTCTTCAGCCGAAGCAGAGTATCGCTCTGTTGCTCACACCGTTGCTGAGACAGTATGGCTTCGTCAACTACTAGCTGAGCTACATCGACCCGTTCAACAGGCTACCATCGTGTATTGCGACAATGTATCCGCTGTGTATTTGTCATGTAATCTCATTCAGCATCGTAGAACCAAACACATAGAAATAGATATTCACTTTGTTCGTGACAAGGTAGCCCTAGGAGAAGTTCGAGTTCTTCATGTCGCCACAAGTGCTCAATTTGCTGACATCTTCACCAAGGGGCTGGCGCCGCCCGCATCCTTAATCGACATCCGTGCCAGTCTCAATGTCGTGGAGCCCGACGTTGACACT
>NC_041381.1:15000479-15002110 GCF_002162155.2 Triticum dicoccoides | reverse complement strand
AGCATGCAGTCTTCGTCAGTTCACCACGATCGCCTGGGCCTCAGCCACGATCGCCCACGTTATCCACTAGCCCATGCGGCTGCAGTTGTACTCTGAACCTATATGTAACACTGTATGCTCTCTGAATGAATTGAGAAACGCATTCCGCAAAACTTCAATTAGCCCTAGACGGCGAAGCGCTGCCGGATCATGAAGACATCATGCTTGCAACCAAATAGAGAGGTCGTGCTTTCGGTCTTCATCCGAGGGACTGTTCATGGGCGGTTATATTGCTAGCTAGCCCACACAGTTATATTGCCGTATAGACACTTAGCAACGTTGATTCCTGTACTCGTTGATGAGGTGTGTATGATGCACCAGCGAAAAAGACGGTCGGGAGAAGCTCCACCAAGTGAGGGCCGCGCACCCGATGCTCAGTCGCAGATGCTCCTACAAATACCGCCAGATCAACTACCCCAGGCTGGTGTAGGCAGAGGCTCGAGGTCGTCGTGGCCAGAGGCGGTGGGGCTGCCTGTGGCCACGGCGGCGCTCCTGATCAACAGGGACAGGCCCGACGTCACGGTGGCGGTAGTCGAGGGACCAATCAGGCGGGGAGGGGAGCCCGACCCTAAGCGCGTCATTCTCGTCTCGGACCCCCGTGGTCGGCTAAGCTTAATAACAGCCTCGGCCGCCGTGTATTGCAACTCCTATCCTATATACACAACCTTCACTGTTGCGTATGTATCCAATTCTCTATCACTACCACTTTGCTCTAGAATAAATCTGTGCTACATGTGGTGCTCGGCCGGCTATAGATAATCTATATACAGCTCCCGTGTAATTTCAACGTTATTATGCTGAAATAATGAAAGCATTCGTGCTTTTGGAAACATGGTGGTATATGAATGATCGCCTCATCCGTAAAACAAAATAAAATATGGATGATCGCTTCAAAAATGCTATTGTGAGCTGGAGCTCATATGATCCTGAGTGAACAGTATTTTTTTTTAAAAAAATAAGAAACTAATTTAAAATTTTATGACTTTTTTTTGCAAGAAATGTTGATATTTTTCTATACGCACGTAAATTTTTGCGATGAAATCACATTTTTGGAGGTGTGGACGAAGGAACAAATTGATGCTCCAAAATGCATGCTTCCACAAACGCTCTTTTCGGAGCATCAATTTATAATTTTTCGCCAACACCTCCACATGTGTGTTTTCATTATGAAATTCTGCAAACATTTTGAAAAAACATCAATGCTTCATGAAAAGAATAATCATTTTTTTAATTATTTACTATTTTTTCGGATTTTACTTTTCACCCGATCTCATGTGAGCACGAGTTCACATGCTCCACGTCCTGATCGCCTTAGATTGTCTAAAGGCGTAACCCTACCACATTCACTATTCCACATGGATTTTGGTGCGGATTCACGGGGCTACCATGGGCCATTGGATATTTGACATTTGAGTAATTTGGGCCAACTAGTACACATATGTTCTCTTACATTTTAGGGCTATGCCAGTCCCTGCCCATGGGCCCTCCCAAGCTGTCAATTCAAAGAGACGGATGGATAGCGCGGGTGCTCGCCTATGGGCGGAGGAACTTCGGCTGGCTCAGCAGCCTGGGTTTCAAGGGCCATTTTATTT
>NC_041381.1:14979285-15000233 GCF_002162155.2 Triticum dicoccoides | reverse complement strand
TTTTCCTGATTTTGGTATGTTTTTCAAGAATCAGGTTCTGTTTGTTTTATAATTTTTCCCCTTTTACTTATATAGTATTTTCTTTTTGTATGTTATTGCCTTCTTATTTTTATTTTATTTTTTCATTTTCATTTCTATTTGTCAAAAAGGCGCAACGCATGGCTATTATACTTTCACATGTTGTCACTTGTCAATGTGCGTTGGTCATGCTTGTTGTCATATTTGGCTTGTTGTCGGTGTGTGTTGGTCATGCTTGTTGTCATGCGTCACTTAATTATGAGAACGACCTGGTCTTCCCTAAAAGATAATGCTAGCTAGCCCACACAGTTATATTGCCTCATAGACACTTAGCAACGTTGATTCCGGTACTCGTTGATGGTGTGCATGATGCGCCCGTGAAAAAGACGGTCGGGAGAAGCTCCACCAAAGAGGGCGGCGCACCCGATGCTCACTCATTCGCAGATGCTCCTACAAATACCGCCAGATCAACTATCTCAGGCTTCACATCCCACAAACGCAGATCACAAGTAAAGTACGTCCTCCTTGAAACTATGGGAAGAGCGGAGCTGGCAGGTGTAGGCACAGGCTCGAGGTCGTCGTGGCCGGAGGCGGTCGGACTGCCTGTGGCCACGGCGGCGCTCCTGATCAACGGGGACAGGCCCGACGTCGCGGTGGCGGTAGTCGAGGGACCAATCAGGCGGGGAGGGGAGCCCGACCCTAAGCGTCGTCATTCTCGTCTCCGACGCCGCCGGCGTCCTCATCAAGACCCCCGTGGTCGGCTAAGCTTAATAATTAACACCCCCGGCCGCCCTGTAGTGCAACTCCTATCCTATATACACACCATTCACTGTTGCGTATGTATGCAATTCTCTATCACTACCACTTGCTATAGATTAAATCTGTGATACATGTGCAGCTCGGCCGGACTATAGATAATCTATATACAGATCTTGTGTAATTTCGACATTATTACGCTGGAATAACAAAAGCATGCGCGCTTTTGGAAACATAGTGGTATACGAATGATCGCCTCACCTGTAAAATAAAATAAAATATGGATGATCACCTGAGTGAACAGTAAATTTCAGAAAAACTACTAAACACATTCAAAGAATCTATTTTTTTTTGCAAGAAACATTGATTTTTTTCCTATACGCATGCAAATTTTCGCGATGGAAGCACATTTTGTGGAGGTGTACACAAAAAAAAAACAGAATTGATGCTCCAAAATGCTTCCACAAACACTCTTTTTGGAGCATCGATTATATATTTTTTAGCCAACACCTCCACAAGTGTGATTTTATCATGAAATTTTGCAAACATGTACAAAACCATAAATGCTTCTTGAAAAGAAAAAAAGTTTTTTAAAAATTATTTACTATTTTTTTGGTTTTTACTGTTCACCTGATCTCATGTGAGCTCGAGCTTACATTCTCCATGTCCTGATCGCTTTAGAGTGTCTAAAGGCGTAACCCTACCACAATCAATACTCCACACTGATTCTAGGACATTCACGAGGCTACCATGGGCCATGGGGTATTGGACATTTGAGTAATTTGGGCCAACTAGTGCACATATATTCTCTTACATTTTAGGGCTAGGCCAGTCCAAGCCCATGGGCCCTCCCCAGCCGCTAATTCAAAGAGACCGATGATAGCGGGTGCTCCCCTATGGGGGGGACGAACACGGGCTAGCCCAGTAGCTGGGGTTTCAAGGGCCGTTTGTTTATTTTTATTTTGGGTGGGATCTATTTTTTTCGTGATTTTGGTAGGTTTTTTCAAGAATCGGGTTTTATATGTTTTACACTTTTTTCCTTTATTTATATTGTACTTTCTTTTGTATGATATTCCCTTTCTATTTTTATTTTATTTTTCATTTTCATTTCTAATGGTTAAAAAATATATAAGAATTTAGAAAAATATTTGGACATTTTTATATTGTTTATTGGTTATTGTAACACTATGTGACATCTTTTTAAGTTGTGTACGAACATGTTGTAAATTAGTTTTTTGTTTTGAGAAGATACATGTTATAAGTTAGTTGAACCCTATTGCAGTCACCACTCATCGGCCCTTCTAGGGCGGGCCTTGAAATCGACCAAGGGGGGCCTACTGTGGGCCATGGGATGTTGGATCTTGTAAAATTGCGTGTTTTGGGCGAACTAGTACACACATATTCTTGCACATTTTAGGGCCAAGGCTCGCCCCATGCGTTCAAGCTGTGCAAATGCTATATATTACTCGCAGCAAGTGGTGATAGGGGTGTCGGTAGGGGTTTTCCTTTTGGGTTTTTTTTTTGGAAACAATTTTGTTCCGCATGGTTTTTGGTGTGTTTTTTCTTTCATGAATCTAGTTTCATTGCCTTGCAGCTTGACGGCATGACACCAAGCTCCGAGGAAGGCAATGGGCTACATAGGAATGGGTTCAATGTCACCCTATATTTTGTCGATGAGGCATCATCGAATCGGATTTGTCGCTGATAAGGCAGACCTAGTGGGTTTGCTACTAGGAAATGAAGGTTAGTAATATATGGATTTTTATGCTACAAATGCTTTTTTGACATGCTACAAAATCATGTATATTCAGGCGATATGCAGTGACGACTCAAGGTTCTCTGTCACACATGTTGCGTTTGTGCTGCAAGTGTTTTGTGATGTGCCCTAAATGTTGGCTAACATGTCGTATAAAACCGATAAACTTTTTCCTCGTCAATTTGCGACTTCCCGTGAGAATTTGTTGTGTACATGTAAAATTTGATGCATTAGTCGAAATAATATGCAGCGCAAGTTCATGCATATATTTATATTAGAAAAAAAAAAACTTGTCACGTTACTTGCAAATTGCAATCTTCCATCCATACGCTCTCAAACAGGAAAGCTCGAATTCCTTGGCTTGCGGCTAGAGGAATCTTCCTTAAATACCTACCTGTTCCAATATTAACAACACCAACGTGATCCAGTCCGATCCTAATCGATCTGCTTCTTCCCGTCTGGTCGGTTCCGTCGCCGCCACAGCTTCTTGACGTGCATAGCGTGTACCCGATCGCCTTTAGGCTCTAGCGCCATGGACGGCACTAGCGCCACCAACACGGCGGAGGCGCCATCTGGATCCGGGTCCGGGCGCCGATGGTTGTGCATCTCCCTCTTTTCTCTCTCAGTTACTCTCTTCATCGTTTACCCGCTCATTGGGGACAGGACCACGCGCAACCTCGCCCTCGCGACCTCCGCTGTCAGCTTCTTCCTTGCGGCCCTAGTCATCTGCACGCTGCCATGTCGTCCTGCTGGCGGGATTGACGCGGCCACGATCTCGGCGAAGCTCCCCGCGCCGCTCGAGTTCGAGGGTGCCGCCACGGCGGAGGAGTGCGCCATTTGCCTTGCGCCGTTCCGCGCCGAGGAGATGGTCCGTCGGCTCCCGGCGTGCGGGCACCTGTTTCACGCGGGCTGCGTCAACCGGTGGCTGCACCAGCACGCCACGTGCCCGCTGTGCCGCACCAATGTCATCGCCGCCGGCGCACCCCAGCAGCGGCCGGCTGAGCTGCCTGTCTGACATACAGCGTACGTGCACGCTGGTGTTGATCTTGTGTGATGCCTAAGATTGACGTTAATCTTCCTTACGTTGTGTATTCCGTGTATCACGAATATTTTTGAGATAATCGTGGTCCATTGTGTGCAACTGTCATTTTAGACTGCTATAGTATCTCTACTCCTAATGGAGCAGTTGGTAGTCTTCGCCGGTCAATTTTCGTCCCACCAAAGACGATTTATTTTCGTCCTCCCTCCCACCTCCCACCTCGTTCCCTCCATGCCAAAAAAATCGAACCAACCAATGTTATGAGGGAGAGATGCCTCCACGTACTCCCCTCCACGCCAAAAAAAAACAGACGAAAATAAACCGGCGAAAGAAAACCAGCAAAAAAAACCGTCAAGGACTGGAAACGTGTGAACGAGTGAGCGAGCAAAGCCTCCAGGTGCCCTTGAGCGACGCCACACCAGATCCCTTCGCTGCTGCCCTCGCACATCAAGCCGCCGCCCGCGCCCTCGCAGCTGCCGCCGATCCCCTCCCCCATCTTCCTCCCTCAAAGACTAACCCGTCTCGCGGTGCGCTACCGCCCGTCGCGGCCGCCCCCGCCACCTCCCGCCGCGGCCGCCGCCCCCGCCACCTCCCGCCGCGGCCGCCGCCCCAGCTCCAGCCGTGGCCGTCGCGCCCAGATCCAGCGGCGGCTGCCGCAACACCTCCAGCCGCGGCCGCCGCCCCCACGTCCCACCGCGGTCGCTGCCCGCGCCAACGACCCCTTCCCCCGCCGCCGCGCCACGGGTCCACTTCGCCATGAGCTCCAGCGCCGACCATCCCGCCGCTGCTCGTGATCCCCTCTTCCATCAGCTCCACTTCACCGGAACCGTAAGTCCACATGAGGATGCATAGCAGGTTCAGCAGATCCTCCTGACATGTTCTTCCTTCTCGAAAAATATTTTCTTTTATGTTTAATTCTTCGTTATATGATCATTTCATATTACCCCAGTGCTGGCCAGTTTGTGATGTTAGATAGTAGTTGTGTAATATATGCTAGACAAGGTTTTGTACTCCTGATTCTAATGTTTCGTGCCTCACGCCTGAATTCAGGAAAATCAGCCAAGATACACAACAAACATATCAACCGCAGCTAGCTGCTATGCGCACATGTGCGAAAAAAAACTTATTAATCCTTTACACAATACTGAAGCACTAACACAAACAAGATCCTTCTCAAGATAGTCTCTGAATACATATGATCATGACTTATGAATTTGGAGCCATGGCCCATGTGTAGGCAAGGGCAATGATCCCTTTTACTACTTGAGCGGTCCAACAGAGGTATTTCTATTTTTTCTATCCTCAGAAGAAAAAAACAGTGAAAAGAAGATAGAGCTCGTTTAGTTTGTTTCTACAAATCTTTGACAACACGTTTATAACAATATCACCAGCCCAAATGCTTGTTACTTACAATATTTTTAATTCAGTTGACCTCTTGAATGCAGATTATTCAAGGTTGTTTCTGAAGTTGTGATTGACTGGACCCAAGGAAAGTTGGAGACTTTTTTGCTGTGAATTGCTTGGATTAAGTGGGAGTGAAGATGTTCTTTCTGTCTATATCTGGTTCTATTATTGGAAAATTTGTGCCTTCGAGATTGCTGCGAGTGTTTGTGTTCTCGAGCTGAAAATTTAGATTATTACCATGTTTGGTCTCCTGAATATAAATCATGATTTTTTGCATCTCAATTGCAGACCAGTAGACCTTTCCGTCCATATATTCCCCGGATTCATTTTCTGCGATCGTGCGCCCGAGCGGTTGCATCTCGACGGCAGGTGCGCGCTCCATTTCAGTAGTTATACTTCAGTCCAGAAGTTTTTTTGGGCTCTCTAACTTTTTTGAGTGGTTTTTCCAGTTCCCTTTACAACCGAGTTAGCTTTATACTATGAGCAGTGAGCAAGTCATGTATAAAGAAAAAACAAAATATTGGTCTGCTATCAAATGGTACATTTATTTGAACTCTAAGGGCAGGTCCAGGGCCTCATGAAGAGGGCATGTGTTTGTATTAGGTAAGATCTGAACTGATTCTGACCAATGTGAAATTAATTTTATTGTTGATGGATCTGCAATTATTTTTATGTGCACAGAAGTGCCGTAGTTGAGAAGCCTGAGAAGAATATATCACTTAGGTACAGATTCGAGCTAGGGTTTTTCATTTTCTCCTTCCAATCCATTTATCATGCGATAATTTGCCCATAGAAGACATACATGATGGTCGTCGTTGGACAGACTATACTTGTTTACTTCTACCCATAAATTTAAAGTCCTGAACATGCATATTACACATCTCTTGCAGGATATATTAATATTAAACTATGTGTGCGTTCCACTGCATTCATCTATTTAAGACATGATATTTGTAAGCTTGGTTCAGGCTGCGCCACATCTATCTATATAATGCACAATATTTCTATGATTGGTTCAGGTTGTTTCTGACAACCATTGGCAATCTGTCCCTATGTCATTCCTCTTATATATACATAAGAACTGTCTACACAGATTAGAGTGTGTGTATGAGGGTCGTTTCCATTTGTGTTCTGTTCCCTTTATTGTTTTATCGATGTAAAACCCTTGACAAATTATGCATTCCTTTTTCGCAGATCAGAAGGTTTTGCAGTTGACAAGCTTACAGGTTTGAGCACCCCGAACAATGGGGTGGGCCCTTTGACATGTGGGTTCTGCTGGTACCAAGAGAAGGAGGTTCCTTTTAACCTGCAGGAGCTCTGCCAATGGCAGCGTGCTTTCCTTGACAATGACGTGATATTGCACTTACGCAAGATGCAGCGAGTGAAATCGGCGCAAGAAGGCATCTTGCAAGCAGAACCAAATCCTATATTATGGGACCGAGTGAGTATCTCAAAGAAGAAATATTTTTTTTGATGTAGGAATATCTGTAGGCTGATTATCCTTTGATGTATAGATGGCAGTAGCACTTAGGTAAAATATAAGTTCTTAGCCTGTTCAATAGTACTTTTGTTGAACAAAGCTCAATTGACATTACACTAAAACCTCGAGAATACCTAAGGGGACAAGACAAGTGTTGTTTGTAATGACTTGTGTTATGATATTGCAAAATAGATTAGACAGAAAAGTACATAGCATTGCCATGGAATATTTAATACTTTTAGATTTGCCTGTTCATATGATGGCATCCACAAAATCCTTTCTACCATGTGGGTGTGTTTGTGTTAGAATTGTTTCACACAAATAGTCAAATTATTTTCTATGTGTATGCTTCTCCTTTTATCAACTTATGAGAAATTATATTAATGGGACATGCTTTATTTGCAAGATATAGATGTCTTAACTTGATAAAAGGACTTTATATCGAATGTGTTTGTGTGACTGAAGATGAGGCATGCTTTATTTGAAAAATTATATTGAGTGTGTTTGTGCGACTGCACATGGAGGATGGCTTGTGCTATCACTTGTGCGGTTACCACGGTGCTCCGACCATTATGAAGAGGTGTTGTGGTGGCGGTAATGTGTTCCAACTTGGACGGCGTTGCCCCCATTCTTGTGTACGGAGCTAGAGATGTGTAGTTCTATGGATGAAAGGCATGTGCAGCTTAGGTCCACTAGTAGAAAAAGGGCCATTTGTCCTGGTTCGTAAGGCCCATCTGTCCCGGTTGTGGATCCGGGACTAAAGGGTCGTCACTAGAGCCCTAGGCCTTTAGTCCCGGTTCTTACATGAAACGGGACATATGGGCCTCCATGTGGCCGCTGCGGCGAGCCCAGGAACGAGGGCCTTTGGTCTCGGTTGGTGGCACCAACCGACACCAAAAGGCATCTAGAGCGTCAGCAGCTGGCAGGAGCTGAGATTTTTTTTGAAAGGGGGTGGTTTAGAGGATTTGGGGGTTAATTTAGGTTGTTAATTAGCTAGCTAATAGAGAGAAGTGTTCTCTCTTATCTCCGTGCTACTACTATGCTTAAACATGGTTTAGATTGAAGTGAAGGCAACATATGGTGCATGTCGAAAGTAATACTAATCCTAACTTGATCAAGTTTGGATTGTACTACTTTTGACATGCACCACATGCATGTTGCCTTCACTTCAATCCAGTCCATGTTCATTTCACCCACTAATATATAATAACTCTTCGTGCTCGCATCCTGCATCATCATAATAACAAGTCCTACTAATCATCATCATACAACTTCTACTCGTTATTAATAACAAGTCATACGATCATCATCCTCATAGTCATCGAACCAACCCTACTTAATTGTTCTTAGCACATGATCATCAGTATTAGGTAGGATCTAAATACCCTCTTTAAGGTAAAATAGCATAAAACAACATAGACTCTGACTCCCCATTGTGGAGAATGGAGATCATCATGTCTCTAATTTTTGCGCTTCGCTTCCTTTTACTTCCAAGAACCTCCTTATGACTGTCCATACATTTTTTCCATTCTTTGATTGTGATGTCTTCACTTCTTTTAGAAATCCGGTATGGACAGTTGAGATTCATAGGATGACCTTGATGTATGTTCAAAACATCAAGGCGACCATGCTGATACATCAGATGAGGCACACAATCATTCTGGATTATCTCTTGGAAATCATAGTGATAACTTCGTAGTTAGCAATGATGTACTAGTTTTAGAAGTATGAAAAAGATGCACGTATGTTGTAATAGTAAAAAAATCTTACCAGGGTATCTCCATGGTAGTTACCGTAGTTCAACACATGCACTAGTGGCACGTATTGACCATAATGTTGAGAAGTTTGATTGTAGATATTGTAATTCTCAAGATCAGTACAAAATGCGATCAGATGATTTTTCTCCTGACAAGTTAATTCGGAGCCTTCGGTGTAGTAGGTTCTATCTACCATCTTCCGCACATTCTTTGAAAAATGAAAATAAGCTGTCAATGGAAGTAAGTTGTCAACTATTTTGAAATAAACAATATAAATTAGCTAATAACTATGTTTGAGAAACTCACATAGCGGTAGAATTGGAGGCGTATCAACAAGGACCCGAATGTCCATATTGTCTTGCTCGATTCCAGGATCACCAAGATCCATGGTGACAAGCATACCCTCATCAAAATCATACATCTTGCAAAGTGCTTCCCATTTTTTGCAACCAAAATGGGTTACACTCTCAAAATTGTACAACTTTACTTCAAAATACACACGATGATGGGTCCTTAAGTGAACTTTCTTTGTTTCCATACTTTCATGGCCTTCAAAACCCATCCTCTCCAAGACATAGGGTCTTGCATAACATGGGATAAGCTAGTCGAATTGGAAAAGATGAAAAAGTAGACGTTGAAATAGTTGAAGTCGTGCTTAATTACGAAAAAAACACTTGTCGTCGTTGTGTACCGTTTCAACATCGAAGGTCTCCTCGAGCTTAATGCTGAAGCGCCGATCTTCGTCCAGCTCAAGGAACCTATCGCACATACCTCGGTCGTCGTGGCACCAGTCGCACTCCCTTGGGCGGTTTTCGTCGTCCGAGTACGACATTTCTTATGTTCATAATTCAAATATTAAACTTGTACAATTAAATATATGTACTAAAAAACCTAAATTAGATCATTATTATTCATCACGGGTTGACTATCGGTGTGTCGAGCCTTTTCTTGAAAACTCTCAGCTCACGTGGTGTACATATTCGACCGTCGGTGATGGTAGCTCCTCCTTTCATTCCCGAGTGCATTACACCAAATTGTCTAGCACACGGGAATGAACGAGAAGCTACCCCCACGACAACAGTCGGGATTCTTCGTTCTCTCATATATATATATGGTGGAGACTCTCCGTCAATGATTCCTCTCTGACATTTGCTACCATCGGTGATGGTAGCTCCTCCTTTCGTTCCGGAGTGTATTACACCAAATTGTCTAGCACACGGGAACGAAGGAGAAGCTACCCCCACGACAACAGTCGGGATTCTTCGTCCTCTCATATATGGTGGAGACTCGACAGACTTCAAGTCCGCCCGAAATATCGTTTAATTATCTTTCTAAAAAAGGACACATTGAGCGCCTGAAATTTGTCGGCAAGGAAATATACATGTTTTTATCTACTTCATATGAGCATTCAAACTTGATGGCCATTACATTTCAATGGTTGAAAATATGAGCAAAAACATTTCAAAATATCTTATAGGACTCATATTGACATGGAGATTTGGCTAGTCTCACCTCGAGGTCGGAGGCGGGTCAGTGACGAGGACGACGACGGGATGATGGAGGGGCTCCTAGATTTCTGCAAAAACAAAAACCTTATAAGCTATCAACTAATCAAATGCATACGCCTTGCATAGTGCTCTCCAATTTTAGCAAAACCAAATCGTAAAATAAAGTAGTATTCAAATTAGCTTGTATTGAATTGTAAGCAAAACTACATCATCTCTTGGGTCCGTACATCGTCGAATATTATCACTAATACACCTCGAATACTATTATACATATAACATCGCTAATACAGCTAGAACCGTAGCGCCCGACGGGTATCGGCGCGGGTGGTGGAAACCCAAAGAGAAGGAACCATCATAGGATCATAGCTCCAGTGAGGTCCCTGAAGAACCTGCCAGGTATTGTCGAACCTGCCCTCCAACGCAACCATGTAGCGAAGGACGTGCTCGTCCTCCTTGCTGACACGGTGACGTACCACCTCCGCGGTGTCCGGAAGCCTCAGCACCGTCACGGGCCACGCGACCGCCACCAAACAAGGATCGGGTCAACGACGGACTGGCTCCTCTCCAAACTACGCCCCCCGGAAGGCAACACCTCCCAATACCAGCCCGGCGGAGCCCAGTTCCGGACATGGCCCCTCTGATCAAGCAGGCCTCCTCCGCCGTGCCGACGACGAGGATGCGGGATAGGCATCGTCGACGTCGATGCGGGAATAAGAACAAAAAAACTAGTTCTATTAGTTTTCTTGCTAAAAATAAACTACTTCTATAGTAAAAAAAGTAGTTTTATTAAACCAACTAGTTCAACTACTAAGCACTTACTAATAATCTAAAATGCACTAAATCAACTAACCTTAAATGTAACTTTTGCAACACATTTTTTTCTAAATATGCACATATATATATGAACATATACATAAAATGACAAAAAAAATCTATGAACAAAAAAAAATCATACATAAATGCATACATATCCATGGATCATACATACATATACATACAACATCCATATATACATACATCAATGAACAAAAAAAATCATACATCAATGCACCACAGAGAGCAGGCTAGCCGGGGCGGCGGCGGCGGCGTGCAACAGAGGGCGGCGGCGGCGGCGCGCGGTAGAGGGCGGCAAGCAGAGCAGGCAGGGGCAGAGGCGCGGGGGAAGGGAGGGCTCATTGGGCGGCGATGACGAGGCGCGGCAGAGGGCGGCAACGGCGAGGTCGGGGCAGAGGGCGGCGACGACAAGGTCGGGGCAGAGGGCGGCGTGGGCGACGGGCGTGGGCAACGGGGGACGGCGTCGGAGGCAGGGGCGACGACGGCGACGGGTGCGGGTAACGGGGCAGAGGACGACAACGACTGGCGCGGCGGGAGAATCAGGAACTGAAATGAAAATTTTGCAAGCGCTGTTTATATAGACTTAGCATTGGTCCCGATTGGTGGCTAGAACCGGGACAAATGCCACCCTTTAGTGCTGGTTGGCATTACCAACCGGGACCAAATGTCTCTTTTCAGCATCCCAAAGGGCGGGAAGCAGAGGCCTTTGGTCCCGGTTGGTGGCACCAACCGGGACTAAAGGGGGGCATTGGTACCGGTTCGTGCAACCGGGACCAAAGGCCTCGTGCTGCCCGTAGCCAAAACTTTAGTCCCACCTCGCTAGTTGAGAGGGGCGCGCAATGATTTATAAGCCCCACTGCCGCACCCGTCTCGAGCTCCTCTCAATTGCAGGCTTACAGGCCTAATTATCTCTGCTATGCCTGTTGGGCCTATTGGGCCTTCTGCGGGCCTGAATCCTGGCCCATGGTAGGGTTTCTAGTCGTATACAAGCCGTAGTGGCCCAGTAGGTGGCATTTTTTATTTTTCCCATTTTTTCTGTTTTTTGCATTATTTATTATCTTTTGTTTTTTGCTTTATTTTTTAGTTCCTTTTGCTTTTAGGTAATAAAAATTATAAACTTTCTGTTAGTGCCATTTGTTTTCCATTTGAATAGTTTAAATTTGAATTTTTTGAAATTTGTGTGAATCACTAGTTTTTGAAATTTGTGTGAATCACTAGTTTCTGTTAGTGCTATTAAAGTTTCTAACAAAAATTTTCTTTATGAAAATTCTTTTTTCTTTTACTGTTTTGAACAGAAAATACTTTGATAATTTTAGTTGCATAAATTTTATATAATTTAGATTCAATAATACTACATGTTTTATAAAAGTTTATTTTGTTTTTACTTATTTATTGAAGCTTATTTTGTTTCTACTTACTTATTTTCTTTTCTTTTTTGCTTCTTTTATTTATTTTGTGAAAATTCTTTCTTTTTTGCTTTATTTATTTTATTTTGTTTCTACTTACTGTTGTTGTTTTAATTTATTTTATTATAGTTTATTTATTCTACATTATTAAAGTTTATTTTGTTACTACTTATTTATTAAAGTTTTTTCGGTTTCTACTTATTTATTTTATTTCGTTTCTACTTATTTATTTTCTTTTCTTTATTGGCTTTTTTTATTTATTTTATAAAATTTCTTTTTGCTTTTAATGTTTTACATACAAACGGCCTCTCCCCTGGCTGGTTCATAGGTCCCGGTTTGTGGCTTGGCCCGGTCCTAAAGACCACCCTTTGGTACCGGTTCAGGCCACTAACCGGGACCAATGGCGGTGGGCCAGGAGTGAGGCCCATTGGTCCCGGTTTGTGCCGCAAACCGGGACCAAAGGGGCCAGACGAACCGGGACCAATGGCCCCACGAAGCTTGGCAGGCCCCCTGGCCTCACGAACCGGGACCAATGGGCCCATGGTAACAGGTTCGAGACCGAACCAGTACTAATGGGATTATCTAGCCCGGACGTATCCCCTGTTTTCTACTAGTGTCTGTGCCGGTGGCGACGACGCCTGTGGGTGCCGTTCCACTCCCTGGAGGCGTCGACGAGGTGTGTCGGTATCTTTCCCCTCACATTGGTGTTTGGTGGTTATCTCCGGGCGAAAGCCTAGGTTCTCATAAATAATGTTCAACAAATTGGAATTCATTTAGCAACCGATTTTTATCTTCCGTTTGAACTCATCTATCTATCTATCTATATCTATCTATCTATCTATCTATATCTATCTATCTATAGCTATACTAATTAGGGACTCCCTAGAAATTCCCAGGTTAATCTGTAATTAGGAGACGTTGATCAGGTGGGACCAAATTATTACGGTGTAGATCTCTCATGAATCTCTCCCTAAAATAAAAAAAATCTTATACATACTAAAATTTCTCAATGTCTCATGCGTAGAAAAAGTCTCACATCTCTCTCTCCCACAACCCCATTCAATCTCAGAAAACAATATAAACAATCTCTCACGTATCTCACTCCAAATAGGGAAAAAATCTCACGTATATCTTTCCGCACGTGTAAAAGAAGTCTCACGTACACATCTCTCCCACAGCCACAGTCAAACAATTTGAAAAAAAATCCACCACACGATCCTAATGCATAATTTTTTCCTCCTCTAATTGAAGCAATTTCTATCTCTTCTGGGAAAAACCTAAATCTACTCCACGGTCTGTTTCTCATTAGTACTCCATGATATCTTCCTCCATACTGCATGGACTCTTCCTATTCTCCATCAGACTTTCCCCACGTGGAAAATAATTCCATCCACGGCTTCTTCCTCTTCTCCATTATCTCTCTTTATGTCTCCGCCAATGAAAAACAAATGCATAGCCTCTCTGAAGCTGAACAAGCTAGGTTTGGAAATTGATTCCGTGTGCTTAAGGAGATTATCAAATCAATCCTCATCAGGATCAGGTTCATTTTCTTGCTGGTTTACACTTCAATCCGCTGTTAGATTTTCTTTGGTTGTGGGTCTCCCTCTGACACCTATTCTTCATGTTTCCCTATCATGCCGTTGTCGACGTCCATCAATATTGGTTGTAGATGTGAGTTGTTGCTGCCGCGGAGGCAGATACTTCTGGGCATCTTCTCTCTCCGGCACTGCGTGCACGTGCACATCGCCTTTCTAGCCAGAAAAATTGAACACCCATTTATTTCCTGAGGCTATAAAGTTTTTCTTCATCCGAATTGATCTATGGCATTGGAGGACACGTGGTTTCCCAATCCCTGCAAAAGAAGATATCTAATAACCTCCTCCTTGACGATCTGCCATGGAGCTTTAAAAAAAGGAAGACGGATCTATCATGGTGGAAACACTATCCGGCAGCCATCCAACCTCAGAATTCTGATCCTTGATAGATTTGTGTCACAACTTCAAGGTGAAGACATGTGCCTGTACGTGCCCTCTACACCTGGGTCGATTTCGTCATCAGCTGCGGCGGTGGCCAATGTGTGCATCATCTCTTATCTCTCCAATCAAGTTTGTGTGTGTTGCTCAACCAGTATTTACTAATTGTGTTGTAGAGCTGTCTGCCTGTATTTACTAATTCTATGATGCTCAATATGTTGTTGATTTTCTCTCTGAATCTTCGGGTATGAGGCCCCAGCTTTGCCAAATTAGCAATCCGGCATATGCATCCACTTGCAAGGTGCAATCATTTGAGGCAGGATATTCATTGTCAAACAAGCACTACTATGTTGCTAATAACAAAAATTAAATTGCATTAGGATTCATGAACTACTTTTTTTCATCTTATATATGCTGACCTTTTCCTTCTTTCAGTGAAAAATCATGCATGTGCCCTTGGTGTTATATTACTGTAACCTTTCATACACATATAGGCTGTGAACTTAACACGTCAAGTTTAAAAAGTTCCAACAAGTCATGACCATAAAATTTTAATGCAGTTTATTTAGCACTAAATGTCAGACTAAAAATCATGAGAGGATCTGATGCATCCGTCTATAGTTTTACCAATAGATATGTTGAATATTACTTGTATTTGTGTTTCCTACCATGTTTGGTTACATTCACTGATCCCTGATCCCTTAGGTCTACTGGGAAATTTATAATTCGGCAGATTTCTTAGTTTTATAGGAAGTTTTATCCTTGAGCTGGACATCAGGTATCCACCTCTGAAATCACACTTGTGGGTTCACCCTTTTTTCACCTGAGGCGGGCAGCCGCAATGGCCACTAGAAAACTTGGCTCTTGCTTTGGTGTTTGGTGGGTAGCCGCATCCCGTGTGTTGTTCCGATATTTCAGTGCAGGATGATTTTTTTTACAAACACTTTGCACCGTTAGACAAGTAACGGTACGAGTTACACGTATTTTGCAAGTTTACGAACAAAAATGACAGTGGCATAGAATATCACATCCACCCCGCAGCTTAGATGCGATGGTGATATGATTTTTTACATTGTTGGAAGTGAGATCCAATGGCTTGGGAGTAGTCTTTATAATTATGCGCAATTTCCAAACTCTCCAAAGGTTTTTTTGCAAATAAAACATTCAGACCTCGTGTGTGCCGCTGCATTTTGGATCCAACGTCTCCCCGTTGCTCATATTAGGTGCTCCCCATAGCTTAATTACCCATTATGGTGATACAAGCATCTAGGTCGTATGATCAGTGATCAGATGGCACATGCCTAGTGCTTGTACTTTCTGCACAATTCCCAAACTCTCTCAGCCGTATATTGCAAAAAACATTCAAACCTCCTAATTTGGGCCGTTAGATCTCCGTGAACTCGTATCACCATAGAATCTACGATGCAGGAGCACCTCATATTCTCCCGTGCGAGAAAACATAAGGTGCTCTCGCAGCTTGGATGCTACTGTGATACGAGCTTCGGGGTCGTTTGATCTGAGATCCAATGGTATTTGAGCAGTCTTTATGCTTGTAAGCAGTGGCCAAACTCTTTGGGGGCTTTTCTGCAAAAAAAACATTCGAACCACTGAGGAGTTGTTGGGTCACAAATCCAACGGCTCCGAAGAGCTTGTATCACCAAAGCATCTAAAGTGTGGTATCACATGATATTCTTACAAACAAGAGAATATGATGTCCTCCTTCATCTTAGATGCTACGGTAATACGAGCTTCGAGGTCATTGGATATGGGATCGAAGGGCATCTATGTAGGTTTTGTACAAATTGTGTGCAATTCGCAAACTAATCAAGGTTTCCTGTAAATATATTAAGACATCATGTGAGTTGCTATATCTCAGATCTACAAGCTCCAAGCAACTCGTATCGGCATATAGCATCTAAGGTATGGGGGCACATGACAGTCTCCCGGGGAGGAGGGGTGGGGGTGCACAACCAATCAGTGTTTGGGAGGGCGGGGACAAATATAATCTAAACAACCCTAAACAGAGCTTCGCAATTTTATCTAAGGTCGAGGGGTTAACCCCAGACAATCTACATAGCTCCACCTAAACACAACATTTGCATGACTGTAGTACTAGACTTAACATTCATGTTTCAGTTTCCTGTTCATTTTAAATATTTAATTGAGGACCATGCATGTCTTACATTTTACTCCCTTCGTTCCTAAATATTAGTCTTTTTAGAGATTTCAAATGGACTGGCACATACAGATGTATATAGAAATATTTTATATTGTAGATTCACTCATTTTGCTCCGTATGTAGTCACTTGTTGAAATCTCTAAAAGACTACTCCCGCCGTCCTATAATGTAAGACGTTTTTTGACACTAGTGTAGTGTCAAAAAACATCTTACATTATGGGACGGAGGGAGTAATACTTAGGAACAGAAGGAGTGTTTTTGAATTCGTGTCATACATGCACTAGTGCAGAACCGGGCAATAGCACCGGTTCGTAAGGCCCTTTAGTGCCGGTTCCATAACCGGCACTAAAGTGTGGGCACTAAAGTGTCCCCCCCCCCTTTAGTACCGGTTCAGCACGAACCGGTGGTAAAGGGCAACCACGTGGCACGAGCCAGCTCCGGGGGGCTGGAGCCCTTTAGTACCGGTTGGTAATACCAACCGGTACTATAAGGTTTGGGGGGTTTTTAGTTTTATGATTTCTTTTTCATTTAATTTTGTGTTTCCATTTTAATTCTTTTTCGTTTGCTGGTATTTTACGATACTACACATTGTACACGTTATGCATATATATATATATATATATATATATATATATATATATATATATATATATAAATAGAATTTCTAGTAGAACCAATCATGCATATATATATCATCAATGTCTCACAAACCACCATATTAATTAATTCACACATACACAAATGTATAGCTATATACAATTTCTCCTACATATGCATGTTGCCTTTGGAGCCAGTGGCATTAGCCTAATTGGTTCCTTCGGAGCATGATGACAATTGGAAGTGGTTTTCATGGGGGCGGTAGCGGGTAATAGTATTCTCCCTTCGGATTTATGACCTGGTCGAGCAAAAATCCCGCTATTTCCTCTTGAAGTGCTTCTACGCGCTCCGTTTCTAGGAGCTTCTCCCGCACCTCTCTGAACTGTTAAGAAGGAGATCAATATGCATGTGTATTAGTTGTGTGACTAGATATCGATAATGGTGTAAAAATTGTGAATAGTGTTCTAACAAGCGTACCCATTCCTGTCTTTGAGATCTGCTCCTTTCGGACGCCATCATGCGAATGTTCTCGCAAACGCAGAATGCGCACAGATCAGTCCCCTGCGCCTGCTTCAGGGCCTTTACGAGAATGGAATTTGATCAGATAATAATTAATCAAGCATGATAATTAAAGAGATGGCAGCTAGCTAGCTAGCTAGTACTACTTAATTACTTACCTTGGGTCGAAACCATTGAAGCTTTTTTTCCATTCGCCATCCGTGACGCTGATGAACCTTGCCCAAGCCCTGCCCGCTGACAAAGAAAATGAATAAAGGGGTTATTAAATAGTTCATATCATGAAATGACGAACTAAATAGGCCGAGATATATAGTTAATAATGATTGAAATTACCTGTTGACTATCCCAAACAAGATGTTATAGTCAGTTTTAACTTTGAGTAGTGAGTCCAGTATTTCAACTGTTCCGGCGTCAACTTTAATGATACACAAGACCCAGTGAAATCTGCATGCACACACATTTGCATGTCTTAATTAAGCGGGCATATGTAAGCAAAAACATGTAGCTAGCTAGTAGGCAAAAACAGAGAATTTGTAGTACAAGACAGTGTGACTCACTGGAAGTTGTAAGGAAGTAGTATATCTTCATTGTATTTGAGGCGCTTCAAGAACTCTAGCATGTTGTCCTCTACGTCCTTTTGATGATGTGGATTTATCCGTCATGTGTATTCATTAACGGTGTTTGGGTCAATGAACCCAATGCCATAGCGTCCACCTTTTCTCATTTCATACATCTTCATCCTGCATAATACAACAGAAAAGAATATAGTGAGGATAATTACAGGTAA
Organism: Triticum dicoccoides; assembly: GCF_002162155.2. Classification (NCBI taxonomy): domain Eukaryota; kingdom Viridiplantae; phylum Streptophyta; class Magnoliopsida; order Poales; family Poaceae; genus Triticum; species Triticum dicoccoides. Next base: position 14,982,220 of record NC_041381.1, on the reverse strand, counting down.
TGATTAATTGATCAAAAGGATCACTAAAGCTAGCTTGAGACTTAAATTACAGAAAGAAATCACTTACAGACAATAGCACCTGACGATAGATTTGTCGAGTGCGTCTTGATTGTATAACTGAAACAGTTCAGAATACTCAACGGACAGAGCTTTCTCATGGAAGTAATGCTCCTCCTTGACATTCACCATGAGGGACAATCGATCTGAAATCTTGGTAATGTTCATGTACCATTGATGCAATTCATACATTCTCGTTGGGAGGTTCTTGACCTTGTCTGGCTCGACCAAAGGTTGGCCCCGGACATATTTCCGTTTTATTTCATCCTCTCTAAGCACAGGCATGGGCTCGATCTCGAGGAGTTGTCCAACAGTGATGTTGAGAACTTCAGCCTGCATTATATGGTCCTTGGTTATTACCACATTGCCCACCTCAGGAACGTAAACTATTTTCCCACAATAATATTGGGCGCGCGTACTCTCACGTGTTGTTGGCACAACAAGCGAGGGGATCGATTGCGCCGCCTGTTCTCCCAGCTGGGGAATGGTTTTCCCGCATTTTTTGACAGTTGCTTGTTGTTTGCTCGATCCCGAGCTCGCCTCCTTACGTAGACGTGCTCGATTTAACTTCTTGATGTGGCGCTCATAGTTTGTGTCAACAGGCTTGGGAGCTGGTGGTTGAGCCATACGAATGAAGTGGTCAATCGTTTCCTCAGGCACTTTCTCCCTTAGCGGCGGTGGCAGTTTCGGTGCAAAATGGGCTTCCACCTCGGCCTTCGATATGGCTGCGTTTTCCTCCTCGGACTTGTCATAAGCCCTTTGCGGGAGAGGCGTGAAGCTTGGACCATATTTATATCGCTTGCCTCCGCCTGTACTTCCTGTACTACCTCGACTCGTACCGCTACGCACCATAGCTGCGGGGTGTCTCTTCTGCGATTGCTGAGGCGGCAGAGACGGCTGACGGGGCTGAGTTGGACGAGGAGGAGTGGCCTGAAGCTGTGCCGGACTTGGAGGAGTGGCCTGAGGTTGTGCCGGACTTGGAGGAGGAGTGGACGTCTGACGCTGTGGCGGACTTGGAGGAGGAGGAGTGGCCTGACACTTTGCCGGACTTGGAGGAGGAGTGGCCTGACACTTTGCCGGACTTGGTGGACTTGCAGGAGCAGGAGTCTGCTGACTCGATGGCGGACTTCAACGAGGAGTCGGCTGACGCGGTGTCGGTGGCCTTCGAAAGATGATGCAATCCTTTTTCCATAGGATGATACGATGTTTGGCCTCTCCGAGAAAGCGCTCGTCGTCACCTCCAGGAATGTCAAGCTGTAGCTCCGAATATGGTGGGTCCACCACCTCATCAACCAAGACACGAGCATAGCCCGTTGGAATCGGGTTGCAATGGAAGGTTGCCTCGGGGGGATTTGTAAAAGCAACGGTGTCTACCACCTTCATGGATATGTTCGTTATTTTGACGTGTAGCTCGCAATTAGTGTTCTCCGTGATGTCATCCACGGGGTATCTACCCAGCATTGCGTCGTCCGGGGCGGAACCCATGCTGCTTCTCGGCATGGATGGGGCGGTGCTATCCCATGCTGGATCATCCGCTAGAAGCTGCAGCTGCTGAGACCCCCTTTGCTGGGTAAGTGAGTCGATCTGCTCTTGCTGCCGCTGGAATTTGACTGCCAATTCCGCTTGACTTGCTTCTAGGCCTTGAAGGCGTTCATAGTCCCGCTTCCTCTGCTCGTCCTCCATCTTCCTCTTCTTCTCCTCCGCAATCTTCTTTCTCGCACGGGTTCTGTAGTCGGTGTTCCAGTCTGAAAACCCCTCATACCATGGAATAGCCTTGCCTCGTGTTCTTCCCGGGTGTTGGGCTGGAACACCCCCAATCGTGCCTCTTCTATTGCAACAAGTATCGCATCGTCGGCTCCCTTCAGACTTGCCTTCGTCGAAACATTGCCTGTCTTCGGGTCCAACTCCCCCCATGCGCATAGAACAAGTCCTGCACCTGGGGGGCCAGCTCTTAGTAACCGGAGTGACACCTGCATCCTCCATCTCTTTCTCAGACTTATCCCACTTAGGCATTGCCACCGCATAGCCACCTGGCCCTAGCTTATGGAACTTATCCTTTTTTCGGAATTCTTCTTGTTTATTCTCGACCGTTCCTTAGCTAATTCTGAATCCTTGAATTTCATGAAGTCGTTGTGACGCCCCCGATTTAATCGTACACTAATCATGCACGCAAAGGTGTACGATCAAGATCAGGGACTCACGGGAAGATATCACAACACAACTCTAAAACATAAATAAGTCATACAAGCATCATAATACAAGCCAGGGGCCTCGAGGGCTCGAATACAAGTGCTCGATCATAGACGAGTCAGCGGAAGCAACAATATCTGAGTACAGACATAAGTTAAACAAGTTGCCATAAGATGGCTAGCACAAACTGGGATACAGACCGAAAGAGGCGCAGGCCTCCTGCCTGGGATCCTCCTAACTACTCCTGGTCGTCGTCAGCGGGCTGCACGTAGTAGTAGGCATCTCCAGTGTAGTAGGGGTCGTCGTCGACGATGGCGTCTGGCTCCTGGACTCCAGCATCTGGTTGCGACAACCAGAAAGAAAGGAAAGGGGGAAAAGGGGGAAGAAAGCAACCGTGAGTACTCATCCAAAGTACTCGCAAGCAAGGAACTACACTACATATGCATGGGTATATGTGTAAGGAGGCCATATCAGTGGACTGAACTGCAGAATGCCAGAATAAGAGGGGGATAGCTAGTCTTATCGAAGACTACGCTTCTGGTCACCTTCGTCTTGCAACAGGCAGAAGAGGGTAGGTCGAAGTCCTCCAAGTAGCATCTCCAAGTAACATCGCATAGCATACACCTACCCGGCGATCCTCTCCTCGTCGCCCTGCGGAAAAGCGATCACCGGGTTGTCTGTGGAACTT
>NC_041381.1:14970142-14976704 GCF_002162155.2 Triticum dicoccoides | reverse complement strand
TAGGACGGGGAGGTCGAGGTGGAGAGCGACGATGGCGGCTCCGGCGACGCGGTCTCGGGCGGCGGCATTGGGGTCAATTCCCCCGATCCAATCGGGGGCAGAGGAGGGGGAGATGGATCGTGGTGGTGGGGGGGAGTGGGAGGTGTCGGTGGGAGTTACGGGTTAGGGTTCGGGGTGAGGGGCCATATAGGCCAGGGGTTAATGGGCTGGCCGGCTAGCTGACTAGCTGGGCCGGTTGGCCCAGTGGGGGGGGGTCCCTCTTTTTTTTTTCTTCCTTTTGTTTTCTGTTTCTCTTTTGTATTTTCTTTCTTTTATTTATTTTCTGTTCTGTTTTATTTTTCTTATATAATAGTTTATAGTTTTACAAAAAGTGAAACCCATAGCTAAAATAGAGTTACAATTATAACTACTGCCACGAAAGGTTTTATCCCTGAACAAAATAGTTTAGTATTTTATAAAACCCAAAATGCATTTATTTAATTGTTTTACCTACTGTTTTAATCATTTTAGTGTATTAAAACATTTTATAAAAGTGGGGTTTCTTCACCACAATTAACTTTGCATTATTTGGCACAACTCGAATATTTTAGTTTTAAAGTTTGAAAACTTTTATTGTTATCATTAATTTGAATTTTGAATTTTGGACCGGTTTTGAACTAACTCAAGATTAGCAACTATAATTGAGGTGACGTGGCATCACTAGCAGAGGATCACTGTAGCTTAATTTCCCGGGCGTCACAATTCTCCTCCACTACAAGAAATCTCGTCCCGAGATTTAAGAGGGGAGTAAGGGGGGAAGGTCTGGTAACGAATATAGCGGGTCTTCTCATCCTGGCTTGCTCTTCTCGAAGAGGTCAATCCAATATATTGATGCCTTCATACTTCTGCTTCAGGTCAAAATGATGAAGTCGCCATCCTTTCTTCGGGATCTTCATCGTACTTACGAAAAGGATATGGGGGGAAGACTCGGGAAGGGCGGGCCTTACCAGGTTGACTATCTGGTACATAACTCAGGGAATGGGGTAGGAAGTAACTCTCGAATTGAACTTAAGAAAATATCGAGAGTAAAGTAAGAAGGTACCATGAGAAGTTTCAAACGGATAGGCCATTGTTCGATGTCAGAAACAACATGCGAAAGGGGTCCAGAGCAATGAGATTGAGTATTGCGTCTGCTACCAAAATAGATCACTTGGGACGGTGGCCCGTGAATTACATACGAGGCCGCACGCGAGGAACAACCTTGGGAAGGGGGGGTGCAGGAGAGTCAGGTTTCGATCCTGTGGAACTGTGGGTTATGGGCCCACCATGTGGTTGAAAGTAGGAAGGGGGCCGACATTTTGCACGGTCATGATAGTAAGGCGTGTCAAAGGGTAGCCTGTCAGATATGTCGGCAACAACATCGATACCAAGGGCGAGGGACGAAGAGAACCAATTCCTGCTCGTTGAACGAGGCGGACCAATAGGCAAAGTTCTCGTCCATCGGTGGCTACCGGAATGTCATCAACAATAGTAACAGGGTTACACCAGACAAGATGGTACACCGAGGTGTTTACTTGAGCAGGAATATTACTGCTTAGATCATATAGATCACAAGAAAGGTTAAACAAAACAATGGAAAGGAAAATGTGATCATCAGGTTAAACAGAACAATGGAAAGGAAAATGTGTTTAAACACATATTTCAGGGGTATATCCTTCCCAAGGATAAGCAGAGCATGATATCCATGACAGGATATAATGTAGAAAACTCTTTAGGTAAGGGGGAAGGAATCTCATGATATTACCCATACAACGGTGTTAGGATAAGTGATAAATAAAATTTAGCATCGTGCTTCAAATGTTCCTGTTGAAAATCGGAGTACCATTGACATGCTTCGAGATAGCATTGACATGGTTTTCAGGTGAAGATCAGACTTTGGAAACACGAAGGATCCATCAGGAATAACTTGTAGAATAAGTCTTACAATTTCCTCATGGACGAATGAGTAACCTTGCTGAAAAAGGTATCTATAATGATAGGTCCTCCAGCCGGGGGGGGGGGGGTGCTAGGCATGACATCATGTTACCGGGTCATCAAAGGATCAACATCATAACTCTTGGAAAGTTGTCCCAACCATCATACCTGACCGAGATTCAGATCCGATTGGTGTCAGGATACCTCAGACTTAGGATACCTGAGAAGAAAAGGTGCAACGCAAATCGTTGAAATGGCATTGCAAGCTTCTCGGGAAATGAACTATGGGAGCGGGTTTCTGAAGCAATAGTTCACCATTAAACCAAGGAGAGGACAAGGAGGCGTCTGGTGAACTCAACGGCAATTCACCGATATTCCCAAAAGATGGATTTCCACAATAATGTGGACAAGAAGTCATTTGTTAGATCAAATGATATAATGGGATATGCTCGAGGAAAGCATGCATAATTAAACATTGGTTGAATGTTGCACCCGAAATATGGATAGGGTTGCACGGCCAATGTTAGAATGGTGATTCAATTATCGAAAGACTTAGAATGAACTATCGCCCATTCACTTCAAAGCAATAGGGTTGCTAGGAGTTTTGAATTCACACGTCATAGCTCCATTGTCGGTATTCCGGCTGAAAACAATACGGGGACCAAGGAATGAACGAAGATGGCAAGAAGTATTATGATATCAAGAATTATTAAGAGGTGGTGAAATTCTCACCACATTCTTGACAAAAAGAGATGGTAATACTACCGAGGTAAGGAAGATCGACTGCTGGTTAGCAGTGATCTCAAGGTTTACACCAAACACGAACAAGTTGTGTTGAACGGAAGGCAATAAAGTGGTCGATGAGAACAGGAATCATCGAGGGGCAAGGATGGTATTACCCATCATGAATTCAACCGAATTCCTGGAAGAGCTCATAAGGTTGATGATGATCACGACACAAGTGTTGAGAGTTTCCATGCCGATGTGATCAATCAGCGACGACATCAAGTCAAAGTAATGATGAAGCAAGAGGTTAATGGAACCACGGTTATGGCATAAACTCGAACTCAAGCTTGTTGTTTAAGGTGAAAGGGAATGACGAGGAAAATCGACGTAAGCTTAATTCATCGTCGAAAATTGTGCTCCGAGAAGAAGGACCGGGTAGCACAGTTAAAATCATCACGGCAATGATATAGCCAAACAGGCTAGGAATGACATGATCGGGTACAAACTCGTACTTATAGAAGCTTACTGAAGAGTGGTTGAACCGTAGAGCGGACTCGGTTCAGTTATCGATGTCTTTGAGTGTTCAATAACTCAGAGCCCATGAAAAATTGTAATCAGTGAGTAGGTAGTACTTGATGAAGAACTCATAGGAAGTTATGCAGTTCCAAGATAATCTCGAGATACCATGGGGTAATACTCGACGACAGATCAAGTAGAGGTTGTACCGGGGTATTGATCCACAGAAGACAAGTGCTTACACTTGCATCAAAAATGGTATTTAAAGGAGAACATGGTCGGAACCACGATTGTAAAAGGCCATGCCCCAGATATAAGATGAACTTATATCAAGGGAATAATTAATGTTAAAAGAAGCTTCGATGAGAAGATGTACATCGGGTCCATGGGCATGAACACAAAGTTCAAGGTCGACTCCCACTTCTCCAATGCATAACCTTTCATCCACTTCTCGCGTTCGATTAAGTTGCAGTGTTGAAATTTTATCTGGCGAAGCACCAGAAGAGTATGACTCGTGAAAACTTTCGAGTTCTCACCCATTAAGGAGGGCATAGGTTCAACCCATCGGAGCATCTTATAATCATATACCAGAATCTTTAGAAGTAATTAACTCAAGCTCGAAGACAGAGCATGGTTAAGAAAGCAGAGGATACAATTTACCAAGGGCATTATGTATCCGAGGAAAGGCTCACAAGGTTATTGAATATGAAGGGCATTGTCAGATAAAATCCAACAAAGGATCTGGTGGTCCACAAGGGATCTGACGTGAGCATCGGTACTCAACCAGAGGAAGAAGAATGCACGGGCATCATATTATAGAACATCGGAAGGATTCGATGCTTAGATAATAAAGGAATTTCGATCCCCAAAACAAAGGATCAGAAGCAATGCTCTGAGTAGGGATGGATAAGTTGAATATACCAGAGGCACAATTGACGACAAATAGTTTGGTCCAGAACCAATTCCAGTTAAAAGAATGGCAGCTCAGCCGGAAAAGTAAATTATAAGGATCAAAGAAGATTGCGTGCATTCGCAAACATATTGAGTCAACAGACTCAAAAATGATAATGACAAGGAATGTCAATAAGACTACGAGAGTTATGGGATTAACCATAAGGCAAGCAAGCAAGAATTTCAAGAGCCAAAGGCTCCAGAGGATTTTCGGAAGAACGAATATTATTTGAAGACCTTTGTGAAACACAAGAACAACTGGGGATGAGCGGATACTCGGCAAGCGCGAGTAATTATCCGTAGGGGTATTCATGCAGCAAGGAACTGCAGGGCAGTAAGCGTAAAGAATTCTCGGAATACCGAAGAGTATTTCAGGACATCTTGTAATAACAAGAGCAACTGGAGATGGCAATATGAACGATAGGTGTAAGTAGTTATCCAGAGGGATTTATCGATGGAAGTGAATTGCAAAAGCGATGGCACATAGTCTCGAGAGCACATCGTAGAGTATCTTCGGAATCTTCTGGTGCACAAAGTAATCATCTGGACTGAAGTAAGGGGCTCTCCGGGAGAAAGTACTTGCGAGAACCTAAAGTTAGTGTTTTTTTTTGCAAAATCGTTTAACCCGAATAGAAGAGAGTTCAGAATCCCAGAGTAAAGGTCGAGGAGTAAAAGATCCTAATACCTCCCGATGGCGACGTGGGCCCATGGGCCACACAGCCATGTTAGTAAAAGTTTTTCAACGACTAGACTCGACTTCGGCCAAGGAGTTGGAAAGGGGATTCCTACAGGCAGTCGGCTCTGATACCAACTTGTGACGCCCCCGATTTAATCGTACACTAATCATGCACGCAAAGGTGTACGATCAAGATCAGGGACTCACGGGAAGATATCACAACACAACTCTAAAACATAAATAAGTCATACAAGCATCATAATACAAGCCAGGGGCCTCGAGGGCTCGAATACAAGTGCTCGATCATAGACGAGTCAGCGGAAGCAACAATATCTGAGTACAGACATAAGTTAAACAAGTTGCCATAAGATGGCTAGCACAAACTGGGATACAGACCGAAAGAGGCGCAGGCCTCCTGCCTGGGATCCTCCTAACTACTCCTGGTCGTCGTCAGCGGGCTGCACGTAGTAGTAGGCATCTCCAGTGTAGTAGGGGTCGTCGTCGACGATGGCGTCTGGCTCCTGGACTCCAGCATCTGGTTGCGACAACCAGAAAGAAAGGAAAGGGGGAAAAGGGGGAAGAAAGCAACCGTGAGTACTCATCCAAAGTACTCGCAAGCAAGGAACTACACTACATATGCATGGGTATATGTGTAAGGAGGCCATATCAGTGGACTGAACTGCAGAATGCCAGAATAAGAGGGGGATAGCTAGTCTTATCGAAGACTACGCTTCTGGTCACCTTCGTCTTGCAACAGGCAGAAGAGGGTAGGTCGAAGTCCTCCAAGTAGCATCTCCAAGTAACATCGCATAGCATACACCTACCCGGCGATCCTCTCCTCGTCGCCCTGCGGAAAAGCGATCACCGGGTTGTCTGTGGAACTTCGAAGGGTGTGTTTTATTAAGTATCCGGTTCTAGTTGTCATAAGGTCAAGGTACAACTCCAAGTCGTCCTGTTACCGAAGATCACGGCTATTCGAATAGATTAACTTCCCTGCAGGGGTGCACCACATAACCCAACACGCTTGATCCCATTTGGCCGGACACACTTTCCTGGGTCATGCCCGGCCGCGGAAGATCAACACGTCGCGGCCCCACCTAGGCAAAACAGAGAGGCCAGCACGCCGGTCTAAACCTAAGCGCACAGGGGTCTGGGCCCATCGCCCATAGCACACCTGCACGTTGCGTGGGCGGCCGGAAGCAGAACTAGCCCCCTTAATACAAGAGCAGGCTTACGTTCCAATCCGGCGCGCGCCGCTCCGTCGCTGACGTCTGAAGTGCTTCGGCTGATACCATGACGTCGGGATACCCATAACTACTCCCACGTAGATGGTTAGTGCGTATAGGCTCGTAGCCGACTCAGATCAAATACCAAGATCTCGTTAAGCGTGTTAAGTATCCGCGAACGCCGAACAGGGCCAGGCCCACCTGTCTCCTAGGTGGTCTCAACCTGCCCTGTCGCTCCGCCACAAAGTAACAGTCGAGGGCCGTCGGGAACCCAGGCCCACCTCTATCGGGATGGAGCCACCTGTCCTTTCAGCCCCCTCGTCAGAATCACTTGCGGGTACTCAATGAGCTGACCCGACTTTAGTCACCATCTGTATAGTATGTATGTATGTATAGTATATACCCGTGATCACCTCCCAAGTGATCACGGCCCGATAGTATAGCAAGGCAGACTGACAAGAATGTAGGGCCAATGATGATAAACTAGCATCCTATACTAAGCATTTAGGATTGC
>NC_041381.1:14936420-14968384 GCF_002162155.2 Triticum dicoccoides | reverse complement strand
CTTTTTTTTTCTTCCTTTTGTTTTCTGTTTCTCTTTTGTATTTTCTTTCTTTTATTTATTTTCTGTTCTGTTTTATTTTTCTTATATAATAGTTTATAGTTTTACAAAAAGTGAAACCCATAGCTAAAATAGAGTTACAATTATAACTACTGCCACGAAAGGTTTTATCCCTGAACAAAATAGTTTAGTATTTTATAAAACCCAAAATGCATTTATTTAATTGTTTTACCTACTGTTTTAATCATTTTAGGGTATTAAAACATTTTATAAAAGTGGGGTTTCTTCACCACAATTAACTTTGCATTATTTGGCACAACTCGAATATTTTAGTTTTAAAGTTTGAAAACTTTTATTGTTATCATTAATTTGAATTTTGAATTTTGGACCGGTTTTGAACTAACTCAAGATTAGCAACTATAATTGAGGTGACGTGGCATCACTAGCAGAGGATCACTGTAGCTTAATTTCCCGGGCGTCACAGTCGTCCCAATGAGCACGTTGGTTCTCTAGTGTTCCCTCGAATACTGGAGTCTTCCTTCCTCCCTTGACATACTTGTCCCATTCACGATTCTTATGGTTCTTGAATGCAACTGCCATCTTCCTAAGAGCAGCGTCCTTGACTTTCTGCACATCTGCTTTTGTGAAATGATCTGGTAGGGTGAAATGTTCCATGAGAGTATCGCAAAGCAGATCTTTTTTGATTCTTATCGACAAAAGTAACATATGGACGTGGCTTTGCTGGCTCTCTCCATTCTTGAAGTTTGATCGGGAGTTGGTCCTTCACAAGAACTCCGCACTGACGAACGAACTTGTTTGCAATCTTCTTAGGCGCTAATGATTCGCCATTAGGTCTGACTGACTCGATATTGTACTTTACACCCTCCTTCAACTTTTTGTTCGGGCCTCGCTTCGTCCTTTTGCCTGAAGATTTGCTCGATCCGGATGGCTGAAAGAACAAAGATCGATTCGTTAATATATCTTCAAGTCATTTAAAACATGTGATGAACACCAGATGCCTACTTATATAAATATACCTTGCCGGTCTTTGTTGTTTCAGGATCAACATGTTCTTCGTCATCGTCAAAATCGTAGTTCATGACTTCATCAATTCGGTCGTCGCGATCGAATATCATATCACCCTCTCCGGTGTTGTTTAGAAATTCGGAGCCGTCATAATCTTCTTCTTCATTCTGATCATCATCTGGCCCGCGTATCATATCAAACATGGTCTGTTCTCCCTCTCTGTCGGTATTGTCTGCCATAGCTTTTATGTAACTAATCCAAAAGAAATATAAAACAATTTAGTGTTCAAATTACATCGTCTCGAATAATAGATATAATCTCGAATACATCATCTAGAATAATAGATATAATCTCGAATACATCGTCTCGAATAATATATAATATTGAATAGTACATCACTGGCTAGGTAGCTAATTAAAGATTGAATACTACAGAAGAATCTAGGACACTCGTGGTTCCTGCGGCGCGGGCGGTGGACACCCAAAGAGAAGGAACACTCACAGGATCATAGCTGAAGTGAGATCCCCGAAGAAACTGCCAGGTATTGGAGAACCTGCCGCCTTCTAACGCAACCATGTAGCGATGGACGTGCTCGTCCTCCTCCCTGACACGGCGACGTACCACCTCCGGCGGGGCCGGGTGTCACGACCGGTTTTTCAATAAAATGATTATTGATAAAACTGATCTTTTAATCCCAGTATAGGTGAAGTCATCCTTTCTGGTAGACAACGCTTGATAAAAAAAGAACCAGTAGCATCAAATATATTACAGGGTTGAGCTGAGGCTGCTCAACAATTTATTACAAACTCGCCAATATCTTACATATGGGCGGTTATGACACAGGGGTGTGGTGGTATGCTACTAGCTCGAGGAAACGCGGTGGCGGATAACTTGACTTCTACTAGCAGCACATTGAGCGTCGAGGCGAGGCTCGATGAATTTATTTCTAGTTGTGGAAGCAGATAATACAATGACCAAGACCGGATCGCACGGGACTGACTGGGACTCCTCTAGGCGTCGGACTTGCTATCAAACTCTTCATCCATGAGATCGCCTTCATCAATATCTGGCAAAATCAACAAGCCAGGTGAGTACTTTGAAAGTACTCGCAAGACAGTTCGGACAAAAGATATAATCAATGAATGCATGAATGGGTCGTGAATAAAGAATGATGCTCATATAACAATGGTAAGATTTGCGGGACTTGATAAATAAAATAAATAATTGAAAACCGATCGGGTGTCTGGAGCGACGCCTCGAAAGGTAAATAAATAAAATGCATGCCGCAGTCGGGCGTCTAAGTGACACCACATAAAGGGCTTTAAAAGAAATACCACAGTCGAACGTCTGAGTGACATCACAGATAGGGCTTTAAAAGAAATGCCACAGTCGAACGTCTGAGCGACATCACATAAAGGGCTATAAAAGAAATGCCACTGTCGGACGTCTGAGCGACATCGCAGACAGGACTTGCAACAAATGTAAATAACAGGTATGCCACCGTCGGACGTCTGAGCGACATCACAGACAGGGCCTATAACAAAAATAAATAACAGGTATGCCACCGTCGGACGTCTGAGCGACATCACAGACAGGGCTTGTAATGAATGTGAATAACAAGATTAGTCCATCCACAAGAATAATCTTTTAACCGGATTTATCACACATAAATCCCACCGGAGTTTTGTCACTGAGGCTGATACCTGACAAGATAAGATGAATATAGTACTTGAACAAAGTACAAGATAATTGAAGGATTTGAGACTCTGTAGAGTTTGGATGAACTGACCACAGCCGACGGATTTCCGTAGTCACGAAGGACTTGTTCCGTTTACGGTATTTCAGTAGAAACACATTTAGCTAGTACACACCCATTTCATCTCACGATGACAGGAATCACCCTGGACAACGTCCAAGAAAAACTTTGAGACGGGGAGGCCACAACCTCGAATAGCATGGGATCAAATTTCTATACGCACGCTCTAAGGGGTGCCCCCCTCTCGGTCCCAACCGGAAACACCCATACCCCCTGACCGGATGACGAGCTTTAATCCAGGGCCATGGAACCCTCATCCCGGCCTCTCTACTTGGTGTGTACCAGAAAAACGGTTGCAACTTACTATGCCATATCCCTTGCGGAAAACATGTGGCAGCACAGGAAGGAAATGAAGGGAATATGATTTGATCATGTTGACACTGCTGTCAAAAGGACTGGCCTAATCCTGGCATGTCACAACACTGCCATCTTACCCATCCTCATGCCAACACATGGCTATGCAAATATGTACCAACAACATAATGCTTTCCGCAACTTACTTTTCCGATTATGGGCATGAAACATAATATTAAAGTGATGTTCCTAAACATGCCATGACCATGCTACAATGCAAACATGCAACAACACTCATCATATCAAGAGTTCAAACATGCTTGCCTGGTTCGGAGTAGTCGGAGTCTAACTGTGTGAAGTTTGCACCTCCGTCACCTCCTCCGGTATCTACGGTATAAGAAAAGATATGCACGCAATGTAAATACCGTGAGTGTACAGAAAAGTCTTCCAAATATTTTTCAAATAAATGTGCTAAAAAACTAGACAAAATTTTGAAGAGGACAGAAAAAGAATCACTCAAAAATTCCTTTCTGTTAAAAAGTTATAAGGGTTTTAACCCAAGGACTCATCTGTAATGAAACAGAAAACTTCCAGGGGGTTCTGCGGAAAAGTCCAGATAACGTTTCATTTAAAAGAAACGGCTGAGAGACTGACAGGCGGGCTCCACCCGTCAGGTTTGAATTTTCAAATGAGGGAAAACAGAGCGCGACGGCGCCGAGAGGTGCGGTGGTCGCCGGCGGCGATCCACGGCGAGGTAAGGTGATCGGGGTGTACCTTCGTGATCAGTGGGCCCTTCCGCATCTGAGGGTGGTGGCAGAGGTCGTCGGCGTGCACCACGTCTACGGCGGCCCTTGCTCCGGCGGACGGTGGTTCGGACGGTCGTGGATCTCGCCGGATAGAGCTGCGGGGTCAAAATTGAGGTGGGGGTTATCCTACTAGAGGTGGTACGAGGCTACGGGCGAAAGTAGGGCGGCGGAGGAGTTCTCACCGGAGAGAACGATGCCGGAGCCCGAGGCGGACGGAGGTGGCCGGAGTCGAGGAAGAAAGGCCCCTCGAGTCCCCTCCAGTGGCCAGGCGGGGTCTGGTGAGGTGGTGGAGTCGTGCAGAGGCGAGAGCAAGCTCGGGGTGCTATATATATAGCCGCCCCGAGGCGGTTGCCGAGAACGGGGTTCTTCGGCGAGGTGATTACGGCGGCGCAGTGGTTGCACGGGAGGGTTCAGAGGTTGAGCGTCGTCGTGGGTGTTCCCTGGTTCTGTTTAGATGCTAACCGCGTCGAGATTAGGTTGTTTAGGGGGAGCTCGACGGAACGGGGCGGTGCGGGTCCGTCGGCGGCAGGGAGCGTGCTCTGCGCGTGCCGCGCCACGGCGACGGTGCCGCATGCGTGCGCTGGCAAGGAGGTGGCCACGCGGAGCCACCAGGACGCTTGGGCGGCGCCGAACGGCGTTGCGCCGCAGTTTTGCCCCCTGTCATCCGTACGGTGGTGCAGCCACCGCAAAGCACGCCGGCGCAGGCGGGCCAGGGCGCCACCGACGCCAGGAATGCGCCAAGCGCTCGTGTGAAGCTCCGAACAAGAGGGATAGGCTGCGAGCAACGTGCCAGGGGCACTGTGGGCTCGTGACTGAAGTTACTGACGGAGATCGACACTGATCTTCTGAATTTTCTGAAAGTGAACAGTACTGGTGCATGCAAGGTGTTCGACAGAATGATTCTAGTGTGTAGGGATTTTTCCTTGAGCTGGTTTTTGGTGGAGTGGTCTCTCATTGCAGCTAGAGGTGGCCTGAATTTTGTTGGAATTTTTAGAGAAGTGTAGATATGAATTTCATCAAATTTGGCAAATCTGGTCCAAACTTGCAGAGGGTGGAATTTGAAATATTTGAGAAGAAGAAGAGTGGATCAAGATGGTTCTAGGTTGTGGGTACAAGGGACTATCTAGGGGTGTTGATTTGAGGTCAAAAATCAAAAGCATTAGGGTACTTGCTTTGCAAATCACCTAGGCTCAAAAGAAAAGACAGAATTATTTTGGGAGGAGAAATATTTGGAATAAAATCCAAAAATGGATATTATTAGTTTGGATAGAATGTTTGGGTTGAACCAAAGTGGAAAGAGTGGTTTTTGAGAAAATTTTACCATAGGAGACATGGTAAAATTTAGAAAGGATCAAAACCAAATAAAAGCCCAAAAACCAAAAAGGTTTTTCCTCACAGGAGAAACTAAATCCAAAAAAGATTTTTGCTGAAAACAAAACCAAAAAGAGAAATTTTGGAGTGTCACAGCACCTACCCCCTTAGGAAAAATCTCGTCCCCGAGATTTCAGCTGGTCCTTAAACAGGTGTGGGTGCTCTGTCCGAAGAAAATCCTCTCTCTCCCAAGTTGCTTCATTCTCGGTGTGGTTGCTCCACTGAACTCTGAAGAATTTGATGGTTTTCCGTCGGGTCCTCCTTTCAGACTCTTCTAATATTTTTATGGGGTGCTCCCGGTAGGTGAGGTCCAGTTGTACGTCAATATTTTCATGAGATACCTGCTTCTCTGGATTTCCTACATACCTTATCAATTGTGAGATGTGAAACACGTTGTGGATATCGGATAAATCCCTGTGTAAGTCTAGCTGGTAGGCTACCGTGCCTCTTCGGGCCATTATACGGAATGGTCCTATCAATCTTGGTGCTAGCTTTGCCTTAATCCTGAATCGTTGCAGACCCCTCATAGGAGAGACTCTTAGGTAAACAAACTCTCCGGGTTCAAAACTGATTTCTCGATGCTTCCGATCGTAATAACTCTTTTCTCGACTTTGAGCTGTCTTGAGTCGATCTCTAATTGTCTTAACTTTCTCTTCAGCCTCTTTGAGCATATCTGGGCCGAAGATATGGCTGTCTCCGGTCTCTGACCAATTTAGCGGGGTACGACATCTTCTGCCATAGAGAGCTTCAAAGGGTGCCATTTGCAAGCTGGCTTGATAACTGTTGTTGTATGCGAACTCTGCATATGGTAAGCTTTCTTCCCAACTGGTTCCGTAGGTGAGGACACAAGCTCTCAGCATATCTTCCAGGGATGCTGGTTTACGCGTTCGGTCTGCCCATCAGTCTGGGGATGGTACGCGGTGCTGAATGCTAGTTGGGTACCCAGTGCATGTTGTAGGTGATCCCAAAATCTAGAGATGAACTGTGTGCCTCTGTCAGACATGATAGTCTTTGGGACTCCATGCAGGCAGATGATACGGGCAAGATAAAGCCTGGACAGTCTCTGAGTGGAGTAAGTCTTCTTCACTGGAATAAAATGTGCCACCTTGGTTAACCTGTCGGTTATGACCCATATGGCATTATTTCCATGTCGTGACCGTGGTAGTCCAACAATGAAATCCATTCCAATCTCGTCCCATTTCCACTCGGGTATTTTGTTTGGTTGCAACAGCCCGGCTGGTTTCTGGTGCTTGGCCTTTATGCGTTGACAAGAGTCGCAACATGCAATAAACGTGGCCATGTCTCTCTTCATACCATGCCACCAAATTTTTTCCTGAAGGTCTTTGTACATCTTTGTCCCCCCAGGATGGATTGAGTATGGAGCGGTGTGGCTCTCAGACAGAATTTGATGTTTGAGGTCCTGGATATTTGGCACGCAGATTCTTTCCCTGTACCATAATATTCCTTGCTCATCTACGTTGAATTCCGAGGCCTTGACCATACTCACTTTCCTTTTTATGCCATCAATGCTGGGGTGTCCGTGCTGGGCTTCCTTGATCTTTTCCATCAGGGTCGGCTGTATTTTAAAATTTGCCACACTGCCTTCGGTAACCATTATTAAATTGAGCCTGGCAAATTCCTGTTGAAATTCTGGCCTCAACTTTGGTATACTGTCATCGTCTGTGCTGGGATTCCGACTCAGGGCATCTGCCACAACATTTGCTTTTCCAGGATGATAGTGGATTCCAACATCATAATCCTTCACCAATTCTAACCAGCGTCGTTGCCGTAGATTTAACTCTGGCTGTGTGAAAATATACTTAAGACTCTTATGGTCTGTGTAAATCTCACAACGATTCCCAAGTAGGAAGTGTCTCCATTCCTTGAGTGCATGGATGACCGCTGCTAATTCCAAGTCATGAGTGGGATAATTTTCCTCATGCTTGCGTAGTTGTCTAGAGACATACGCAACTACCTTGCCTTCTTGCATCAATACGCATCCGAGGCCTTTCCGGGATGCGTCACAATATACCTCAAAATTCTTGTGTATATCTGGCACGATTAATACCGGTGCCGTTGTTAATTTGCTTTTTAGCTCTTGGAAGCTTTTCTCACATGCTTCCGTCCATTCAAACTTCTTGCCTTTCTTGAGCAATTGTGTCATGGGCTTTGCTATAGTGGAGAATCCTTCAATAAATCTCCGATAATAGCCTGCCATTCCGAAGAAACTCCGTACGTCCGTTGTTGGCTGGTGGTTTCCAGCCAAGTACGACCTTGACTTTTTCCAGGTCTACTGCATTACCTTCTTGGGTTAGCACGTGGTCCAGAAAACCCACCTGCCTTAGCCAAAATTCACATTTGCTGAATTTGGCGTACAGTTGATGTTTCCTGAGTTCTCCGAGTACAATCCTGAGATGTTCGGCGTGCTCTTCTGGTGTTTTGGAATATATCAGAATATCATCAATGAATACCACAACAAACTTGTCCATATACTTCATAAATACTTTGTTCATGAGGTGAACAAAATATGCGGGGGCGTTGGTTAGTCCGAATGGCACATTGTGAACTCATACAGCCAATATCTGGAGGTGAAAGCGGTCTTGGGAATATCTTCTGTTCGCACTTTTAATTGGTGGTATCCTGATCTCAAGTCAATTTTTGAGAAGACTTTGGCCTGTGCGAGCTAATCGAATAAATCATTTATTCGGGGCATTGGGTATTTGTTCTTGATGGTGACCATGTTGAGAGCTCGATAATCAATAAACAACCTCATTGTTCCATCCTTCTTCTTGGCAAATAAAATTGGAGAACCCCAAGGTGAGGAGCTGGCTCGTATGTATCCTTTCTCCAATAATTCTTTTATTTGCTTCTTCAACTCTACCAATTCGGATGGTGCCATTCTGTAAGGTTTCTTGTAAATAGGAGTGGTTCCGGGTGCTAGTTCAATGCTGAATTCTATTTCTCGGTCTGGTGGCATGCCTGGTAGTTCTTCTGGAAATACGTCTGGGAATTCACATACTACTGGAACCTTGTTCAGCTCAGAAACGTCCACCTTGTTTAATCTAGGTTGCCGAGGTATTTGTCTCTCTTTGGGTGAAACTTTTATTTTCTTCCCATGATGGTGTGTGAGAATCACGGTACGGTTGAAGCAGTCAATAAAACCTTTGTTGGTGGTTAACCAATCCATTCCTAGGATGACATCCAGTCCCTTGCTTTCCAGCACAATAAGGTTGGCGTAAAACTTCAATCCTTCAAATTCAATAACCACACCTTGATAGTAACTCTGGGTCACTTGCTTAACTCCAGGGGACTTGACGATCATTGATTTTTCCAAGGGAAGCATCGAAAAATTATTTTGCAAAGCAAAACTTTTCGAAACAAATGAGTGATAAGCTCCAGAATCAAACAAAACCATGGCAGGTATTGTGTTGACGGGGTACGTACCGAGTACGATATCTGGGGCGTTTTGTGCTTCCTCTCGGGTCACGTGGTTCAGGTGACCTTTCTGGTGGTTGTTGTTGGGGTTGAAATTGCTTCGCTTTGTTGCTGAATTATTTCCACCATTATTGAGCTTCGGGTTTGAGTTCCTTGGCTTGGGACACTGCTTGGCATAGTGCCCTTCTTCTCCACAAGCATAACAGGTAACGCCTGGGCGATAGGTGAACTCTTTGTCTCTTGCATGGAAATTCTTGGTTGGACGTGAATTATTCGTCGGGGTTTTGTGTGAATCCCCCTTCTGAAATTCCTTCTTGCTTCTGTGATTGCGAGCAAAAGTAGTCTGATCCCTTTTTCGTTTGCGGAAATCTTCCAGGCTACGTCGATCGTTTTCCAGGGTAATGGCCTTATCCACCAGTGTTTTAAAATCTGGAAAGGTATGCACAAGTAGCTGGAACTTAAGGGCGGGTGCCAGGCCTTCCAAGAATTTTTCCATCTTCTTGCTCTCGGTCATGCGTTCTTCATTGGCGTAGCGAGACAGCAGAGTGAATTGGCTGTTGTATTCTGACACTGTCATGTCCCTTTGCTTGAGTTCATCAAATTCTTTCTTCTTGATTTTCATGACGCTCTTAGGAATATGTGCCCCACGAAAACCTTCTTTGAAATTTTCCCAGGTGATTTCATTTTCGTTGGGGTGCATGTGCAGGAAGTTTTCCCACCACGATGCAGCTGCTCCCGTGAGATAGTGTGGTGCATACAGTACTTTTTCATGGTCTGAACACTGTGCAATAATTAATTTTCTCTCCATGTCTCGAAGCCAGTCCTCGGCCTCAAGAGGCTTGTCAATACGAGAAAATGTTGGAGGACGCGTCTTTTGTAACTCAGATAATTTGGATTGCGGTTGATACTGACAACGGTTACTTCCCATATTGATGAATTGGTTCATCATTTTCTGGTGTTGCTGTTGACTCTGTTCGTACAAACGACAAACTTGTGTAAAAGCTGTTTCACTGTCCTGTTGACTTGTCTGACCCTGAGTGAAATTGTGGTTCTGCGGTGTGCCATAATTTTCTTCTGGCTGAGTTGGCATGGAGCGCGTCCAAGGACGAGACATCTTTCACTCTGGGGATATATTTTTTGAACTCGTAAGACAAGAAAGAGAGTCGCAAAGTCAATAAAATCACACACAAGGAACATTTTTAAACTCCAGGATATTTTTGGAAACACACGATTGCGCGCGGAGAAGGACTAATGCATATCTTACACGCGGGCATAATTATACATTACATCACTCAGGATATGCGTACATAATCTTGACATGTTATTTAAACTAGTGCACTCCTCCAGATCCTACATGATGCGCAAACAGGCTACTTCTCACAACCTATGTACATATAAACATATTACACAAGTCGATACATCGCATGGCGTATACGCGTACTTAGTCAGAGATGGTGAGGATCTCCCTTGGCCTGCCGAGGGTGAGAGGCAGAGATGCTGGGGAATCAACTTCCTCCTCGCTAATAGGTTCCAGACGAGAAACGTTGTGCTGAGCTGATGGAGCAGGTGCCGTAGGCGGGATAACACGAATACGAGTGGGTGGAATAGGTGGAGTAGCACGTATGGGAGTGGGTGCAACAAGTGGTGCAGAGCGGACGGGAGTGGGTGCAATAGCCTGGTTAAACTCCTCTGTGGTAGGCAGACGACGAGCAGAGGCGAGTATGGTAGGTGAGTGAGAGGCTGCGGATGACACAAAAGTCAGTGGTGGAGCGGTGTGCAGGAGTTCCCTCCTGTTAGCAGCACAGCCATGAACTGAGTCCATGCGTGCAACTACGAGGTCATCCACCATGCAGTCGAATGCTGCCTCCAGGGCTCGGAGGTACTCGACAAGCATCTCAAAGGCTTCGTCTCGCTCTCCTCTGGGCAAGAGAAAGAGTAGTGACAGGTGTAAGGCACATGGCATGGAAGGTAGCGGTAGCGACGGGTCTTCATTGCAGGAAGAACATCCCGAAGACGGGCTATCGTCTCGCGGGCAGCCATCTGCATAGCATGCCTTTCTGTAGGCATGGCTCTCCCCACGAATCGGAGGCGGTGTATTTCGGCATGGCCTCCCCTGAACTGCACCGCGGCCTGGTGCATAGTCAGACTATCGTTGATCTTGTGTGGATAAAGCGTGAAGACTGGGCGCACGGATGGCCCCATTGCGACCTGAACGATGAAGGAGAGGAGTTTGACGAACCCCTCAGGCATGTTGGCGAACATTCGAGAC
Source organism: Triticum dicoccoides (assembly GCF_002162155.2). NCBI lineage: Eukaryota > Viridiplantae > Streptophyta > Magnoliopsida > Poales > Poaceae > Triticum > Triticum dicoccoides. Next base: position 14,957,370 of record NC_041381.1, on the reverse strand, counting down.
TCGCAGTCGTCACGACCGGTTTTTCCGGGTATCAGTTTCCAGAAAGAGACCGTCGTGCTCATCAGCCCCAGGATTACTGTTAGCTGATGAGGCTCCAACTTGATACAGAAATTCCAAGCAAATACAAAATATGTAGTACAAGACCACTCTGGTCTGTGAGTACAACAAATGGTTTCTAGTGGTTGATGGCGGAAGCGGGTTGTGAAACATCAGTGTCCATGGAACTCCATTTCCCACGGGAACAGCTGACCAGGTTAACTCCTATCTTCGCGAGGCTGCTATCACCGTTGCATAGGTTCTGGGCTGTCATCACGGTCGCTCCTCTCCGCGCAAGAAATCTGGCCAAGACAATAGCCAGGGACAAGCCAGTGAGTACTTTGAATGTACTCGCAAACATTATGAAAACAGGAATAATATAATGATGTGCTAAAGATATTTATGCTCATGACGACAGTCAAAAAAAGTAGATAAATCTCTGATGCATGTAAGCAGGTTATTTATGAAAAAGCAATAACATAGCAGTATTAAAATTATGAAATAAATAACAAATATACCACAGTCGGGCGTCTGAGCGACACCACATAAAGGGCTTTAAAAGAAATACCATAGTCGGGCGTCTGAGTGACACCACATAAAGGGCTTTAAAAGAAATGCCACAGTCGGGCGTCTGAGCGATACCACATAAAGGGCTTTAAAAGAAATGCCCCAGTCGGGCGTCTGAGCGACACCACATAAAGGGCTTTAAAAGAAATGCCACTGTCGGGCGTCTGAGCGACACCACATAAAGGGCTTTAAAAGAAATGCCACATTCGGGCGTCTGAGCGACACCACCTAAAGGGCTTTCAAAGAAATGCCACAGTCGGGCGTCTGAGCGACACCACATAAAGGGCTTTAAAAGAAACAATCATAGTGAATATCCCGGAGGTAGAACCATCCCAGAGATACTTGAGGATAACAGTAATATCACGGCTTAGTCAACAATAATAATAATCATAATATTCACAAGTCACAATTAGTAATTCCCGTTCTGGTTTAACGGTTTCACCTCCGAAGACCGACACTAAGACCGACACTTGACCCATCCCAGACTGTAATCCTTAACCATGGACACGGCTATTCGAATAGGTTTAATCTCTGCAGAGGGTGTACTCTTTACCCACGAGTAACGGATTCCATTAGTCCATCGGGACTAATTCCGTCTACGGTCTTTTAAATGAAAACGCACCTAACTTGCACACACCAGTTTAACTCACACGTGTCTGGAATCACCCACGACACCTGTCAAGCAAACTCTAAGTGGGGAGGCTACAACCTTGATTAGCATGGGATCACAAAATTAATACCGCGCGCAGAACTGGGGAAGCTACCCCCTCGGCTACAACCATAAACACCCATGCCCCCTGACCGGATGACTGGCTTTAATCCATGGCCGTGGTACCCTCATCCCGGCCCCTCTGTACGGTGTGTGCTAGAAAGGGGTTAACAAAATACTGAACCGTACTCTACTTGTTGTAGAGACAAGTGGTAGTACGGAACAAGTATGGGGGTTACTAGAACAAGACTCGATCTACGGTCGACTCAGGAGGTTTAAGTATTCCCTGCATGATTAGCATAACGAATATATTTCAACCAACAGAGTCACCACTCATATTACCTTGCCATGCCATACCAGACATAACAGTCGCGACGAAGACCGGCGACAAACTCATGCCAACCCAAGGCAGAGGTTTTCCCGGGTTCCTGCCGGCATGCATGCAAGGCACATGAGGATGATTATCATCACAAGTGTGTTCATTTCCAACAACATGGAAATCACTAATATGCATTCATGCAAATGATCACATCACATGAAATAACAACTCTCCGAAATGAGGTGGTATGATAAACGTGTCATCGAACACACAAAAAAAAATATTATGCCGGGGTTCAGAATGCTTGCCTTCAGGTCATGGGAAGGCAGGGTGCATTTCAAACTCTTGAAATACTTCTCCTCTCTTCAAAAATCCTATTTTTGAAAATATAAATGAATTAACACACAAAAATAAAAACAGCACAAAAAGTTGTTTGAAAACATTTTCAAATAAATCTTAAAATAAACAAGGTTAAATTTGAGAGAGTTAGGAAAAAGAATCAATTCATTTGGAGTTATATTTTAAAAGATATAGCCAGTCAAACATTTGGTCAAAATCTATTTTAGAAAAAACAGAAAAAGAAAAGAAAAACGCTTCGAACCGGTACACGTCGAAGACGTACTTTGCAAATACGTTACCACTTAACCCACGTGGACTGGAGCGGGGTCACTGACAGTGGGTCCAAGGGCCCACTGGTCAGGTTTGACCGATTTCCCCGCCTCCTTCCTCCTCTGGCTGGACAGAGGCGGAGGCTCCGGCGACCAATGCCGGCGAGCGGCGGCTCCTCGCAGCCTCTGGAGGGTGGGGATGGATCCGTCAGACCGGGGCGGTCCTACTGGTAGTCGCTGGGTCGGTGGGGACGGCGTGGGCTGCCGGCGGCGAGCTTCACGTCGGAGGAAAGCTTCGGGGCGAAGTGGTTTCGGGGCCGGGGTGGTTCCCGATCGAAATTGAGCAGGGGGAAGGGTTCAGGGAAGGAAGATAGAGCTTCTAGTGGAGAGAGTGGAGAGGGGGAGGCTCCGGTGGTACCGGAGTGGTCGAGATGGCGGCGGCGGCTGTGTTTGTCGCAGAAAAGGAAGACGACGCCTCTGGTCTTTCTACTACCACGGGAGGGTCAGTGAGGGCGTGAGGGAAGTTCCTTGAGGGCTTGACGAGCTCGGGGCTTCCTTTTATAGCGCGACGAGGTCGGTTCCGTGGCGGTGGGGATAAGATCTCCGGCGACCGACGTTCTGTAGCAGCAGGGGGACGTGGAGGCAACGAGAGCTAGCCGACGAGCGAGGGGATAAGCTTGCGCTACTCACAGGGGCAGGTGGCGAGCCGGGGTGGCTTAGGCGGCGCTGGCCTGAGTCAGGGCTGTCGGGCGGCCGTGGCGGCTAGTTCTCGGCTTGTCGGGGACGCGGCGAGGCTCTGCTTGGCGCGTTGCGGTGAGTGGGGAGCATGCTGCGCGCAAGGGGACATGGCGTGCCGGCTGCGGTCGGTCACGGGCTGGGGTGAGTGCGGGGTGTGACGCGGCGGCTCGGGCGCCGCTCGTGCAATACGCGTGCTCTAGGCGCGTCCAGAGCACGCCGGGATGTGTTCGACGAAATGCTAGGGTAGCTTAGAGTGCTTGAGCGGGGCTGGCAAGTAACAGGACTAGGTTAGAGGTAGAGGGAAACTCCAGGGACATGGTGGTTTGGTCAGGTGGCCAAGTTCATAATGTAGACTTGAGATCATGCCAATTCAGTCCATGCACTCCAGGTGTTCGTCAAAATGCCAAAGGCACCTAGGCTATTCTTGGAGGGGCCAAATCTTCCAGATCAGTGTCTCCTTGGACGCACAAGAGGGTGGTGAGGTTACTTTGCAAAAAGGAGAAACTTGCTAGTGCAAGCTTTGAAAACTTCAAATCTGGACAGGATGTGAATGGCATTATTTCATGAACCAAAATATGCCAATGGTTGCATGCTCTTGGACTTAGGGGTTTAGCATGGAGGACTACGAGAAGGAGAAAGAATCAAGGGCCAAAGAGCAAGCAATAATATGGTTGCTGTACAAACCATCATGTTGGACCAGAATGGAGATGAGGTTGATTCACTCAAAATTTTCGAAGGACATCCCTGGATTTTTGCATATAATGGAATCATATGCTCCTACTGACATCCCATAATTTTGGTGGAAGCTAGAAACAAATATTTAAAAGGGTTGCAGTGCAAAATTGCCCACTGGACCAGAGAGGAAAAACATGTGTAGCACTCAAAATATGCAATGAATGAACTATATTATTGCATATAAGTGATTTAGAGGCATCACATGACATCTCCAAATTCTGGTGGAATTTTTAGATAAGTTAATCAAATGGTTGTAGTACAAAAAGAGCTCCAAACTTAAAACAAGTCATTTTTAAAGAATATAGCTCAGGGTGGAATAATTTTATAAATAAACCTACTGAATAGGAAATTGTTTTAATGAGATGGCATAGAAGTTAAATATGTTTGGAAGGATCCACTTGGGAAAAATAAATCCTTGATAATAAAAGAAAGGTTTTGAAATCAAGAGAAATATTCTTGCAGGCAAAATTTTAAACTCTTGGCAAAATTTTAATAACTAAAACCTGGTTAAATTTTTGGGGTGTTACAGCAGTCGTTGCCGGTCATCTACAAAAGTAGGCAAAAATTCTGAGTGATCAGATCATAAAATTTTATGCTGACTGTCAGAAAAAGGTCTACACTTGTAAAAACATGAATAACTCTATCATGCTAATAACCAATTAGCGATCGCACCTAGTGGCTTTCTACAGTCATCCTGGCTCTGGTTACCAAGTCTGTCACGACCGGTTTTTCAATAAAATGATTATTGATAAAATCGATCTTTTAATCCCAGTATAGGAAAAGTCATCCTTTCTGGTAGATAACGCTTGATAAACAGAGAACCAGTAGCATCAAATATATTACAGGGTTGAGCTAAGGCTGCTCAACAATTTATTACAAACTCGCCAATATCTTACATATGGGCGGTTATGACACAGGGGTGTGGTGGTATGCTACTAGCTCGAGGAAACGTGGTGGCGGATAACTTGACTTCTACTGGCAGCACATCGAGCGTCGAGGCGAGGCTCGATGAATTTATTTCTAGTTGCGGAAGCGGATACTACAATGACCAAGACCGGATCGCACGGGACTGACTGGGACTCCTCTAGGCGTCGGACTTGCTATCAAAGTCTTCATCCATGAGATCGCCTTCATCAATAACTGGCCAAATCAACAAGCCAGGTGAGTACTTTGAAAGTACTCGCAAGACAGTTCGGACAAAATATATAATCAATGAATGCATGAATGCATCGTGAATAAAGAATGATGCTCATATAACAATGGTAAGATTTGCCGGACTTGATAAATAAAATAAATAATTGAAAACCGATCGGGTGTCTGGAGCGACGCCTCGAAAGGTAAATAAATAAAATGCATGCCGCAGTCGGGCGTCTAAGCGACACCACATAAAGGGCTTTAAAAGAAATACCACAGTCGGACGTCTGAGTGACATCACAGATAGGGCTTTAAAAGAAATGCCACAGTCGGACGTCTGAGCCACATCACATAAAGGGCTGTAAAAGAAATGCCACCGTCGGGCGTCTGAGCGACATCGCAGACAGGACTTGCAACAAATGTAAATAACAGGTATGCCGCTGTCGAACGTCTGAGCGACATCACAGACAGGGCCTATAACAAAAATAAATAACAGGTATGCCACCGTCGGACGTCTGAGCGACATCACAGACAGGGCTTGTAATGAATGTGAATAACAAGATTAGTCCATCCACAAGAATAATCTTTTAACCGGATTTATCACACATAAATCCCACCGGAGTTTTGTCACTGAGGCTGATACCTGACAAGATAAGATGAATATAGTACTTGAACAAAGTACAAGGTAATTGAAGGATTTGAGACGCTGCAGAGTTTGGATGAACTGACCACAGCCATCGGATTTCCGTAGTCACGAAGGACTAGTTCCGTTTACGGTATTTCAGTAGAAACACATTTAGCTACTACACACCCATTTCATCTCACAATGCCAGGAATCACCCTGGACAACGTCCAAGAAAAACTTTGAGACGGGGAGGCCACAACCTCGAATAGCATGGGATCAAATTTCTATACGCGCGCTCTAAGGGGTGCCCCCCTCTCGGTCCCAACCGGAAACACCCATACCCCCTGATCGGATGACGGGCTTTAATCCAGGGCCATGGAACCCTCATCCCGGCCTCTCTACTTGGTGTGTACCAGAAAATCGGTTGCAACTTACTATGCCATATCCCTTGCGGAAAACATGTGGCAGCACAGGAAGGAAATGAAGGGAATATGATTTGATCATGTTGACACTGCTGTCAAAAGGACTGGCCTAAGCCTGGCATGTCACAACACTGCCACCTTACCCATCCTCATGCCAACACATGGCTATGCAAATATGTATCCAACAACATAATGCTTTCCGAAACTTACTTTTCCGATTATGGGCATGAAACATAATATTAAAGTGATGTTCCTAAACATGCCATGACCATGCTACAATGCAAACATGCAACAACACTCATCATATCAAGAGTTCAAACATGCTTGCCTGGTTCGGAGTAGTCGGAGTCTAACTGTGCAAAGTTTGCAGCTCCGTCACCTCCTCCGGTATCTACGGTATAAGAAAAGATACGCACGCAACGTAAATACCGTGAGTGTACAGAAAAGTCTTCCAAATATTTTTCAAATAAATATGATAAAAAACTAGACAAAATTTTGAAGAGGACAGAAAAAGAATCACTCAAAAATTCCTTTCTGTTAAAAAGTTATAAGGGTTTTAACACAAGGACTCATCTGTAATGAAACAGAAAACTTCCAGGGGGTTCTACGGAAAAGTCGAGATAACGTTTCATTTAAAAGAAACGACTGAGAGACTGACAGGCGGGCTCCACCCGTCAGGTTTGAATTTTCAAACAAGGGAAAATAGAGCGCGACGGCGCCGAGAGGTGCGGTGGTCGCTGGCGGCGATCCACGGCGAGGTAAGGTGATCGGGGTGTACCTTCGTGATCAGTGCGCCCTTCCGCGTCTGAGGGTGGTGGCAGAGGTCGTCGACGTGCACCACGTCGACGGCGGCCCTTGCTCTGGCGGACGGTGGTTCGGACGGTCGTGGATCTCGCCGGAGAGAGCTGCGGGGTCAAAATTGAGGTGGGGGTTATCCTACTACAGGTGGTACGGGGCTACAGGCGAAAGTAGGGCGGCGGAGGAGTTCTCACTGGAGAGAACGATGCCGGAGCCTGAGGTGGACCGAGGTGGCCGGAGTCGAGGAAGAAAGGCCCCTCGAGGCCCCTCAAGTGGCTAGGCGGGGTCTGGTGAGGTGGTGGAGTCGTGCGGAGGCGAGAGTAAGCTCGGGGTGCTATATATATAGCCGCCCCGAGGCGGTTGCCGAGAATGGGGTTCTCCGGCGAGGTAATTACGGAGGCGCAGTGGTTGCACGGGAGGGTTCAGAGGTTGAGCGTCGTTGTGGGTGTTCCCTGGTTCCGTTTAGATGCTAACCGCATCGGGATTGGGTTGTTTAGGGGGAGCTCGACGGAACGGGGCGGCGCGGGCCCGTCGGCGGCAGGGAGCGCGCTCTGCGCGTGCCACGCCACGGCGACGGTGCCACATGCGTGCGCTGGCAAGGAGGTGGCCATGCAGAGCCACCAGGACGCTTGGGCGGCGCCGAACGGCGTTGCGCCGCAGTTTTGCCCCCTGTCATCCGTACGGTGGTGCAGCCGCCGCAAAGCACGCCGGCGCAGGCGGGCCAGGGCGCCACCGACGCCAGGAACACGGCAAGCGCTCGTGTGAAGCTCCGGACAAGAGGGATAGGCTGCGAGCAACGTGCCAAGGGCACTGTGGGCTCGTGACTGAAGTTACTGACGGAGATCGACACTGATCTTCTGAATTTTCTGCAAGTGAACAGTACTGGTGCATGCAAGGTGTTCGACAGAATGATTCTAGTGTGTAGGGATTTTTCCTTGAGCTGGTTTTTGGTGGAGTGGTCTCTCATTGCAGCTAGAGGTGGCCTGAATTTTGGTGGAATTTTTAGAGAACTGTAGATATGAATTTCATCAAATTTGGCAAATCTGGTCCAAACTTGCAAAGGGTGGAATTTGAAATATTTGAGAAGAAGAAGAGTGGATCAAGATGGTTCTAGGTTGTGGGTACAAGGGACTATCTAGGGGTGTTGAGTTGAGGTCAAAAATCAAAAGCATTAGAAATATTTGGAATAAAATCCAAAAATGGATATTATTAGTTTGGATAGAATGTTTGGGTTGAACCAAAGTGGAAAGAGTGGTTTTTGAGAAAATTTTACCATAGGAGACATGGTAAAATTTAGAAAGGATCAAAACCAAATAAAAGCCCAAAAACCAAAAAGGTTTTTCCTCTCAGGAGAAACTAAATCCAAGAAAGATTTTTGCTGAAAACAAAACCAAAAAGAGAAATTTTGGAGTGTCACACTGGGTCCCTCCGCACCGAAACTGGCCCACGCGAACGCCACCAAACGAGATCAGGGTCGACGACGGGACCCGAGGCCGGGTTCCTCATCAAGCGGCGCGCCCCTCCAGGCAACACCTCCCAGTGCCAGCCCGGCAGAGCCCAGTCCCGGACATGGGTCAGCCGGACGTCGTCGCGGACGGGTCGACGGCGAGGATGCGGGCCAGGCATCGTCGAGAACAAATACTAGCTATATGCCCGCAAAAAGTAACATTTTTTTAATGATTGGATTTTGATAACTAAAATTTCTAACATTTCTATATAACACTAATTATGCTATCATTGCATATGTCAAAAATCTATATACTATTTCATACTAATTAAGCATCTAACACTAAAAACAGAAAACACAACTTCTATACATCCATTAAAAAACTGAAAAACAACATTATATAAAAAATTTACATACTAATTAAACACTAATTATATCCATCTAACATGCATTCATACATATATAATAGTGAAAAAATAATAATCTAAATAATCTAAACTAATTAAACATACAAAATACATATATACATATGTACGTGTGTGTGTGTGTTCATCATGCTTGTGTGTGTGTGTGTGTATGGGCTCGGGGAGGGGCGGCGCCCATGGTGGCCGCCGGGGGCGAGGGAGAGGGGTTAGAGGGGGAGAGCTCACAGCGGGGCGACGGCGACGGCGAGGCGACGGCCGGGGGCGGTGACGGGCCAGGGCGTGACGCGGGGACGGCGCGACGGGGACGGGCCCGGGGCGGCGACGGAGATGACGGCGGCGACGGGGACGGGGGCGGCGACGGTGACGGGGGCGGCGACGGCGACGGCGTCGATCGAATGGGGAAACAGAGGAAGAAATGAAATTTTCGCAACTGTTGTATATATAGGAGAGGCCTTTAGTACCGGTTGGAGCCACCAACCGGTAGTCCGAATGGCACATTGTGAACTCATACAACCAATATCTGGAGGTGAAAGCGGTCTTGGGAATATCTTCTGTTCGCACTTTTAATTGGTGGTATCCTGATCTCAAGTCAATTTTTGAGAAGACTTTGGCCTGTGCGAGCTAATCGAATAAATCATTTATTCGGGGCATTGGGTATTTGTTCTTGATGGTGACCATGTTGAGAGCTCGATAATCAATACACAACCTCATTGTTCCATCCTTCTTCTTGGCAAATAAAATTGGAGAACCCCAAGGTGAGGAGCTGGCTCATATGTATCCTTTCTCCAATAATTTTTTTATTTGCTTCTTCAACTCTACCAATTCGGATGGTGCCATTCTGTAAGGTTTCTTGTAAATAGGAGTGGTTCCGGGTGCTAGTTCAATGCTGAATTCTATTTCTCGGTCTGGTGGCATGCCTGGTAGTTCTTCTGGAAATACGTCTGGGAATTCACATACTACTGGAACCTTGTTCAGCTCAGAAACGTCCACCTTGTTTAATCTAGGTTGCCGAGGTATTTGTCTCTCTTTGGGTGAAACTTTTATTTTCTTCCCATGATGGTGTGTGAGAATCACGGTACGGTTGAAGCAGTCAATAAAACCTTTGTTGGTGGTTAACCAATCCATTCCTAGGATGACATCCAGTCCCTTGCTTTCCAGCACAATAAGGTTGGCGTAAAACTTCAATCCTTCAAATTCAATAACCACACCTTGATAGTAACTCTGGGTCACTTGCTTAACTCTAGGGGACTTGACGATCATTGATTTTTCCAAGGGAAGCATCGAAAAATTATTTCGCAAAGCAAAACTTTTCGAAACAAATGAGTGAGAAGCTCCAGAATCAAACAAAACCATGGCAGGTATTGTGTTGACGGGGTACGTACCGAGTACGATATCTGGGGCGTTCTGTGCTTCCTCTCGGGTCACGTGGTTCAGGTGACCTTTCTGGTGGTTGTTGTTGGGGTTGAAATTGCTTCGCTTTGTTGCTGAATTATTTCCACCATTATTGAGCTTCGGGTTTGAGTTCCTTGGCTTGGGACACTGCTTGGCATAGTGCCCTTCTTCTCCACAAGCATAACAGGTAACGCCTGGGCGATAGGTGAACTCTTTGTCTCTTGCATGGAAATTCTTGGTTGGACGTGAATTATTCGTCGGGGTTTTGTGTGAATCCCCCTTCTGAAATTCCTTCTTGCTTCTGTGATTGCGAGCAAAAGTAGTCTGATCCCTTTTTCGTTTGCGGAAATCTTCCAGGCTACGTCGCTCGTTTTCCAGGGTAATGGCCTTATCCACCAGTGTTTTAAAATCTGGAAAGGTATGCACAACTAGCTGGAACTTAAGGGCGGGTGCCAGGCCTTCCAAGAATTTTTCCATCTTCTTGCTCTCGGTCATGCGTTCTTCATTGGCGTAGCGAGACAGCAGAGTGAATTGGCTGTTGTATTCTGACACTGTCATGTCCCTTTGCTTGAGTTCATCAAATTCTTTCTTCTTGATTTTCATGACGCTCTTAGGAATATGTGCCCCACGAAAACCTTCTTTGAAATTTTCCCAGGTGATTTCATTTTCGTTGGGGTGCATGTGCAGGAAGTTTTCCCACCACGATGCAGCTGCTCCCGTGAGATAGTGTGGTGCATACAGTACTTTTTCATGGTCTGAACACCGTGCGATAATTAATTTTCTCTCCATGTCTCGAAGCCAGTCCTCGGCCTCAAGAGGCTTGTCAATATGAGAAAATGTTGGAGGACGCGTCTTTTGTAACTCAGATAATTTGGATTGCGGTTGATACTGACCACGGTTACTTCCCATATTGATGAATTGGTTCATCATTTTCTGGTGTTGTTGTTGACTCTGTTCGTACAAACGACAAACTTGTGTAAAAGCTGTTTCACTGTCCTGTTGACTTGTCTGACCCTGAGTGAAATTGTGGTTCTGCGGTGTGCCATAATTTTCTTCTGGCTGAGTTGGCATGGAGCGCGTCCAAGGACGAGACATCTTTCACTCCGGGGATATATTTTGTGAACTCGTAAGACAAGAAAGAGAGTCGCAAAGTCAATAAAATCACACACAAGGAACATTTTTAAACTCCAGGATATTTTTGGAAACACACGATTGCGCGCGGAGAAGGACTAATGCATATCTTACACGCGGGCATAATTATACATTACATCACTCAGGATATGCGTACATAATCTTGACATGTTATTTAAACTAGTGCACTCCTCCAGATCCTACATGATGCGCAAACAGGCTACTTCTCACAACCTATGTACATATAAACATATTACACAAGTCGATACATCGCATGGCGTATACGCGTACTTAGTCAGAGATGGTGAGGATCTCCCTTGGCCTGCCGAGGGTGAGAGGCAGAGATGCTGGGGAATCAACTTCCTCCTCGCTAATAGGTTCCAGACGAGAAACGTTGTGCTGAGCTGATGGAGCAGGTGCCGTAGGCGGGATAACACGAATACGAGTGGGTGGAATAGGTGGAGTAGCACGTATGGGAGTGGGTGCAACAAGTGGTGCAGAGCGAACGGGAGTGGGTGCAATAGCCTAGTTAAACTCCTCTGTGGTAGGCAGACGACGAGCAGAGGCGAGTATGGTAGGTGAGTGAGAGGCTGCGGATGACACAAAAGTCAGTGGTGGAGCGGTGTGCAGGAGTTCCCTCCTGTTAGCAGCACAGCCATAAAGTGAGTCCATGCGTGCAGCTACGAGGTCATCCACCATGCAGTCGAATGCTGCCTCCAGGGCTCGGAGGTACTCGACAAGCATCTCAAAGGCTTCGTCTCGCTCTCCTCTGGGCAAGAGAAAGAGTAGTGACAGGTGTAAGGCACATGGCATGGAAGGTAGCGGTAGCGACGGGTCTTCATTGCAGGAAGAACATCCCGAAGACGGGCTATCGTCTCGCGGGCAGCCATCTGCATAGCATGCCTTTCTGTAGGCATGGCTCTCCCCACGAATCGGAGGCGGTGTATTTCGGCATGGCCTCCCCTGAACTGCACCGCGGCCTGGTGCATAGTCAGACTATCGTTGATCTTGTGTGGATAAAGCGTGAAGACTGGGCGCACGGATGGCCCCATTGCGACCTGAACGATGAAGGAGAGGAGTTTGACGAACCCCTTAGGCATGTTGGCGAACATTCGAGACTCGCAGTCGTCACGACCGGTTTTTCCGGGTATCAGTTTCCAGAAAGAGACCGTCGTGCTCATCAGCCCCAGGATTACTGTTAGCTGATGAGGCTCCAACTTGATACAGAAATTCCAAGCAAATACAAAATATGTAATACAAGACCACTCTGGTCTGTGAGTACAACAAATGGTTTCTAGTGGTTGATGGCGGAAGCGGGTTGTGAAACATCAGTGTCCATGGAACTCCATTTCCCACGGGAACAGCTGACCAGGTTAACTCGTATCTTTGCGAGGTTGCTATCACCGTTGCATAGGTTCTGGGCTGTCATCACGGTCGCTCCTCTCCGCGCAAGAAATCTGGCCAAGACAATAGCCAGGGACAAGCCAGTGAGTACTTTGAATGTACTCGCAAACATTATAAACACAGGAATAATATAATGATGTGCTAAAGATATTTATGCTCATGACGGCAGTCAAAAAAAGTAGATAAATCTCTGATGCATGTAAGCAGGTTATTTATGAAAAAGCAATAACATAGCAGTATTAAAATTATGAAATAAATAACAAATATACCACACTCGGGCGTCTGAGCGACACCACATAAAGGGCTTTAAAAGAAATACCACAGTCGGGCGTCTGTGCGACACCACATAAAGGGCTTTAAAAGAAATGCCACAGTCGGGCGTCTGAGCGATACCACATAAAGGGCTTTAAAAGAAATGCCCCAGTCGGGCGTCTGAGCGACACCACATAAAGGGCTTTAAAAGAAATGCCACAGTCGGGCGTCTGAGCGACACCACATAAAGGGCTTTAAAAGAAATGCCACATTCGGGCGTCTGAGCGACACCACCTAAAGGGCTTTCAAAGAAATGCCACAGTCGGGCGTCTGAGCTACACCACATAAAGGGCTTTAAAAGAAACAATCATAGTGAATATCCCGGAGGTAGAACCATCCCAGAGATACTTGATGATAACAGTAATATCACGACTTAGTCAACAATAATAATAATCATAATATTCACAAGTCACAATTAGTAATTCCCGTTCTGGTTTAACGGTTTCACCTCCGAAGACCGACACTAAGACCGACACTTGACCCATCCCAGACTGTAATCCTTAACCATGGACACGGCTATTCGAATAGGTTTAATCTCTGCAGAGGGTGTACTCTTTACCCACGAGTAACGGATTCCATTAGTCCATCGGGACTAATTCCGTCTACGGTCTTTTAAATGAAAACGCACCTAACTTGCACGCACCAGTTTAACTCACACGTGTCTGGAATCACCCACGACACCTGTCAAGCAAACTCTAAGTGGGGAGGCTACAACCTCGATTAGCATGGGATCACAAAATTTATACCGCGCGCAAAACTGGGGAAGCTACCCCCTCGGCTACAACCGAAAACACCCATGCCCCCTGACCGGATGACTGGCTTTAATCCATGGCCGTGGTACCCTCATCCCGGCCCCTCTGTACGGTGTGTGCTAGAAAGGGGTTAACAAAATACTGAACCGTACTCTACTTGTTGTAGAGACAAGTGGTAGTACGGAACAAGTATGGGGGTTACTAGAACAAGACTCGATCTACGGTCGACTCAGGAGGTTTAAGTATTCCCTGCATGATTAGCATAACGAATATATTTCAACCAACAGAGTCACCACTCATATTACCTTGCCATGCCATACCAGACATAACAGTCGAGACGAAGACCGGCGACAAACTCATGCCAACCCAAGGCAGAGGTTTTCCCGGGTTCCTGCCGGCATGCATGCAAGGCACATGAGGATGATTATCATCACAAGTGTGTTCATTTCCAACAACATGGAAATCACTAATATGCATTCATGCAAATGATCACATCACATGAAATAACAACTCTCCGAAATGAGGTGGTATGATAAACGTGTCATCGAACACACAAAAAAAATATTGTGCCGGGGTTCAGAATGCTTGCCTTCAGGTCATGGGAAGGCAGGGTGCATTTCAAACTCTTGAAATACTTCTCCTCTCTTCAAAAATCCTATTTTTGAAAATATAAATGAATTAACACACAAAAATAAAAACAGCACAAAAAGTTGTTTGAAAACATTTTCAAATAAATCTTAAAATAAACAAGGTTAAATTTGAGAGAGTTAGGAAAAAGAATCAATTCATTTGGAGTTATATTTTAAAAGATATAGCCAGTCAAACATTTGGTCAAAATCTATTTTAGAAAAAACAGAAAAAGAAAAGAAAAACGCTTCGAACCGGTACACGTCGAAGACGTACTTTGCAAATACATTACCACTTAACCCACGTGGACTGGAGCGGGGTCACTGACAGTGGGTCCAAGGGCCCACTGGTCAGGTTTGACCGATTTCCCCGCCTCCTTCTCCTCTGGCTGGACAGAGGCGGAGGCTCCGGCGACCAATGCCGGCGAGCGGCGGCTCCTCGCGGCCTCTGGAGGGTGGGGATGGATCCGTCAGACCGGGGCGGTCCTACTGGTAGTCGCTGGGTCGGTGGGGACGGCGTGGGCTGCCGGCGGCGAGCTTCGCGGCGGAGGAAAGCTTCGGGGCGAAGTGGTTTCGGGGCCGGGGTGGTTCCTGATCGAAATTGAGCAGGGGGAAGGGTTCAGGGAAGGAAGATAGAGCTTCTAGTGGAGAGAGTGGAGAGGGGGAGGCTCCGGTGGTACCGGAGTGGTCGAGATGGCGGCGGCGACTGTGTTTGTCGCAGAAAAGGAAGACGACGCCTCTGGTCTTTCTACTACCACGGGAGGGTCAGTGAGGGCGTGAGGGAAGTTCCTTGAGGGCTTGACGAGCTCGGGGCTTCCTTTTATAGCGCGACGAGGTCGGTTCCGTGGCGGTGGGGATAAGATCTCCGGCGACCGACGTTCTGTAGCAGCAGGGGGACGTGGAGGCAACGAGAGCTAGCCGACGAGCGAGGGGATAAGCTTGCACTACTCACAGGGGCAGGTGGCGAGCCGGGGTGGCTTGGGCGGCGCTGGCCTGAGTCAGGGCTGTCGGGCGGCCGTGGCGGCTAGTTCTTGGCTTGTCGGGGACGCGGCGAGGCTCTGCTTGGCGCGTTGCGGTGAGTGGGGAGCATGCTGCGCGCAAGGGGACATGGCGTGCCGGCTGCGGTCGGTCACGGGCTGGGGTGAGTGCGGGGCGTGACGCGGCGGCTCGGGCGCCGCTCGTGCAATACGCGTGCTCTAGGCGCGTCCAGAGCACGCTCGGGATGTGTTCGACGAAATGCTAGGGTAGCTTAGAGTGCTTGAGCGGGGCTGGCAAGTAACAGGACTAGGTTAGAGGTAGAGGGAAACTCCAGGGACATGGTGGTTTGGTCAGGTGGCCAAGTTCATAATGTAGACTTGAGATCATGCCAATTCAGTCCATGCACTCCAGGTGTTTGTCAAAATGCCAAAGGCACCTAGGCTATTCTTGGAGGGGCCAAATCTTCCAGATCAGTGTCTCCTTGGACGCACAAGAGGGTGGTGAGGTTACTTTGCAAAAAGGAGAAACTTGCTAGTGCAAGCTTTGAAAACTTCAAATCTGGACAGGATGTGAATGGCATTATTTCATGAACCAAAATATGCCAATGGTTGCATGCTCTTGGACTTAGGGGTTTAGCATGGAGGACTACAAGAAGGAGAAAGAATCAAGGGCCAAAGAGCAAGCAATAATATGGTTGCTGTACAAACCATCATGTTGGACCAGAATGGAGATGAGGTTGATTCACTCAAAATTTTCGAAGGACATCCCTGGATATAATGGAATCATATGCTCCTACTGACATCCCATAATTTTGGTGGAAGCTAGAAACAAATATTTAAAAGGGTTGCAGTGCAAAATTGCCCACTGGACCAGAGAGGAAAAACATGTGTAGCACTCAAAATATGCAATGAATGAACTGTATTATTGCATATAAGTGATTTAGAGGCATCACATGACATCTCCAAATTCTGGTGGAATTTTTAGATAAGTTAATCAAATGGTTGTAGTACAAAAAGAGCTCCAAACTTAAAACAAGTCATTTTTAAAGAATATAGCTCAGGGTGGAATAATTTTATAAATAAACCTACTGAATAGGAAATTGTTTTAATGAGATGGCATAGAAGTTAAATATGTTTGGAAGGATCCACTTGGGAAAAATAAATCCTTGATAATAAAAGAAAGGTTTTGAAATCAAGAGAAATATTCTTGCAGGCAAAATTTTAAACTCTTGGCAAAATTTTAATAACTAAAACCTGGTTAAATTTTTGGGGTGTTACAGCAGTCGTTGCCGGTCATCTACAAAAGTAGGCAAAAATTCTGAGTGATCAGATCATAAAATTTTATGCTGACTGTCAGAAAAAGGTCTACACTTGTAAAAACATGAATAACTCTATCATGCTAATAACCAATTAGCGATCGCACCTAGTGGCTTTCTACAGTCATCCTGGCTCTGGTTACCAAGTCTGTCACGACCGGTTTTTCAATAAAATGATTATTGATAAAATCGATCTTTTAATCCCAGTATAGGAAATGTCATCCTTTCTGGTAGATAACGCTTGATAAACAGAGAACCAGTAGCATCAAATATATTACAGGGTTGAGCTGAGGCTGCTCAACAATTTATTACAAACTCGCCAATATCTTACATATGGGCGGTTATGACACAGGGGTGTGGTGGTATGCTACTAGCTCGAGGAAACGTGGTGGCGGATAACTTGACTTCTACTGGCAGCACATCGAGCGTCGAGGCGAGGCTCGATGAATTTATTTCTAGTTGCGGAAGCGGATACTACAATGACCAAGACCGGATCGCACGGGACTGACTGGGACTCCTCTAGGCGTCGGACTTGCTATCAAAGTCTTCATCCATGAGATCGCCTTCATCAATATCTGGCCAAATCAACAAGCCAGGTGAGTACTTTGAAAGTACTCGCAAGACAGTTCGGACAAAATATATAATCAATGAATGCATGAATGCATCGTGAATAAAGAATGATGCTCATATAACAATGGTAAGATTTGCCGGACTTGATAAATAAAATAAATAATTGAAAACCGATCGGGTGTCTGGAGCGACGCCTCGAAAGGTAAATAAATAAAATGCATGCCGCAGTCGGGCGTCTAAGCGACACCACATAAAGGGCTTTAAAAGAAATACCACAGTCGGACGTCTGAGTGACATCACAGATAGGGCTTTAAAAGAAATGCCACAGTCGGACGTCTGAGCGACATCACATAAAGGGCTGTAAAAGAAATGCCACCGTCGGGCGTCTGAGCGACATCGCAGACAGGACTTGCAACAAATGTAAATAACAGGTATGCCGCTGTCGGACGTCTGAGTGACATCACAGACAGGGCCTATAACAAAAATAAATAACAGGTATGCCACCGTCGGACGTCTGAGCGACATCACAGACAGGGCTTGTAATGAATGTGAATAACAAGATTAGTCCATCCACAAGAATAATCTTTTAACCGGATTTATCACACATAAATCCCACCGAAGTTTTGTCACTGAGGCTGATACCTGACAAGATAAGATGAATATAGTACTTGAACAAAGTACAAGGTAATTGAAGGATTTGAGACGCTGCAGAGTTTGGATGAACTGACCACAGCCAACGGATTTCCGTAGTCACGAAGGACTAGTTCCGTTTACGGTATTTCAGTAGAAACATATTTAGCTACTACACACCCATTACATCTCACGATGCCAGGAATCACCCTGGACAACGTCCAAGAAAAACTTTGAGACGGGGAGGCCACAACCTCGAATAGCATGGGATCAAATTTCTATACGCGCGCTCTAAGGGGTGCCCCCCTCTCGGTCCCAATCGAAAACACCCATACCCCCTGACCGGATGACGGGCTTTAATCCAGGGCCATGGAACCCTCATCCCGGCCTCTCTACTTGGTGTGTACCAGAAAAACGGTTGCAACTTACTATGCCATATCCCTTGCGGAAAACATGTGGCAGCACAGGAAGGAAATGAAGGGAATATGATTTGATCATGTTGACACTGCTGTCAAACGGACTGGCCTAAGCCTGGCATGTCACAACACTGCCATCTTACCCATCCTCATGCCAACACATGGCTATGCAAATATGTATCCAACAACATAATGCTTTCCGAAACTTACTTTTCCGATTATGGGCATGAAACATAATATGAAAGTGATGTTCCTAAACATGCCATGACTATGCTACAATGCAAACATGCAACAACACTCATCATATCAAGAGTTCAAACATGCTTGCCTGGTTCGGAGTAGTCGGAGTCTAACTGTGCAAAGTTTGCAGCTCCGTCACCTCCTACGGTATCTACGGTATAAGAAAAGATACGCACGCAACGTAAATACCGTGAGTGTACAGAAAAGTCTTCCAAATATTTTTCAAATAAATATGATAAAAAACTAGACAAAATTTTGAAGAGGACAGAAAAAGAATCACTCAAAAATTCCTTTCTGTTAAAAAGTTATAAGGGTTTTAACCCAAGGACTCATCTGTAATGAAACAGAAAACTTCCAGGGGGTTCTACGGAAAAGTCCAGATAACGTTTCATTTAAAAGAAACGGCTGAGAGACTGACAGGCGGGCTCCACCCGTCAGGTTTGAATTTTCAAACAAGGGAAAATAGAGCGCGACGGCGCCGAGAGGTGCGGTGGTCGCTGGCGGCGATCCACGGCGAGGTAAGGTGATCGGGGTGTACCTTCGTGATCAGTGCGCCCTTCCGCGTCTGAGGGTGGTGGAAGAGGTCGTCGACGTGCACCACGTCGACGGCGGCCCTTGCTCTGGCGGACGGTGGTTCGGACGGTCGTGGATCTCGCCGGAGAGAGCTGCGGGGTCAAAATTGAGGTGGGGGTTATCCTACTAGAGGTGGTACGGGGCTACAGGCGAAAGTAGGGCGGCGGAGGAGTTCTCACCGGAGAGAACGATGCCGGAGCCTGAGGTGGACCGAGGTGGCCGGAGTCGAGGAAGAAAGTCCCCTCGAGGCCCCTCCAGTGGCTAGGCGGGGTCTGGTGAGGTGGTGGAGTCGTGCGGAGGCGAGAGCAAGCTCGGGGTGCTATATATATAGCCGCCCCGAGGCGGTTGCCGAGAACGGGGTTCTCCGGCGAGGTAATTACGGAGGCGCAGTGGTTGCACGGGAGGGTTCAGAGGTTGAGCGTCGTTGTGGGTGTTCCCTGGTTCCGTTTAGATGCTAACCGCATCGGGATTGGGTTGTTTAGGGGGAGCTCGACGGAACGGGGCGGCGCGGGCCCGTCGGCGGCAGGGAGCGCACTCTGCGCGTGCCGCGCCACAGCGACTGTGCCGCATGCGTGCGCTGGCAAGGCGGTGGCCATGCGGAGCCACTAGGACGCTTGGGCGGCGCCGAACGGCGTTGCGCCGCAGTTTTGCCCCCTGTCATCCGTACGGTGGTGCAGCCGCCGCAAAGCAGGCCGGCGCAGGCGGGCCAGGGCGCCACCGACGCCAGGAACGCGCCAAGCGCTCGTGTGAAGCTCCGAACAAGAGGGATAGGCTGCGAGCAACGTGCCAAGGGCACTGTGGGCTCGTGACTGAAGTTACTGACGGAGATCGACACTGATCTTCTGAATTTTCTGCAAGTGAACAGTACTGGTGCATGCAAGGTGTTCGACAGAATGATTCTAGTGTGTAGGGATTTTTCCTTGAGCTGGTTTTTGGTGGAGTGGTCTCTCATTGCAGCTAGAGGTGGCCTGAATTTTGGTGGAATTTTTAGAGAACTGTAGATATGAATTTCATCAAATTTGGCAAATCTGGTCCAAACTTGCAAAGGGTGGAATTTGAAATATTTGAGAAGAAGAAGAGTGGATCAAGATGGTTCTAGGTTGTGGGTAAAGGACTATCTAGGGGTGTTGAGTTGAGGTCAAAAATCAAAAGCATTAGAAATATTTGGAATAAAATCCAAAAATGGATATTATTAGTTTGGATAGAATGTTTGGGTTGAACCAAAGTGGAAAGAGTGGTTTTTGAGAAAATTTTACCATAGGAGACATGGTAAAATTTAGAAAGGATCAAAACCAAATAAAAGCCCAAAAACCAAAAAGGTTTTTCCTCTCAGGAGAAACTAAATCCAAGAAAGATTTTTGCTGAAAACAAAACCAAAAAGAGAAATTTTGGAGTGTCACACTGGGTCCCTCCGCACCGAAACTGGCCCACGCGAACGCCACCAAACGAGATCAGGGTCGACGACGGGACCCGGGGCCGGGTTCCTCATCAAGCGGCGCGCCCCTCCAGGCAACACCTCCCAGTGCCAGCCCGGCAGAGCCCAGTCCCGGACATGGGTCAGCCGGACGTCGTCGCGGACGGGTCGACGGCGAGGATGCGGGCCAGGCATCGTCGAGAACAAATACTAGCTATATGCCCGCAAAAAGTAACATTTTTTTAATGATTGGATTTTGATAACTAAAATTTCTAACATTTCTATATAACACTAATTATGCTATCATTGCATATGTCAAAAATCTATATACTATTTCATACTAATTAAGCATCTAACACTAAAAACAGAAAACACAACTTCTATACATCCATTAAAAGACTGAAAAACAACATTATATAAAAAATTTCCATACTAATTAAACACTAATTATATCCATCTAACATGCATTCATACATATATAATAGTGAAAAAATAATAATCTAAATAATCTAAACTAATTAAACATACAAAATATGTATATACATATGTACGTGTGTGTGTGTTCATCATGCTTGTGTGTGTGTGTATGGGCTCGGGGAGGGGCGGCGCCCATGGTGGCCGTCGGGGGCGAGGG
>NC_041381.1:14918569-14936057 GCF_002162155.2 Triticum dicoccoides | reverse complement strand
GGGGGCGAGGGAGAGGGGTTAGAGGGGGAGAGCTCACAGCGGGGCGACGGCGACGGCGAGGCGACGGCCGGGGGCGGTGACGGGCCAGGGCGTGATGCGGGGACGGCGCCACGGGGACGGGCCCGGGGCGGCGACGGAGATGAGGGCGGCGACGGGGACGGGGGCGGCGACGGCGACGGCGTTGATCGAATGGGGAAACAGAGGAAGAAATGAAATTTTCGCAACTGTTGTATGTATAGGAGAGGCCTTTAGTACCGGTTGGAGCCACCAACCGGTAGTAAAGGCCAGTTTTGGCCAGCCCAAGCGGCGGGAAGCGACCCCCTTTATTACCGGGTGGTGGCACAAACCAGAACTAAAGGCCCCCCCTTTAGTACCGGTTGGTGGCTCCAACCGGTACTAAAGGCCTCGCGCTGCCACCCCAAAGTTTAGTCCCACCTCGCCGGGCGAAGGGAAGCCGCACTGGTTTATAAACCCAGCCGCGGCTACCACTTCGAACTCCTCTATATAGCAGGCTTGTGGGCCAAAACTCCGCGCGCTGCCCTGTGAGTCTGCTGGGCCTTTAAGGCCTATAATTACACACCTGTGGCCTATCAGGCCCACAGGGCAGCGCCCCAATTTTTTTTATAGTTTTTTCTTTTCTGCTTTATTTTCTTCTATTATTTTTGCGTAGTTTTTTGTATAGTTTTTTTCTTTTCTGTTATATTTATTTTCTTCTATTTATTTGTGAGTAGTTTTTCATCTAGTTTGCCAAAATTCAACATTTTCTGAGTTTATTTTGTAGTGATTTTCAATTTCACGGTCATTTTGTAAAAGATTGAAAAATAGCAAATATTATTTTTTTTCTTTTCTGCTTTATTTTTTCTTCTTTTTATTTCTGAGTAGTTTTTTATTTTCTGCTATATTTATTTTCTTCTATTTATTTCTGAGTAGTTTTTTATATAGTTTTTTTCTTTTCAGCTATAGTTTTTCTTCTTTTCTGCTATTTTTTCTTTTCTACAAAACTTGATGGTCAAAGTCTGGAGTTATAACTTAAAAAAAAGAAATGTCGACGTGCAATTAGTTTTTGCCATAACAGAAGAAGTCCGGAGTTGTAATAAGTTATTAAAAATAAAAAAGAGGTGCAATGCTCGTTAATTTGCTTCAAGCCTTTCGGAATAGTGTAAACTGCACTGCGCATAGCTCCGTGCAGTCTACCGTATTCTTGAAGGCTTGAAGCTAAGCAACGTGAGCACTGAGCCTCTTCTTCATCGTCTCTGCACTCAGGGCTTATAAACCGCTCCTAGTCCCTCTCACTTCGCGAGGTGGGACTAAAAAACAGCTTACGTCTGGTTCATCCATGAACCGGTACTAAAGGTGCTCGTGGGGCCCCAGCCTTACCTGACACAACCTCATTAGTACCGGTTCGTGGTACAAACCGACACTAAATGGTGATGGTGGGGCCATAGCCTGACCGGAGGCTGACACAGCCTCTTTAGTACCGGTTCGTGGCATGAACCGGTACTAAAGGTTCGCCATGAACCGGTGCTATTGATCGCCGCCACGAACCGGCACTAGTGTACACATTAGTGCCGGCTGAAATTCCAACCGGCACTATTGTGCTTCACATTTGACCCTTCGCCACGACCCGGTACTAAAGGGGGTGCGCTGGCGCAGGTGCGGTGCGGCAAGTTTAGTCCCACCTAGCTAGCTGAGGGGCGACCGCACTGGTTTATAAACCCCCTTGCGGTCGCTCTCTCGAGCTCCTCTTCAAAGCAGGCCTACTGGGCCTACGTGTTCTTTGCTGCCCTATGGGCCCACTTGGCCTTTGCGGGCCTGCATCCTGGCCCAACAACAGGTTGGGTTTCTAGTCGTATGCAGGCCGCTCTGGCCTAGTAGGCGGGCTTTTTTTTTATTTTTTTTGCTTCATTTATTTTTGTGTTGTTTTTTTTTGTATTTAGAGTTTATTTGTGAATATTTTTGCTTTAGGTACAAAAAATTACAAACTTTCTGTTAGTGTCCGTAGTTTTCAAATTGAATAGTTTAAATTTTGAATTATTTGAAATTAATGTGAATCACTAGTTTGTGAATAACTTAACTTTAAAAATCAGTAAAGGCATGAAAGAATTTGTTTGCACATAAAATTTCTTCGCGTTTCAAATGCCAAAACACATAACTACCCTAACTATTACAGAGATTCCCCTCTGGGTGTGAAACACAGAAGAAAGTGATGATAGTGAAGCCGATCACATCCCAGATCTTTGGGTGTGAAACTTTTTCTTCGCGTGTGTCCCTTTGCGCCGTAACCA
This sequence comes from Triticum dicoccoides, assembly GCF_002162155.2. NCBI lineage: Eukaryota > Viridiplantae > Streptophyta > Magnoliopsida > Poales > Poaceae > Triticum > Triticum dicoccoides. The sequence goes on along the minus strand of NC_041381.1, from coordinate 14,933,772 downwards.
TGGAAAATCTTCATCATTTAACGGGATACTCGGGTCAATATTCACTGTGAATGGAGCAATTTCATCAAAATTTTCATAATCTTCTGACTTGTCTGTCTTGTCATCCACTCCCACGATGTTTCTCTTCCCAGAAAGAACTGTGTGCCGCTTTGGCTGATCGTACGATGCATTCACTTCCTTATCTTTTATTTTTCTTGGCTTGGTAGACATGTCCTTCACATAGAAAACCTGTGCCACATCATTGGCTAGGACGAATGGTTCGTCTGCATACGCAAGATTGTTGAGATCCACTGTTGTCATTCCGTACTGCGGGTCTTCCGTTACCCCGCCTCGTGTCATATTAACCCATTTGCACCGAAACAAAGGGACCTTTAAACCACGTCGATAGTCAAGTTCCCATATGTCCTGTATATAACCATAATATGTTTCCTTTCCCGTCTTGGTTTCTGCATCAAAGCGGACACCACTGTTTTGGTTGGTGCTCTTCTTATCTTGGGCAATCGTGTAAAATGTATTACCATTTATCTCGTACCCTTTGAAAGTCATTATATTCGAAGATGGTAACTGGGACAGCAAGTACAGGTCATCTTCAATAGAGGTGTCATGCATGGTACATGTCTGCAACCAGCTGGACAAACTCCTGGTTTGTTCACGTGTAATCCAGTCATCAGACCGCTCCAGGTGTTTGGAGCGTAGCAAATTCTTGTGTTCATCCATATACGAAGCCACCAAGGCGGAATTCTGTAGAACTGTGTAGTGTGCTTCAGTGAGAGAATGTCCGTCCATACATATTATTTGTTCCCCTCCTAGCGTGCCTTTTCCATCCAGTCTGCCCTTATGCCGCGATTCAGGAACACCAATCGGCTTAAGTTCAGGAATAAAGTCAATACAAAACTCAATGACCTCCTGATTTTGATGGCCCTTGGAGATGCTTCCTTCTGGCCTAGCACGGTTATGAACATATTTCTTTAAGACTCCCATGAACCTCTCAAAGGGGAATATATTGTGTAGAAATACAGGACCCAAAACGTTAATCTCTTCGCATAGGTGAACTAGGACGTGCGTCATGATGTTGAAGAAGGATGGTGGGAACACCAACTCGAAACTGACAAGACATTGCACCAAATCATTCTGTAACCTTGGTATGATTTCTGGATCGATTACCTTCTGAGAGATTGCATTGGGAAATGCACATAGCTTCACAATGGCTAATCGAACATTTTCCGGTAGAAGCCCCCTCAATGCAACCGGAAGCAGTTGCGTCATAATCACGTGGCAGTCATGAGACTTTAGGTTCTGGAACTTTTTCTCTGCCATGTTTATTATTCCCTTTATATTCGACGAGAAGCCAGACGGTACCTTAATACTGAGCAGGCATTCAAAGAAGATTTCCTTCTCTTCTTCGGTAAGAGCGTAGCTTGCATGACCCTGATGTATGTCGTCTTCTCCGTGCATACGTTGCTGGTCCTCCCGTGCCTCAGGTGTATCTTTTGTCTTCCCATACACGCCCAAGAAGCCAAGCAGGGTCACACAAAGATTCTTCGTCACGTGCATCACATCGATTGCGGAGCGGACCTCTAGGTCTTCCCAATATGGCAGGTCCCAAAATATAGATTTCTTCTTCCACATGGGTGCGCGTCCGTTAGCGTCCTTCGGAATAGGTTGTCCGCCAGGACCCTTTCCAAATATCACCTTCAAATCCTTGACCATATCATGTACATCAGCACCAGTACGGTGGCGAGGCTTCGTCCGGTGATCCTCCTCACCTTTGAAATGCTTGCCTTTCTTTCTTACGGGATGCCTGCTCGGAAGAAATCGACGATGTCCCAGGTACACATTCTTCTTACAACTATTCAAATATATACTGTCGGTATCATCCAAACAGTGCGTGCATCTGCGGTATCCCTTGTTTGTCTGTCCTGAAAGGTTACCAAGAGCAGGCCAATCATTGATGGTCACGAACAGCAACGCCTTTAGGTCAAATTCTTCCCCCATGTGCTCATCCCACGCACGTACACCTGTTCCATTCCATAGTTGTAAGAGTTCTTCAACTAATGGCCTTAGGTACACATCAATGTCGTTGCCGGGTTGCTTAGGGCCTTGGATGAGCACTGACATCATAATGAACTTCCGCTTCATGCACAACCAAGGAGGAAGGTTAAACAAACATAGAGTCACAGTCCAGGTGCTATGGTTGCTGCTTTGCTCCCCAAAAGGATTAATGACATCTGCGCTTAGACCAAACCATATGCTCCTTGCATCATCTGCAAACTCCTTCCCGTACTTTCTTTCGATTTTTCTCCACTGCGACCCGTCAGCGGGTACTCTCAACTTTCCGTCTTTCTTACGGTCTTCTCTGTGCCATCGCATCGCCTTGGCATGCTCTTTGTTTTGGAACAAACGTTTCAACCGTGGTATTATAGGAGAATACCACATCACCTTGGCAGGAATCTTCTTCCTGGGGCGCTCGCCCTCGACATCACCATGCTCATCGCGGCTGATCTTATAGCGCAATGCACCACATATCGGGCAAGCGTTCAAATCCTCGTACTCACCACGGTAGAGGATGCAATCATTAGGGCATGCATGTATCTTCTACACCTCTAACCCTAGAGGGCAGACAGCCTTCTTTGCTTCGTACGTACTCTCGGGCAATTCGTTGTCCTTTGGAAGCATATCTTTTATCATTACCAGCAATTTTCCAAATCCCTTGTCAGATACACCATTCTCTGCCTTCCATTGCAGCAATTCCAGTGTGGTGCCCATCTTTTTCTTGTCACCTACGCAATTCGGATACAACAATTTTTTGTGATCCTCTAACATGCGCTGCAACTTCTTCTTCTCCAAATCACTTGCGTAGTTTCTCTTTGCATCGGCAATGGCCCGACCTAGATCATCAACGGGCTCATCTGATGCCTCTTCTTCAGCTTCTTCCCGCATTGCCGGCTCAGCTTCTTCCCGCATTACCGGCTCAGCTTCTTCCCCCATTGTTGTATCATCGTATTCAGGGAACCCATGGCCAGGATAGTTGTCGTCGTCCTCTTCTTCTTCACTGTCTTCCATCATAACCCCTCTTTCTCCGTGCTTGGTCCAAACATTATAGTGGGGCATGAAACCAGACTCAAACAGGTGGACGTGAATGGTTCTTGACGTAGAGTAATTGCGACCATTCTTACAGCCAGCACATGGACAAGGCATAAAACCATCCGCCCGCTTGTTTGCCTCAGCCGCAAGCAGAAAAGTATGCACGCCCTCAACGAACTGGAAGAGCATCGGTCATCGTACATCCATTGCTGGCTCATCTTCATTACACAACACCGAATAGACCAAATTAATACAAGTTCATACATACAGTTCATACAACACTTAAATGCAACAAACAAATAACTCTCTAGCTAAAGCATTTAAATGCAACAACAAATGCGATCAAGATCACAACTAAGGTAACAATTGATCCAACAGCATAATGATACCAAACCTCACTAACGATGGCATATTTTCTAATCTTTCTAATCTTCAAGCGCATTTTCTCCATCTTGATCTTGTGATCATCGACGACATCGGCAACATGCAACTCCAATTCCATCTTCTCCCCCTTAATTCTTTTCAATTTTTCTTTCAAGTACTCGTTTTCTCTTTCAACTAAATTTAACCTCCCGACAATAGGGTCGGTTGGAATTTCCAGTTCACATACCTCCTAGATAAAAATATCTATGTCAGCTTGATGGGCATAATTTGTCATAAACACGAAATGCAACAAATAGTTTTAAAAGAGAATATACCACATCCGAATCATAACAAGGACGAGGGCTGACGGGGACGGATATCAAAACCATGGCACTATGTATAACAAACAACTTACGGGTAAGATAATTATTATACGAGTAACTATATATCCAAATCACACAAACATCAATTTTTTAAATAAAATTTCATGAACAAGAGGCTCACCACAAGGTGGTGCCGGCGACGGGACGGTGCGGGCGATCGACGGTGGTTACGACGGAGATTTAGAAGGCACTAAGTAAACCACACCTACATATGCAAACTAAGTGTTATTTTGACCTCAAATTGCATATAAATCAAATACTACCACATATAATTCCTCCCAAATTACTAAAACCCACAATTAATCACTATATAAACCAATGCAAGAGCTAATCTAGCAATGAGAGATGAAAGGACAAAGTTGCTAACCTTGGTGATCATTTGAATGGATGAGGGCCTGCAAATCTTTACAAATTTGGGGCAAATTTTGTGATGAACTCGAGAGGAAGAAGGGAAGAACAGAGGAGAGGGAGAGGGGAAAGGGGGAAGAACAGAGTGCGGGTGGACGAAGGATTTATATAGGACGACCTTTAGTACCGGTTCGTGCCACGAACCGGTACTAAAGGTGCTGGAAGGGCCCCACTCTGACAACCTCCTGCCACCACTTTCTTTAGTACCGGTTCCTGGCACGAACCGGTGCTAAAGGTTCGCCACGAACCGGTACTAAAGAGCTCCTCCCGCCTAGCCATTGGAACCGGCACTAATGGACACATTAGTGCCGGTTTTGTTACAAACCGGGACTAATGTGTCTCACATTTGACCCTTTTTCTACTAGCGATGCATGGTTTGGAAAAATGACGCACTATACTTATTGGATTGTTGTTGTGTTCGTGTGTGTGTATGTGTGTGTGTGTGTGTGGTCATATGCTTGATACATACAAATTTTTCTCACCACCATATTGTTCATCTTTTAAATTTAAATTTGCAATGAAAAACTTACTATGATACCATGAAATGTGAAAACCACGTTGAGATCACTATATCACAAACTCACTCTAATTCAAGAACTCTTCATAAATCAATTACCACGTTGAGATTAGTATTTGCAAGGAAAATACGGGCATTGTAATACACATAGATTCGTTCGGCAATTTAAAAGATTCCTTTCGTATTCTCGAATGGTAGGACCCAACGGCGTACCAGCCAGACCTTGGCTCGTGTTGATCCTCAAAAAACCGGGCTCTTGTCCTTCTAGTGGCATGCGTGGTACGCTCATTAGGGCATGTACAATGGTGCTATCTTAGGAGTGCCACGTAGGATAAATGATGAGGTGGAGGAGAGAGAACTCATAAGAAAAGGCTTGTCTTCTCTTATTTAAGATAAGACAAGAGATGATCTCTTAGCACAATTTGTCTCACCATGTTTTAAGGAATGACTAGTTATGGAAGATAAGGCTAAGATATAACCCATTATAGACATACTTTTTTGTTATCTCTAAATTACATGCAAGACTTAAGATAAGACTGTCTTATCAACCATTCTACATGCCCTTAGGCAACCCCAACCAGTCGAGCCTCCGCGTTTTGAGTCAAAATATCTGGCGGCCGGAATACCAGCCCTAGGAAATTCCCCTCATGTCCCCGGTCCATAATGACTACCGATGAACAATGGAGGGATGCTTTAGTAACTAGACAACGTTACGTACCGTGCCGAGCATGGTTCAATTCCCTCGGTCGCCGCTCCCCAAGGTCACCCGTCAACTGCATTGCCTACTACTACTACTACTACTACTGCTGCTACTACTACTACTACTACTACTACTACTACTACTACTACTACTACTACTACTACTACACCAGGATGAGCATAGAATTGAGCCCATTTTTTCGTGCCTAGTACTTGAGTTAATATATCAGCCAATGCACTGGTACGGAGGGATTATCCTTTTACTCTACATTTATAACTTGTTGGAAGTCTAACTAAGCAGAATGTTTGACCAAATCCTTTCTTAAGAAATACAACAGGAAAGATGTATGGCTTGAAAATTTATTGCATGATGCAGGTTTTGATATCGTTTCGAATTCTGCATTTTAAATTTCAGAAAATCCAAAAGTGACCAGAAATTCATGAAACCAAGCATGGTCACATGATATGGCACAAATATTCATTCGTACTTTTTTTCTTCAATTTGAGACAAGCTGCTTATGACAAGTTGCACAAATGAAGAGCCAATGTATTTTGGAATAAAGACCTGTCACGTTAAGGCGAACGCTTTCACTATTGAAACCGTGGTCGTTTACGTGCCGCTACGAGTCCCGCTTCTCATCGGCAGGTGCCGTCCGAGCAAGCGCGTGAGTCAATGGGAGGCGTGCGAGCAGACCGCTGCGCCGGCTGATAGGGAGGCCTGCGAGCAGACCGCTACGCAGGCTCACCGGGAGGCGAGCCCTTTGACCAGGCTCCGCCGCCCACCTTCGTCCCAATTGCTCCCACTTTTAATGTCGCCGGCGCCGCAGTTTAAAATCAACCCCGCACTACCCGGTGTCGCTACAATCTTCTCTCCTCCTCTCCGATTCTCCTGTTGTCTACCTCCAACCAGTCTGGTCTAAACGTACGCCATGCTGCCTCATGATGGTCTGCCCTTAGTCTTCCAGTTTCTTGAGGAAGACACCAAGTCGGAGTCTCAAGAACATAAGGCGCTTTAGGACGAGCTTGAACTGCCCTAGCGAGACGACGCCGCGCCTATCCCCGCTCCCGTTCTGGCTCCCGTCGCCACGACTGCGCCAGTGCCCATCCTCGTGGCATTGATGGCCTGGGAGCCGCACATTGTCGCCGAGCTTGATGCCATGGGGTTCCACGAGGTCCCCGCTGACTTTCACGTGCCCATGCACCTGCCAGCGTATGCGCCTGCGCGTGCACTGATGCGCACGCCCGTGCCGGTGCCCGTACACCTGCCAGCGCATGCGCCTGTGTGTTCACTGACATGCGCGCCCGTGCCGGTGCCCGTACACACGAATGTCTCCACCGCGCCGTTGCCAGTGCCTGTCCCCGCGAGGGTGCTAGTGCCCCCCTCGGCGGCATGGATGGCCACCTTCGACCGCTTCCTTGTACCAACGCCAGTCGCCTCCTCCCGCCAGTTGACTCGCTCTTGGAGACCGAAGTCCAGAACATTGTGGCCTTCCTTGAAGTTAGGGCCAACGTCCAAGAGTACACCAACAACGACGGAAGACACCACCGTCGCCTTCGGTTAGTGGCCCCACGATTAACAGAGCACGGCAGAGGAACCGCTTCCCACCGCAAGACGCCCCCGCCGCCGCCTCGTAATCTAAATTTGCCATGAAAAACATTCGGATTGCCATGCTTAAAATCCGAATGTTTATCATTTCTGTTTATTTTAGATCGATCATCGTATGAATGTAAAGTCGGAGTCAGAATGAATGAAATCTATGGTTTGATTGATTGGATGTTCTGCTAGAGCCGATGTACAACGTCATCAAGCCACATGTATTGCTTCTCATCCAACAACCTAGACAGCTTCAATGTCGAGCGCTCAACACGTTTAGCGTGCAGTTAATTTTATGTCAAAAATAGTGCTAATCACATAATAACATGCAAATAATATCCTACTTAATATACGCATGCACTTAATATACTTCCAACTTAATTGCACGTGTAGTTTTGTAGCTTATTTATAATAATTAAAGAGAATAACAGAGTTTTTTTACAACAATACCATGGTGCAACGTTGAAGGCGAGAAATGACGTGCGAGAGAGCGATGACCGAGCCAGAGGGAAATCAACTGGGGGAGGTGCGAGGGTTGCAACGGTGTGATAATCCCCAAGTGCAGGGAATCTTCATAGCGATTTCCAAAGGTGGAAGTGAGAAACATGGAGTGTCGAACCCACAAGGAGCTAAAGCCAGGATCAATATTCTCTCAAGTCCTATCTTCCACCAGTACGACTCTATGTACACCAAACGTTTGCTTCCAACTAGAAACGAGAAATAAAACTACGTTGTGAATATGAAGAGGATAACTTTTTATGATATCGAAGAGCTAAAATATAAAAGTAGGTGTTGTTATCATAAATTTAGAATATATTACTAAATATTATAAATAGCGAGTGTGGAATAATGATGGGTCGGTGTGCGGAATTATCCTAGGCATATGTTAACAAGACCGGTAATCACTATTGCGATTTCATATGAGGGAGAGGCATAAGCTAACATACTTTCTCTTCTTGGATCATATGCACTTATGATCGGAACTCTAGCAAGCATCCGCAACTACTAAATATCATTAAGGTAAAACCCAACCATAGCATTAACATATCAAGTCCCCTTTATTCCCATACGCCGTGACCCACTTATCCATGTTTATGCTTCTGTCACTCAAGCAACGCAGACAATACGTAAACCATGGACATATTGCAACACCCTACAGCGAGAATCCCTCACACTTGCGCGACACGGAGGGCACAATAGGACAGCACCAAAATAAATCATACAACTCATACCAATCCAGGTCATCAATCAACCCAGAGACAAAGGATATCTACTCAAAACATCATAAGATGGCAACACATCATTGGATCATAATATGTGGCATAAAGCACCATGTTCAAGTAGGGATTACAGCGGGGTACGGTTGAGTGGACCGCGTAAAAGAGATGAGGATGGTGATGATGATGGTGATGTTGATGAAGACGATCATCGCGACGATGATTCCCCTTCCGATGGCACTCGGGCGCCACCGAGAGAGAGGAGGAGAAGTTCTCCCCCTTGTGCTTCCTGCTCCATGGCCTCCCCCTGGATGGGGAGAGGTTCCCCCTCTGGTCCTTGGCCTTCATGGCGATGATGGCCCCTCCGAGATCATTCCCCATGGCCTCCAATGATGATGGCCCCCTCCGGCAGGGTGCCAGAGAGGGCCTAGATTGATTTCTCGTGGCTATAGAGGCTTGTGGCGGCGGAACTTATGATCTAGGTTATTTTCTGGAGGTTTGGGTATTTATAGAAGAGGTTGCGTCGAGGACAAGTCAAGGGGCCCCACAGGGAGTCCACGAGGCACAGGGGCGCGCCCCCGCCCTCGTGGAGCCCATGGGACTCCCCTCCGGTAGATTTTTTTTCCGCGGATCTCCGTTGATTTTCAGCGCATTCCGAGAACTTTTATTTCTGCATAAAAAACAACACCACGGTAGTTCTGCTAAAAACAGCGTCAGTCCGGGTTAGTTCTAATAAAATCATACCAAAATCATATAAAACTATTGTAAACATGGCATGAATACTTCATAAATTATAGATAGGTTGGAGACGTATCAGCATCCCCAAGCTTAATTCCTGCTCGTCCTCGAGTAGGTAAATGATAAAAGAAATAATTTATGAAGTGTGAATTCTAGCAAGCGCTTAAGTTTGATCAATGATAGTTTCAATCACTTTTTCTAGCATCACTATATATCATAACAGTAGCTCAACTCATAGAACTTTTCATGATCAAGTAACAAGCTATTCACAAGTTAAAGTATAGATCATAAACTTTCTTGAAAACTAACAAACATGCTCTTAGTCATCAAACAATTGCAATTCATCTTATTTTTGGGAAGGGAGAAAGATAGCGGCTTATAGTTTCGCCTTCCAACCTTTTACCTCAAGGGTAATGTCAACAATAATAATTTATGAAAACCTACATCCAAGTGGATATATATATCCGGATCGCTCCAACACAAAGTGCTTGCCAAAGGAAAAAGTGTAAAAAGGAAAGGTGATGATCACAATGACTCTTGTATAAGGGTAGAAGATAAAAGTAAAAGATAGGCCCTTCACAGAGGGAAGCATAGGTTGTCATGCGCTTTTATGGTTGGATGCACAAAATCTTAATGCAAAAGAACGTCACTTTATATTGCCGCTTGTGATAAAGACCTTTATTATGCAGTCTGTCGCTTTTATTTCTTCCCTATCACAAGTTCGTATAAATCTTATTTTCTTTGCACTTACAGATCATACATATTTAAGAAGAAATTTTTATTGCATGCACGACGACAACTTACTTGAAGGATCTTACTCAATCCATAGGTAGGTATGGTGGACTCTCATTGCAAAACTGGTTTAAGGGATGTTTGTAAGCACAAGTAATATCTCTACTAGATGCAAAGAATTTGGCTAGCATGAGAGGGAAAGGCAAGCTCAACGTGTTGGATGATCCAAGACAATATAACATTTAGGATATAGGAAAACATAACCCATTAAGTTGTCTTCCTTGTCCAACATCAACCTTTGAGCATATCATATTTTAATGAGTGCTCATAATTACAAAAGATGTCCAAGATAGTATATTTATATGTGAAATCTCTCTTCCTTTAATATTCTTTCACGGATTGTTCGAGTGACCAATGCTGCATTTGCTGACTTTCAATAAGTTTACTACCTATACTTATTATGTGTCAGGTCATTACTCCCCATGTCATAAGCATATGAAACATATATAAATTTAGATTTATGATATTCAATTCATTTAACCATTTACTCATAGGATATACGTGAAGCACGTGAGTAAATGGCAAACTACTCCAAAAAGATATAAGTGAAGAACACTGAGTAGTCAAATAATTAACTAGCCATGAGAGGATTCTTCTTCATTCAAGATTTCAGATCCAATGATTTTATTCAAACAGAAATTAAAATGAAAATATGCTCCAAGCAAAACACATATCATGTGACGAATCAAAATATAGCTCCAGGTAAGGTATACCGATGGTTTTGAAGACGAAAGAGGGGATGCCTTCCGGGGCATCCCCAAGATTAGGTGCTTGAGTCTTCCTTGAATATTACCTTGGGGTGCCTTGGGCATACCCAAGCTTAGAGTCTTTCCACTCCTTATTCTCCTCATATCGATATCTCACTAAAAACTTGAAAACTTCAATCACACAAAACTTAATGGAACTTCGTGGGATGGGTTAGTATGATAAAGAGTAAATCATTCACTTTGGTACTGTCAAAGACAAGATTCATAATTGTTCTCACACAATGCCAACTGTACCATATAATTTTTACAATTTATATTGAGCAATATAAGCCATAGAAACTAGAAAACAACCAAACTATGCATTAAAAACAGAATCTGCCAGAAACAGAATAGTCTGTAATGATCTGAACAACAACCATACTTCTGCTACTCCAAAAATTCTTAACTAAATTGGTGGACATGAGGAATTTATCTATTAATGTTCTACAAAAAGAATCAACTCAAAATCACTCTTATGTAAAATATGACAGCTAATCTCATGAGCGCAAAGTTTCTGTTTTTTACAGCAAGATCACATTAACTTTCACCCGAGTCTTCCCAAAGGTCTTACTTGGCACTTCATTGAAACAAAAGCTACAAAACATGATTACTACAGTATATTAATCATGTGGACACACAAAAACAGTAAAGGTAAATATTGGGTTGTTTCCCAACAAGCACTTTTCTTTAATGCTTTTTAGCTAGGCATGATGATTTCAATGACGCTCACATAAAAGATAAGAATTGAAATATAAAGAAAGAATCATGAAGAATATGACTTGAAAATTTAAACCTAACCCACTTCCTATGCCTAGGGATTTTGTGAGCACACAATTTATAGGAACAAGAATCAACTAGCATAGGAAGGCAACACAAGTATAACTTCAAAACTTTAGGCACATAGAGAGGAAACTTGATATTATTGCAACTCCTACAAGCATGTATTCCTCCCTCATAATAATTTTCAGTAGCATCATGAATGAGTTCAACAGTATAACCATCACATACAGTATTCTTTTAATGATTCACAAGCATAGAAATTTTACTACTCTCCACATACGAAAAATTCTTCTCATTCGGAATAGTGGGAGCAAACTCAACAAAATAACTTTTATGTGAGGCATAATCCAACTGAAAATTAAAATCATGATGACAAGTTTCATGCTTAACATTATTATTTATAGCATACATTTCATCACAATAATCATTATAGATAGCAACTTTGTTCTCACAATCAATTGGAACCTCTTCTGAAATAAAGGAATCATTACTAACTAAAGTTGACACTCTTCTAAATCCACTTTAGATGATAGTATTATTCATACTCCAAAAGATATAAGCGAAGCAAATGAATCATTTTGTAAGTCGATGAAGGGATATCTCATACTAGCATGGTTCTTAAAGAAAAAGAATAACACAAAGGACACAAATCATGTGAACAAAACAAAAACCAAGGTATACCGATAATTGTTGAAGAAGAAAGATGGGATGCCAATCGGGGCATCCCCAAGCTTAGATGCTTAAGTATCCTTGGAATTTTTACTTGGGGTGCCTTGGGCATCCCCAAGCTTGAACTCTTGCCTCTCTTTATTCTTCTCACATTGGTAACTCCTCGTTCTTCGAACACTTCATCCACACAAAAACTTAACAATAACTTTGTGAGATCCGTTAGTATAATAAAGCAAATCACTACCTTTAGGTACTATTGCAAAATCATTCCAATTTCTTATTATCACTTTATCTACTGTATTCCAACTTCACCATGGTTCATACCCCCTGATACTACCCATGGATTCATCAAAATAAGCGAACAACACATAGAAAACAGAATCTGTCAAAAACAGGACAGTCTCCAGTAATCTGGAAATTTAGTAAACTTCAGTAACTCCACAAAATTGAAATAAAATATGAAAATTTTAAAAAAATTATACAGAAGTAATGTGCAAAAATTTTCAGGCCCATTTGACTTACGAGTAAAAAAAATGTAAATTCACGTGCTATAGCCAAAGTTTTTGTTTTTGTACTGCACATAGTAAACAAGCAATCTAATCATCCTAAAACCAAAGCTTGGCACATTATTTTTATAATAGAAAGGATATATACAAGGGTATAATTATTTACAGAGAAACTTCCATGAAAACTCTACATTGTTTCCATGAGCATGAACACAAGTGCTCAAGGTCGACCCTCACTTCTCCAATGCATAAATTTCCAATCACTTCTCTTCTTGAAAAACTTTTTAGGCATATGAGGCAAGTGCATATTTTTGTATTTTCATTTTTGTTTTTTTTGTATGTGCCACCCACAACTAAGAAAATCAAAAAGGGAAAACAAAAAATACTTAGTGAAGAAAGCAAACAAGCACACACGAGAATATCAACCCCATGCTATTGCTCCCCGGCAACGGCTCCAGAAAAGAGCTTGATAATCCCCAAGTGCAGGGAATCATCGTAGCAATTTCCAAAGGTGGAAGTGATAAGCATGGAGTGTCGAACCCACAAGGAGCTAAAGGCAAGATCAATATTATCTCAAGTCCTATCTGCCACTGATACGACTCTACGTACACCGAGTGTTTGCTTCCAACTAGAAACGAGAAATAAAACTACGTTGTGGGTATGGAGAGGATAAGTTTGTATGATATCGAAGAGCTAAAATATAAAAGTAAGTGTTGTTATCATAAATTTAGAATACTGAATATTATAAATAGCGAGTGTGGAATAATGATGGGTAGGTGTGCGGAATTATCCTAGGCAATTGTTAACAAGACCGATAATCACTATTGCAATTTCATATGAGGGAGAGGCATAAGCTAACATACCTTCTCTTCTTGGATCATATGCACTTATGATTGGATTTCTAGCAAGCATCCACAACTACTAAAGATCATTAAGGTAAAACCCATCCATAGCATTAACATATCAAGTCCACTTTATTCCCATACGCCGTGACCCACTTATCTGTGTTTATGCTTCTGTCACTCAAGCAACGCAGACAATAAGTAAACCATGGACATATTGCAACACCCTACAGCGGGAATCCCTCATGCTTGCGCGACACGGAGGCCACAATAGGACAACACCAAAATAAATCATACAACTCATACCAATCGAGGTCATCAATCAACCCAAAGAGAAATGATATCTACTCAAAACATCATAAGATGCCAACACATCATTGGATCATAATATGTGGCATAAAGCACCATGTTCAAGTAGGGATTACAGCGGGGTGCGGGAGAGTGGACAGCATAAAAGAGATGAGGATGGTGATGATGATGGTGATGTTGATGAAGACGATCATCGCGACGATGATTCCCCTCCCGATGGCACTCCGGCGCCACCGGGAGAGAGGAGGAGAAGATCTCCACCTTGTGCTTCCTCCTCCATGGCCTCCCCATGGATGGGGAGAGGTTCCCCCTATGGTCCTTGGCCTTAATTGCGATGATGGCCCCTCCGAGATCCTTCCCAATGGCCTCCGGTGATGATGGCCCCCTCCGGCAGGATGCCAGAAAGGGCCTAGATTGATTTCTCGTGGCTACAGAGTCTTGCGGCGGCGGAACTTCCGATCTAGGTTCTTTTCTGGAGGTTTGGGTATTTATAGAAGAGGTTGGCGTCGAGGACAAGTCAAGGGGCCCCACAGGGAGTCCACGAGGCATAGGGGCGCGCCCCCACCCTCATGGAGCCCACAGGACTCCCCTCCAGTAGATTTTTGTCCCTGTATTTTTTATATTTTCCCAAAAAAATCTCCGTTGATTTTCAGCGCATTCCGAGAACTTTTATTTCTGCACAAAAACAACGCCATGGTAGTTCTGCAGAAAACAGCGTCAGTCCGGGTTAGTTCTAATCAAATCATTCCAAAATCATATAAAACTATTGTAAACATGGCATGAATACTTCATAAATTATATATACATTGGAGACGTATCATGGTGTTTGGAGTAGTTGTGGGCCGAATGCTACGAAAATATAATCTAAACCCACCAAAATAAATGCCTACACAAATTAATCCAAGATTGGAGTCCCCTCGCAATGTAAATAGCTCTGGATTTGTGAGGGCTGGAGAGGTAGCTTCAATGTGTGGAAGATACGGCATGAGAAAGCGAGGTCAATCGAGAGACATATAGATAGAGAGACAAAGTGAGTGTGGTCCGACATTCATTGAACAAATATATATTAGCAGACGGTCTATTCTGCTAATATTAGCAGAATAACTATTCTGCACACCACTTTTGCACTGCACGCTGAACGAAAGTGCACGTCATTCCTTGAACCAAGTGTGCTGCAGTACTCACACGAGTGAACTTCTCGTCGAAAAAAACTGCACGCGTTATTTTTTCGATACTGTTTTCGCTCTAATTTTTTAACCGTTTATCGAAATCAGGCGTGGTATATACTGTTGAAAATCTATGGATTGGGCGCAACTTCGACATCTTGAACACTTTTCGAGATTCCACACGGTTTAACGAAAATTTTCAGTTATCATCTTCATCTTCGTCGTCCCCGCGCCGCCCCCGTCGCCGTCGTCGCCGCCCTGTCACCGCCCCCATCGCCGTCGTCGCCGCCCCCGTCCGTGCGCCGCCCCCATCGCCGTATGTCGTCGCCGCCCATGTCGCGCTGCCCCCCGGCCCCATCACCGCCCCCGCGCCGCCCCCGTCGCCGTCGT
>NC_041381.1:14881570-14918168 GCF_002162155.2 Triticum dicoccoides | reverse complement strand
CGTCGTCGCCCTCCCCCCCTCCCCTGGCCGGCCCCCTGCCGCTCGCCGGCGGCCTCCCATGCACACATATGCACACATGTGCACACACACACACACACAAATGTTTAATGTCAAAATGTTAGATTATATAAATGTTAGATTATATAAGAATTAGATAATGTTAGATGAGTTAGTTTTTTATACTTTTAGTTATAGGTGAATTTATATTAATGTTAGATGAATTAATATATACTAAATTTAGGTATATATGAGATTTGATTATCTAATTAAAATTTTAGTATATAGAACTAGCTACTTTATTTTTAGTAAGAAAATTAATAGAACTAGTTTAATTGAATTAGTTTAATTAGTTGAACTAGTTAGTTGAATTCGTTGAAGTAGGAGCTATACTTTATTTAGGTATATTTTTAGTAAGTGCTTAGTTGGATTGATTAGTTGAACTAGCTAGTTGAATTAATAGAACTAGTTTAATTAGTTGGATTAATATAACTAATAAGTATTCAATGTTTCACCTATGAACATAGGAAATGTCGTCTGATGACGAAAACGATTTCATTATGTGCGAAGACTGCAAAGACCAACGCGGCGTGTGAGACAAAAATTTCCTAGTTGATGATAGGCGCTTCAGCATCAAGCTAGATTAGACCTTCGAAGTGGATACAGTTAGTCACAATGACAAGTCTTTTTTCGCAATTAAGCATGACTTATATATGCTTCATTTGCTTCAACTTATTATTTTAAATTTTCACTATTCTACTAGCATATCCCCTTCTATGCAAGAATTTTTGTCTTGGATAAGATTGGTTTCAGTCCTAACAAAACTATGGAGGTAAAGAGAGTTTACTTGAAGACCTAGCATGGTTATACCTTCAACGTCAAATTATACAATCAACACACCTACACCCATTTTGAATGCAAAACTTGGCAAGCACTATGCAAGGCTTATGCATTTGAGTCTGATATGTTTATCACCTTTGATATTTGTCCCGAAGATGATATTGAAGGTAATAGAGACATTTGGGTCGATGTGCAGACGCCTCCAGTTCTATCATTATGTGAGTTTCTCAACCATGCATATTTATGTCTTCGATATAGTTTTTTCAAAAATAGTTGACAACTAATTTCTATTGACAGCTTATTTCCATTCAAGCAAACATGTCCAGCGCTTGGTAGACATGACCGTCCACTGTCCCGGGGCCGAACTAAACTGCGAGGACACAAGTCATTATGTTTCATGGCTTGAGGATCTTGATGCTGTCAAGAGAAATTATTTTCCTGAATTTGAAAATCTTAGTACACAAAACGTGCAACCAATAGTGATTGTATTGAACTACGGTCACATCTATCTAGAAAAGATGGTAAGATTTTTACTATTTTTCCTCACTGCATCTTTTGCATACCTTATTTTTTAAGATAAGCTTCATTGCTTAGTATGTTACTATACGATGTTCTTCAACAGGGACTCCTGATAAATGTTGTGCCTCAGTCGATCGAGACAAAAGGTCGCATGAGAATAGTTAGCTTACGACCAAGACATCCTACAATGAACTTTAGTGCACTCAGGATTTTTAATAGCGAGGAATGCTTAATAGTGAAAGACTGGAGCAAAATTGTCCATGATCACAGAGAAGTACTAGGGGGCAGCAATCAGAAGTGCAGCCCACGATTAGGAGATAGGTTCATATGCATGCTCCAATATGATCAATCAGGAGAGCTATACATGTTCTATGCTATTTTACATGAGAGAGAGCAGCAGGAGTGATTAGAATGCTCTTAGTACATGTCCTCTCATGTCCGTGTTCTTCGTCCTGAACTTAATCTCAAAGAGTGATCATGTTGAAGTCGATGATATCTTTCCTTCTGGTACAAGTGAATGTTTCTTCTTTAAGCTGGTATTGGTGGTGATTAGATAGCGGTAATAACTATGATGATTAAATAGTGGTAATGATGACTATAATGATTTTTAGCTAGCTAGTATACCGCTAACTTGTTGGTGATGATATATATGATATGCAATAGTTTTTATATTAATATGATGATGATGAGTTATTATATCATTTATGAAAGAAACGCAGGTTAGTTTCAACTGGATGGATCCTAGCTAGCTAAGTGATCAAGTATATGCCTTATCCATATTACTTGCTCACCTAATATATAAGTGATCAAATAATATGGATATGGCATATATACTTTGATCACTTAGCTAGGATCCATGCATGCATCCAGTTGAAACTAATCTGCAGTACTTTCAGCTAATGATTTAACAACTCATTATAATGTAAAAACAATCTCTAAATTAAATTGAAAACACAAATTAAAGAAAAAATAAAAAATAAAATCAAAACCCCCCAAACATTTAGTACCGGTTGGTGTTACCAACCGGTACTAAAGGTCACCCCGCACCTGGCCCTGACTCGTGCCACGTGGTGGCACTTTAGTGGTGGTTCGTGCCGAAACGATACTAAATGGGGGGACCTTTAGTCCCCACCCTTTAGTGCCGGTTGCAGAACCGGCACTAAAGGTCCTTACAAACCGGTGCTATAGCATGGTTCTGCACTAGTGGTATTAGAGAAGAACCAACAACGCTGGATCCGTCTGACGAAAGTTTTCTTTCAGACTTCTGATATCAAGTGTTTCCCTTGTTGGGCCCGGGTTGTGGCGAGTGAGTCAAGTGAGTTAACTGCATTCAGCATTATCTTTTTTTTTCAAGAACATGCAGCAGTGTCTAATCGTGTGGAGGATGGAGAGATTAGTGGGGTAATGGGTCAGGGATAGTGGCGTGAGTTTTACTTGGCAGGAGCGCCAACCTTGTGTATAAATGTTGCACTGGAGTAATGAAAGAGAGGCCGCGAGGGCTGATGAAACAATATAGCCGTATGTGTTTCTCACCGGGGTTACAAAGCAAAGCTAGTTTCTCCACCGTGAGGTTGTGTTTAGGTGTGTGTTCCTTCCATGGTGTGTGTTCATGAGATATGAGAGAAACCAGAAGAGAGAGTTGAGAGGGGGAAGAAGAGAGGCTGGAAGAGGCAGCGCCTACACCTGCTGCATGCAACTATCGCTTGTTGGATTCCATTGCTTACTTGCCTATTGAATTTTTGTTCATGTACTGCTTCTCATGAAATCATACTGTTCACTGCCCTCACTTCATGATGATTTTGTGTATGAAATGCATTTACTGCCATGTTGATTTGCTTTCTGAACTACCAGGAATATTTTCAGTTACTGCTTGTCATGAAATCATAGAGTTCACTGCCTCACAGCAAAGATTCTGGCTGGGCATATACTGCCCCATGCACATTTGGTTGCTCTCCTCTTCAGCGTGACTGGTTGAACCAATGATTTGATCTAAGTGTGGATGTGTTTTCCTGGCACGATGGTCCATCTAACAGGCAATACAAATTATTACAATATATGTCTCTATAAGGTCAAATCCACACATAAAAAAGAAAAGGACACATGAGATAGTACGAGGAATTATTATTAACTTTTGTCTCGATTACTGTCGGTGGCTTTTTATAGATGCAAATTATATTTTCCATAGGCCTTGTATAAGAAAATGAAGGGAGTATAATAAAGATAGATTTGAAGGTAATCCTCCCTAACTCACTTTTTCCATTCTAATTTTGAGTTCATTGCATGTATTTTCTTGAAATTTAGCCTTTATTTTGTTTTGACTTATGATAAAATCATCATGGCAAAAAATGAAAGAAAGCTGGCAGCAATGCATTTTTTTCAAGGAAGGGTGGAAGAGTTCGGAATAAATTTATTTGGTTGCTGGTCCTCACTTGGACGAATAAGAAAAAAAAAAAGACAATTGCTATCGAGAGTGAATGGTTGTATAATCAATGAAGAAATATTTTGCTATTACATTCGTTTTAGTTTTGGGCTACAAAAAAATTTAGCCGCCCCCCTAGTCACCCTCAGAAGGACGACACAAGGGTCCAAAATGTTTTGGTCCTACATTCTCGATCTGGGCCTGCTCTCCACAGAACTTCTTCGAGTTAAGTGGAGCAAAGCACGCTTTGAGATTGATAGACAAGCCGACTTGCTTGATTATTGTCCATTATCATTCCATCTCCATAACCATCGTCGATGTAAACCAGGAGAGAAAACATTAACCAAGAAACATATATACGCAGCAGTGCAGCAATCACATGCACTAGTAGAAAAGGGGCCTATTGTCCCGGTTCATAAGGGCCTGGAACCGGGACTAAAGGGTCGTTACTAAAGCCTCCTCCTTTAGTCCTGGTTCTTACATGAACCGGGACTAAAGGCCGTCCACGTGGCCGCTGCCTGGAGGTCCACCTTTAGTCCGGGTTGGTAACACCAACCGGTACTAAAGAAAATTTTATGATTTTTTTCTGAAACTTTTTTTGAATTTTTTTATTTTCAAATTTCTGAATTATTTTAACCTCTAATCTTTAATCTTTAATCATCCCTCATCACTGCTCAATTTAACCTCTAATCTCTAATCACCCCTCATCATTCCAAATCATCTAACTTCCCCGACAGTCACCCATCCTCTCACTACTCCAGCGTGAGCACGCTTAACTTCTAGGTTCTATTCTCCCTCGTTTCCAAGTCTGCACTTGTTGTTTTCCTGGCAATAGTAAGATGTCAATCCAATTAACCCTCAGGAATTTAGCTTGAGCATGAAGTCACACATTTCACTGTTTTAGTTTGAAATTATTGTTCTAAAAAACAATTATTATTTAGTAACAGTAATATTTCTTGAATAATTAGTTTAACCACAGTACCATAGTTTGACCACAGTTTGACCATAGTTTGACCACAGTTTGACCATGGTTTGACCAGATTTGACCAAAATTCAAAAAATCTGAAATAATTGTTTAGTAACACTAATATTTCTTGAATAAGTAGTTTCACCATTGTTTGACCACAGTTTGACCATAATTTGACCATAATTTGACTAGATTTGACCAAAATTCAAAAAAATAAAATAATTATTTAGTAACACAAATATTCTTGAATAATTATTTAGTAACACTAATACTTCTTGAATAAGTAGTTTGACCAGATTTAACAAAAAATCAAAAATAAATAAATTTGAGCATAACTTTTTTTCCTTTTAGAATTTGAGGATTCTAAAACTTTTTAAACAGGCCATAGGCCATCAAAATCGGATGCGGATTTTTGTGCTGAAGATTTTGATATATTATACGTTTTTTTCAGACATAGTATGCAAAAGTTATAGCCGTTTTACATTTTCCCTACACTTTTTGCAAAACATGTCCAAATTTAAGTTTTTAAATTTTCCTAACTAGTAGATGTAGTAACATAACTACATCTCGAAGGATTTTAATTTTTGAAGTTTTTATCATTTTCTTTTGCTTTTTACAAAACTAAAAAGGCGATCTACAGGGGACGCGGGGCGTGTTAGAGTTTGAAAATGGGACCTTTAATACCGGTTCGTGCCACGAACCAGTACTAATGGGCATCGCACCCTTTAGTCCCGGTTCGTGGCACCAACTGGGACTAAAGGTCCCATTTGAACCGGGACAAATGCCTTTGCCGCATAAACCGGGACCAATGCTCACAATAGTCCCGGCTTATGACTGAACCGGGACTAATGGACTTATCTGTCCCGAACGAAAGCCCTGTTTTCTACTAATAATGCATGCACAAACCGGCATGCACAGTGAATCCTTCACTACTGGAATCTGTGCCGTTACTGAGTAACCGAAAAACTCGGCAAAGGGCAAAAATAACTCGGCAAAGGTTTTGCCGAGTGTTACACTCGGCAAAGGACACCCGGCATACACCCTTCCGGCAAACAGGAGTTTGCCGAGAACCATTTATCGGACACTCGGCAACAAGTTTGCCGAGTGTTTTCATGACGTTCCGCAAAGGTTTAAACTCGGTAAAAAAAAAGCTAGTAACGGAGAACGGAAACGTAGGAAATCAGTTAGTTTGCCAGGTGCACTCGGTAAAACTTTTTTGCTGAAAAAAAATACACCGCCGGCGGCGCTGATAGCCCGAGCTTGTCGCGCTTGTGGTAGGGGCGGGGCTCAAGACGACGGACCGGTCTACCTGTCGTTGTCTAGCTGCTCATCTCGTCAGTACACACACACATAAGCCGGCGAGCTTCTAATCCAAAGCATGTACGCGCATCCCGCCGGCCGAGCCACGCGCATACATCAATACACAATACACAAGCACGCATACATCAACACGCCAACACAACACACGTACGTACAACGCCGGACAACGCACACGCATCACGCCGGCGAGCCGCATAGCAAGTTGAAGCCGTCGATCTCCGAGATGCGTAGATGTCTGGCCGGGCCGCTGCCATGCTCGAGGTTGAACTTGGCCAGTGTCGCGAGCGGCTGGCTGAAGAGCATGCCCCTGCACATGGAGCCGCCGAAGTCGCCGGCCTTCCGCTCTTCTCCGGCGACCGGTGGTGGACAACGAGATGTGCATGGTGTGAGAAGATAGGGAAGAGAGAGACAGGAGGTGTTCGTGGCTGTGATTGAGAGGGAGGAGATAAGGAGAGAGGTAAAGGAGCCGGTGATGTAAAGCAAGGCTGCCACGTCATCGATCCATATGATTTCGTGAGACTGGTCGAGAGTGTGCTTTCTCATAGCCTGACTTTTACCGAGTGCAACACTCGGGAATACCAAAAAATATTAAAAATATTGCAAAAGAATCAAAAAATTGGGATTTGCTATTAGATATGGTTTACTTCATGTGCAAATAAGAGTGGTGCCATTTTATATCCATTTTCAACTCAAAGAAAATGGAAAACATTTTTTTTCAAAGACATGAATGTTCATACACGATTTGAACGTCATGAAGGTTCATACATGATAGCCCGTTTTGTGAAAGATTTTTTTTCAAATTAGTTATATTGAAAGTTTGGTATTTTTCCTCTTAACTAGTGCACATAAACTCCATGCAAAAGGATTGCATTTTTTAAACTTGTATTCTTTTTCTTTCATTTTTTCCAAAACGGGTCAAAATGGTCAACATGGCTATTTATAAAAAGAGGTTGAATCTCTCAAAACTCTAAGTGGTTCTCCCATTTAATGACTATTTGTGTACCTAAATATATTTTTTGCTAATTTTTCTGATTGAGCTATCACACACTAGCAGTTCAAATTTGAATTACTTTGGGAAAATTGACATAAAGTCATTTAAATGTGCGAAAATAGCTAGAAAACTAGAAAGTCCATGAAACTTGTGAATTGTGCATAAAATATGGTCTACTTACTGTGATAGTTGGAGTGGTTCCATTTTGCACCCTGATATTTGTACTTGCTTCACAAAAAATAACCCATTTTTGACACTTAGAAAATAGAAAATTGATTTTTTATATAAAAAATAGGAAACTCTATTTGGCAACATTGTTTGTAACGTCAAGATGCACCTATGTGTCTAATTTGGGAACATTATAATAAACTATGCAATGAATATGATCATCACCTTGGTCCTTTGACTTGAACGTCATGAAGGTTCATATATGATAGCCCATTTTGTGAAGGATTTTTTTTTTCAAATTAGTTATATTGAAAGTTTGGTATTTTTCCTCTTAACTAGTGCAAATAAAAGGACTCCATGCGAAAGGATTGCAATTTTTAAAGTTGTATTCCTTTTCTTTCATTTTTTCTAAAACGGGTCAAAATGGTCCACATGGCTATTTATAACAAGAGGTTGAATCTCTCAACAATCTAAGTGGTTCTCCCATATAATGACTACTTGTGTACCTAAAAATAATTTTTGCTAATTTTTCTGACTGAGCTATCACACACCAGCAGTTCAAATTTGAATTACTTTCGGAAAATTGACATAAAGTCATTTAAATGTGTGAAAATAGCCAGAAAACTAGAAATCCATGAAACTTGTGAATTGTGCATAAAATGTGGTCTACTTACTGTGATAATTGGAGTGGTGCCATTTTGCACCGTGATTTTTGTACTTGTTTCACAAAAAACACCCATTGTTGACACTTAGAAAACGAAAAAGGAGGGATGATGTTTCTTCTGCTGCTCCGCGCGCTTCTCCTGCCACCGTCACCATCTTAACCTCCCCCATGGCTTGACGGCTGGAACAATGGCCCAACCACGAACTCTATTGAATGAACAAAAGCTTAATTATAACATGGAGAGTAGGGTTGTGAAATTATAATGGATGAAGAATACTTAGATAAATCATCACCACCATTGTTTTTCCTACAAATATGAACAAGAAATGATACAGAGAAGACAAATGAGCATGGACACTACAAGAAATATGTCAACTAGTGACCTTCTGTCAGTGACCCTGGAAGAATTGGTCATAGATATATGACCATTTGAGACCAATTGGTCAAAAGCTGTTCGAGGGACTCCAAACCCTAAATTATTGCGACCATTTTGGTCAAAAAGGTCGTTCCTTACACAAAATGGTCATAAAGCAAACAGCGCTAGTCCGCTGCCTTATTTCTAGTTGTTAACGACCAATATAGATGGTCATAGCCTTGTGATGACTAGGCACCATCTCATCAGTTTTGCTTATCTGTCATGTCCATGTGTCAATTTTTGTCCTAGGTTGTGAAGCAACCTATATTTCTGTTATTCCAAAAATTCCCAAAAATTCTCATAAATTGTTTGGATCATATCTTCATCAAATGTGTCAAAAATCTTCCTTGCCTAGTTCAAAAATAATTCAACAATATTCATTTTCCTATTTTGTTCAGAGCAGCACTTTGTGAAGGAAGTACCACTTTGGCATGTCCAAATAGTATCCATTTTCTACAGTGCTTCCCTATGCCGAAATAACCATCCTCCACCAAATGCCAGCTGAATCCATTCATTATTTTGAGCCAAGCTTCAACATTCGTATTTATGTCTAGTGTGGTACTTTGCAAAGCAAGTACCACCTAGGCTCCTCCTTTTGAGCTCAAAATATATGAAGACGGTCTTCTTAATAACTGATCATGCTCAGCCAAAACACACACCCATTATCCATGTACATTTCCTGTACCGCTAATCAAACACTTGGCTGCTAATTCATGTTTGAGCATCGATCGATCTCCTCGTGAGAATCTTATGTTGTAATTTTCTTCCTAGCACCTACCTGGGGAGTTCCCAACCCACTAGACATGCCTAGGCCGCCCAGAACACATGGCAACACCATGGTCACGCGGTGACCACGCGGCGGGCATGCGAGTTTACGCGCTTTAGAGTTGGGGCACCCGGCCACTGCCCAAACCTCGACGTATCGCCACCAAACCATGTATTTCTGATTAAATAGGTACTTATGTAACTAGAAATGATTTTTGGAAAACATAAATAGCAAACTATGAGGCAGCTGCAGTTCAAATTTGACCCGCTTCCAACTGAATCGGCGGAAATTTGCCTTTTTCACGAGAGGTGGATCAAAACTTTTTACACCCAACCATTTTGTCAATTGTGCATTAAATATGTCCTGGAATTTTAGAAAAATGATTTGGTCCGATTTTACAGCAATTATTTTCGAGGCCCTTCACAAAAGAACCTCCTTTTGGGCACTCGAAAAATGGAAAATGGTTTTTTCGTCCAAAGAAAATGAAAACTTCCTTAGGCAACATTGTTTTTCATTCCAATATGCACCCTTGTGCACAATATGAGATCATTTGAATAAAATATGCCATGAATGTGGCCATAAGATTGATCATTTGGCTTGAAAGCCATTGATCTCCACGCGCGATAGCTCGTTTCTGAGAACATTTTTTTAAAATAATTGTCGTATTACAAGTTTGTTATTTTTCCTGGGAACTTGGCCACATATAATGACACAATGCGAAGTTTTCCCAATTTTTTGATTTTTTTTGAATTTTTTATGCCCGTTTCAAAATGCGGTCAAAACGGCGGGAATGACCGTTCCTAGCTAGTGGTTGAATCTTGGATTTTTTTTGTGTTTCTATGATTAAATAGATACTTATGTAACTAGAAATGATTTTTGGAAAAAATAAATAGCAAACTATGAGGCAGCTGCAGTTTAAATTTGACCCGCTTCCAACTGAATCGGTGGAAATTTGTCTTTTTCACGAGAGGTGGATCAAAACATTTTACACCCAACCATTTTGTCAATTGTGCATTAGATATGTCCTAGTATTTTAGAAAAATGATTTGGTCCAATTTTGCAACAATTATTTTGGAGGTCCTTCACAAAAAAAACTCCTTTTGGGCACTCGAAAAATGGAAAATGGTTTTTTTGTCCAAAGAAAATGAAAACTTCCTTAGGCAACATTGTTTGCCATTCCAATATGCATCCTTATGCACAATATGAGATCAAACAAACTATGCCATGATTGTGGCCATAAGATTGATCATTTGGCTTGAAAGCCATTGATCCCCACACGTGATAGCTCGTTTCTAAGAACACTTTTTTAAAATAATTGTCGTATTATAAGTTTGTTATTTTTCTGGGAACTTGGCAACATATAATGACACAATGCGAAGGTTTCGCAATTTATTTATTTTTAATTTTTTTATGCCCGTTTCAAAATGCAGTCAAAACGAGGGGAATGACCGTTCATAGCTAGTGGTTGAATCTTGGATTTTTTTTGTGTTTCTATGATTAAATAGATACTTATGTAACTAGAAATGATTTTTGGAAAAAATAAATAGCAAACTATGAGGCAGCTGCAGTTTAAATTTGACCCGCTTCCAACTGAATCGGTGGAAATTTGTCTTTTTCACGAGAGGTGGATCAAAACATTTTACACCCAACCATTTTGTCAATTGTGCATTAGATATGTCCTAGTGTTTTAGAAAAATGATTTGGTCCAATTTTGCAACAATTATTTTGGAGGTCCTTCACAAAAAAAACTCCTTTTGGGCACTCAAAAAATGGAAAATGGTTTTTTTGTCCAAAGAAAATGAAAACTTCCTTAGGCAACATTGTTTGCTATTCCAATATGCATCCTTATGCACAATATGAGATCAAACAAACTATGCCATGATTGTGGCCATAAGATTGATCATTTGGCTTGAAAGCCATTGATCCCCACACGTGATAGCTCGTTTCTAAGAACACTTTTTTAAAATAATTGTCGTATTATAAGTTTGTTATTTTTCTGGGAACTTGGCAACATATAATGACACAATGCGAAGGTTTCGCAATTTATTTATTTTTTAATTTTTTTATGCCCGTTTCAAAATGCAGTCAAAACGAGGGGAATGACCGTTCATAGCTAGTGGTTGAATCTTGGAATTTTTTGGTGTTTCTCTGATTAAATAGATACTTATGTATCTAGAAATGATTTTTGGAAAAAATAAATAGCAAACTATGAGGCAGCTGCAGTTCAAATTTGACCCGCTTCCAGCTGAATCGATGGAAATTTCACTACACTACGCACCAGATTTCCCTACCAATGGCTGTTGGAAAAAGTCACTCGTACCAATGGACTGTTGGTCGGGAAAACTTTTATCAGACTGTTGGTCGGTAATATGTTCATGTGGCGACCGACTGTTGGTTGAGATTACCCATAGCTTTAACATCGATTGTCGGTCGGGAATAGGAGAACTTCCATCGGACTGTGGGTCGGGGATTAATGCCGACCGACTATTGGTGGCTAATTGGGCCGCCCGGCCCGCACGCGGGAACATAAAAATGTTAGCGCCAAAACCAGCCCAGCCCACGAAAAGCTCCCTGTATTTTCTCCCGTTCCGCTAAAAATCCCCCAAATCTCTCA
This sequence comes from Triticum dicoccoides, assembly GCF_002162155.2. Classification (NCBI taxonomy): domain Eukaryota; kingdom Viridiplantae; phylum Streptophyta; class Magnoliopsida; order Poales; family Poaceae; genus Triticum; species Triticum dicoccoides. The sequence continues at coordinate 14,906,488 of NC_041381.1, read as the reverse complement.
AACCCTACCCACTTTCTACATCCGCCGCCGCCACACTCGAGCTCTCTCCCCGCCGCTACGCTCGAGATCCGCCGGCCACGTGCTGTCCAACCGGCCGGGACGCCGCCCCCTCTCCCTCCCGTCCTCCATGCTGTCCACGAACGACCTCACTCCATATTGCCGCCGCCACGCGCTCGACTACCCTCCACCGGTAGGTGCTCTCTCCGTCGTGAGGTGCTCGAGCACCCTTCGTCATCAGGTGCTTTCTCCTCCTGTTCCGCGTATCCCCCTCCCCTGTCGCTCACCACGGGAGCGCATCCCGAAAATCCCACTCCAAACCAAGCTCTCTCTGTCTATTCGCTCGATTGAGCAGAGCAGCGGATTGGATCGACGGCCACCGCATGAGCGTACCCCCGCCGCTATCTTCTAGACTTGTGTCGCTCCTGCCTGGAATCGCTTTGCTGCTTCGTGGATTGGCCTTGTCGTCGCATGGGGTCGCCGCCACCTGCTATGGTCCTCCGCCGTGCTGGGCATTTGCTTGCTTCTGCCGTACTGCATGTTTCCTTTTTTTCAGTGAATCTTGTTTGCTTGCTGGGTGCTGGGCTGCCTGCGTGCTTGCTTGCTGCTAGGCTGCTATCGCTTTTGCATTCCATTGACTTCTCTTATATGCAACTTTTAATCTATGATGTATATTGATGTTGCTTGCTACTGGTGACCTGCTGATGTTGCTTATGTGTTGGCTTAGGGAATGACATACCGACATTGGCATCTGTGAGCTGTGGCATGACATTATAGCAGGTAACCAATCTTCAATTGGTGGGACAGTTACTGTTGTGTTTATCTCAAAGTCTAATACTAGCATATGATGTATCGGTGTAACATTAAGTCCACGAGGAACTGAGGATTGAGGAAATTGATGATCATTCAGTCATCGAGGACTTGGAAAGAGGCATCGGGGCAACAAATGGGACAGTATTTTGATCTCATTTCACACATTCAATAATTGTTTTGTCTTTATTAGTTACATGGCATTTTATTAATTATTTATATATGCTTGCCTCATCGCCATACGGCTGTTTCTAGAAATTGTTGTATTGTATCCCTTATTCCCTTGTCCCTGTATTACTATTGCTGTTTCATGTCTCTGTTGTTCCCACCGGTGTGGCCTCATAGTTTTCTGAGCAAGAAACACAATCTGGATAAGAAAAAGTCAAGTTCATCTGCTGGAATTGAAGTTGACAAAAGTAGCTAGAAGTGATTCTTTTTTCAGGGTACTAGCTCTCTCCTCGTGGAACCTGATCTATGTTGTTGGTTTTTCATGTTTGTTGGCAGTCAGACAAATGTCATTGTATAATTTGGTCAAATATAGCAACCTAGTTGAAATTCCCAAACCATCTCTATAGACAGCTGAAATTATCATGAACATAGAGCTAATATTGACCTGACGTTGTGCTAACAGGAAGCAAACAAACTGTTGGATTTATCTCTTACTTTAGAAGAATCTATCTTTGCTCTATTTTGCGCACCGGTGACAGTTTAACCACTCCGTACTATGTTAATTTCCCTTCGCTTGTCACGTTTAGACTGATTTTAGTGGCCTATATATTGCTCTGAACCTTGGCTTGTCACCACAGGTTGGTGCATTTTGTGTTGTTCTATTTTTGAAAAGATGGAACCTAGAGGGGCAAGAGTTCGTCCAATGTAACTGCTAATGATCATGTTCTGTGATAAGTTTCATTGTCATGAGTATGTAGGGATCTCTTTTCTTCAAACAAAAAAGGGAAGAATAGTGTACAAGAATGAGAAATAATGAGAACAAGAGGAAGAGCCCCCATTAGATAGATGGAAACTTAATGAATATAGCTGCTGTATTTGGAGATAAACGCAACTCTAATTCAGTATCTAATTATCTACAAAGTAAAACTCATAATTACCATATATGCACAATTGGTTCCAGCGATGTACTCATATACTGTGTCCTTTGCAGGAGGAAAAATGGCAAGCGCAAGTGGCAAGGGATCTCTCATTTTCTTCCAGCACTAACCTATCTATGCACGAAACCTCTCACGCACCTGTAACTACATTGATAAAGGGGATGATGAAGGGACTTTTGTCCATAGAAGAGTTGTTGCAAAGGGTAATACATCACTCGTGGCCTCTCCATTTGTGTCACAATCAATGCATTTTTATGCACAAGCTGAATGTAGTAGACCTTACAGAGTTACCACATAGAGTTAACATTTGTACGTTTGCTAAATGAACTTCTGCTATGAGTGTGTGTCATTTAAGAGCACCCTTCTGATGGTGTCATCTCACCATGGATACTCAGTTTTGATTAAATAAACATGTGCAAGATATTGTCTCCTAACCATGCAAATTATATTAATAGATCAATATGCCACCTAACCACCTAGGACAAAAATTATGGTGGGTTGCGATGACTAGGCACCATCTCATCAGTTTTGCCTATCTGTCATGTCCATGTGTCAATTTTTGTCCTAGGTTGTGAAGCAACCTATATTTCTGTTATTCCAAAAATTCCCAAAAATTCTCATAAATTGTTTGGATCATATCTTCATCAAATGTGTCAAAAATCTTCCTTGCCTAGTTCAAAAATAATTCAACAATATTCATTTTCCTATTTTGTTCAGAGCAGCACTTTGTGAAGGAAGTACCACTTTGGCATGTCCAAATAGTATCCATTTTCTACAGTGCTTCCCTATGCCGAAATAACCATCCTCCACCAAATGCCAGCTGAATCCATTCATTATTTTGAGCCAAGCTTCAACATTCGTATTTATGTCTAGTGTGGTACTTTGCAAAGCAAGTACCACCTAGGCTCCTCCTTTTGAGCTGAAAATATATGAAGACGGTCTTCTTAATAACTGATCATGCTCAGCCAAAACACACACCCATTATCCATGTACATTTCCTGTACCGCTAATCAAACACTTGGCTGCTAATTCATGTTTGAGCATCGATCGATCTCCTCGTGAGAATCTTATGTTGTAATTTTCTTCCTAGCACCTACCTGGGGAGTTCCCAACCCACTAGACATGCCTAGGCCGCCCAGAACACATGGCAACACCATGGTCACGCGGTGACCACGCGGCGGGCATGCGAGTTTACGCGCTTTAGAGTTGGGGCACCCGGCCACTGCCCAAACCTCGACGTATCGCCACCAAACCATGTTTTTCTGATTAAATAGGTACTTATGTAACTAGAAATGATTTTTGGAAAACATAAATAGCAAACTATGAGGCAGCTGCAGTTCAAATTTGACCCGCTTCCAACTGAATCGGCGGAAATTTGCCTTTTTCACGAGAGGTGGATCAAAACTTTTTACACCCAACCATTTTGTCAATTGTGCATTAAATATGTCCTGGAATTTTAGAAAAATGATTTGGTCCGATTTTACAGCAATTATTTTCGAGGCCCTTCACAAAAGAACCTCCTTTTGGGCACTCGAAAAATGGAAAATGGTTTTTTCGTCCAAAGAAAATGAAAACTTCCTTAGGCAACATTGTTTTTCATTTCAATATGCACCCTTGTGCACAATATGAGATCATTTGAATAAAATATGCCATGAATGTGGCCATAAGATTGATCATTTGGCTTGAAAGCCATTGATCTCCACGCGCGATAGCTCGTTTCTGAGAACATTTTTTTAAAATAATTGTCGTATTACAAGTTTGTTATTTTTCCTGGGAACTTGGCCACATATAATGACACAATGCGAAGTTTTCCCAATTTTTTGATTTTTTTTGAATTTTTTATGCCCGTTTCAAAATGCGGTCAAAACGGCGGGAATGACCGTTCCTAGCTAGTGGTTGAATCTTGGATTTTTTTTGTGTTTCTATGATTAAATAGATACTTATGTAACTAGAAATGATTTTTGGAAAAAATAAATAGCAAACTATGAGGCAGCTGCAGTTTAAATTTGACCCGCTTCCAACTGAATCGGTGGAAATTTGTCTTTTTCACGAGAGGTGGATCAAAACATTTTACACCCAACCATTTTGTCAATTGTGCATTAGATATGTCCTAGTATTTTAGAAAAATGATTTGGTCCAATTTTGCAACAATTATTTTGGAGGTCCTTCACAAAAAAAACTCCTTTTGGGCACTCGAAAAATGGAAAATGGTTTTTTTGTCCAAAGAAAATGAAAACTTCCTTAGGCAACATTGTTTGCCATTCCAATATGCATCCTTATGCACAATATGAGATCAAACAAACTATGCCATGATTGTGGCCATAAGATTGATCATTTGGCTTGAAAGCCATTGATCCCCACACGTGATAGCTCGTTTCTAAGAACACTTTTTTAAAATAATTGTCGTATTATAAGTTTGTTATTTTTCTGGGAACTTGGCAACATATAATGACACAATGCGAAGGTTTCGCAATTTATTTATTTTTAATTTTTTTATGCCCGTTTCAAAATGCAGTCAAAACGAGGGGAATGACCGTTCATAGCTAGTGGTTGAATCTTGGATTTTTTTTGTGTTTCTATGATTAAATAGATACTTATGTAACTAGAAATGATTTTTGGAAAAAATAAATAGCAAACTATGAGGCAGCTGCAGTTTAAATTTGACCCGCTTCCAACTGAATCGGTGGAAATTTGTCTTTTTCACGAGAGGTGGATCAAAACATTTTACACCCAACCATTTTGTGAATTGTGCATTAGATATGTCCTAGTGTTTTAGAAAAATGATTTGGTCCAATTTTGCAACAATTATTTTGGAGGTCCTTCACAAAAAAAACTCCTTTTGGGCACTCAAAAAATGGAAAATGGTTTTTTTGTCCAAAGAAAATGAAAACTTCCTTAGGCAACATTGTTTGCTATTCCAATATGCATCCTTATGCACAATATGAGATCAAACAAACTATGCCATGATTGTGGCCATAAGATTGATCATTTGGCTTGAAAGCCATTGATCCCCACACGTGATAGCTCGTTTCTAAGAACACTTTTTTAAAATAATTGTCGTATTATAAGTTTGTTATTTTTCTGGGAACTTGGCAACATATAATGACACAATGCGAAGGTTTCGCAATTTATTTATTTTTTAATTTTTTTATGCCCGTTTCAAAATGCAGTCAAAACGAGGGGAATGACCGTTCATAGCTAGTGGTTGAATCTTGGAATTTTTTGGTGTTTCTCTGATTAAATAGATACTTATGTATCTAGAAATGATTTTTGGAAAAAATAAATAGCAAACTATGAGGCAGCTGCAGTTCAAATTTGACCCGCTTCCAGCTGAATCGATGGAAATTTCACTACACTACGCACCAGATTTCCCTACCAATGGCTGTTGGAAAAAGTCACTCGTACCAATGGACTGTTGGTCGGGAAAACTTTTATCAGACTGTTGGTCGGTAATATGTTCATGTGGCGACCGACTGTTGGTTGAGATTACCCATAGCTTTAACATCGATTGTCGGTCGGGAATAGGAGAACTTCCATCGGACTGTGGGTCGGGGATTAATGCCGACCGACTATTGGTGGCTAATTGGGCCGCCCGGCCCGCACGCGGGAACATAAAAATGTTAGCGCCAAAACCAGCCCAGCCCACGAAAAGCTCCCTGTATTTTCTCCCGTTCCGCTAAAAATCCCCCAAATCTCTCAAACCCTACCCACTTTCTACATCCGCCGCCGCCACACTCGAGCTCTCTCCCCGCCGCTACGCTCGAGATCCGCCGGCCACGTGCTGTCCAACCGGCCGGGACGCCGCCCCCTCTCCCTCCCGTCCTCCATGCTGTCCACGAACGACCTCACTCCATATTGCCGCCGCCACGCGCTCGACTACCCTCCACCGGTAGGTGCTCTCTCCGTCGTGAGGTGCTCGAGCACCCTTCGTCATCAGGTGCTTTCTCCTCCTGTTCCGCGTATCCCCCTCCCCTGTCGCTCACCACGGGAGCGCATCCCGAAAATCCCACTCCAAACCAAGCTCTCTCTGTCTATTCGCTCGATTGAGCAGAGCAGCGGATTGGATCGACGGCCACCGCATGAGCGTACCCCCGCCGCTATCTTCTAGACTTGTGTCGCTCCTGCCTGGAATCGCTTTGCTGCTTCGTGGATTGGCCTTGTCGTCGCATGGGGTCGCCGCCACCTGCTATGGTCCTCCGCCGTGCTGGGCATTTGCTTGCTTCTGCCGTACTGCATGTTTCCTTTTTTTCAGTGAATCTTGTTTGCTTGCTGGGTGCTGGGCTGCCTGCGTGCTTGCTTGCTGCTAGGCTGCTATCGCTTTTGCATTCCATTGACTTCTCTTATATGCAACTTTGAATCTATGATGTATATTGATGTTGCTTGCTACTGGTGACCTGCTGATGTTGCTTATGTGTTGGCTTAGGGAATGACATACCGACATTGGCATCTGTGAGCTGTGGCATGACATTATAGCAGGTAACCAATCTTCAATTGGTGGGACAGTTACTGTTGTGTTTATCTCAAAGTCTAATACTAGCATATGATGTATCGGTGTAACATTAAGTCCACGAGGAACTGAGGATTGAGGAAATTGATGATCATTCAGTCATCGAGGACTTGGAAAGAGGCATCGGGGCAACAAATGGGACAGTATTTTGATCTCATTTCACACATTCAATAATTGTTTTGTCTTTATTAGTTACATGGCATTTTATTAATTATTTATATATGCTTGCCTCATCGCCATATGGCTGTTTCTAGAAATTGTTGTATTGTATCCCTTATTCCCTTGTCCCTGTATTACTATTGCTGTTTCATGTCTCTGTTGTTCCCACCGGTGTGGCCTCATAGTTTTCTGAGCAAGAAACACAATCTGGATAAGAAAAAGTCAAGTTCATCTGCTGGAATTGAAGTTGACAAAAGTAGCTAGAAGTGATTCTTTTTTCAGGGTACTAGCTCTCTCCTCGTGGAACCTGATCTATGTTGTTGGTTTTTCATGTTTGTTGGCAGTCAGACAAATGTCATTGTATAATTTGGTCAAATATAGCAACCTAGTTGAAATTCCCAAACCATCTCTATAGACAGCTGAAATTATCATGAACATAGAGCTAATATTGACCTGACGTTGTGCTAACAGGAAGCAAACAAACTGTTGGATTTATCTCTTACTTTAGAAGAATCTATCTTTGCTCTATTTTGCGCACCGGTGACAGTTTAACCACTCCGTACTATGTTAATTTCCCTTCGCTTGTCACGTTTAGACTGATTTTAGTGGCCTATATATTGCTCTGAACCTTGGCTTGTCACCACAGGTTGGTGCATTTTGTGTTGTTCTATTTTTGAAAAGATGGAACCTAGAGGGGCAAGAGTTCGTCCAATGTAACTGCTAATGATCATGTTCTGTGATAAGTTTCATTGTCATGAGTATGTAGGGATCTCTTTTCTTCAAACAAAAAAGGGAAGAATAGTGTACAAGAATGAGAAATAATGAGAACAAGAGGAAGAGCCCCCATTAGATAGATGGAAACTTAATGAATATAGCTGCTGTATTTGGAGATAAACGCAACTCTAATTCAGTATCTAATTATCTACAAAGTAAAACTCATAATTACCATATATGCACAATTGGTTCCAGCGATGTACTCATATACTGTGTCCTTTGCAGGAGGAAAAATGGCAAGCGCAAGTGGCAAGGGATCTCTCATTTTCTTCCAGCACTAACCTATCTATGCACGAAACCTCTCACGCACCTGTAACTACATTGATAAAGGGGATGATGAAGGGACTTTTGTCCATAGAAGAGTTGTTGCAAAGGGTAATACATCACTCGTGGCCTCTCCATTTGTGTCACAATCAATGCATTTTTATGCACAAGCTGAATGTAGTAGACCTTACAGAGTTACCACATAGAGTTAACATTTGTACGTTTGCTAAATGAACTTCTGCTATGAGTGTGTGTCATTTAAGAGCACCCTTCTGATGGTGTCATCTCACCATGGATACTCAGTTTTGATTAAATAAACATGTGCAAGATATTGTCTCCTAACCATGCAAATTATATTAATAGATCAATATGCCACATTGATACTGACGGTACACACCTGATCAGTGTACATTGTGCCGGTTCATGCAATACATTATGGCTATGCCCCCTGTTTTGGTGTTTTTGGTTTGAGAGATCTCTTCCATATTAAGATATGCATGGTCGTGTAGCACACTGCATCTGTCCAACTGCGCCAAGCTAGATGAAGTGGCTGCATGTACAGTAGAGAAGAGAGAAGAAACAAGCGAGAGACGCATAGATAATGGCGATGTTGTGCCGCACGGCTTGCCTGCAGAAGTAACAGCAAGCACACCTCTGCTAGATGCCGTGCCATAACTGAGATAAAATATGTGCACTGATTTCTTAGCTCACCACCTATGTGTACTACTGTATTATATATAATGAATGCACCTCTTTATGCCCTGTTCTACTAGAGTTAGCTCCTAATTGAGATATGTATCTACACTGTTGAACTCATGTGCCCAACGTTGGTCATGCAAGTGTGTAAAATTCAGTAAGGCTAGTGGTGTCTCTAGACATTAGTGAATGGGCACAACCTGGGGCTTGCATGGTCAGTAAACCTGGGTTGTTGGAATGACAATTGACTAGGAAATTTTGATCTTCCTCGAGTCATTGAGCTGATTTATAATGCTCATTTGACCCCTGACACACCAAAGTTAGTGTCGGTCTGATTTTTAAAGTAGAGAGCAAGAAACTTGGGAGTTAGTTTCCCCTAGAGTGATACTTGTTCTATATGCAGCAATTGAGTTGCCCTGTGAAGGAACGGTTTATTTCATGCTATGCTATGCTTTATACAAATTTTTATGGTGCCATTGTCTTTATGAATGTATGAATTTAATCCCGATTACTTGTTTTTTGTAGGAACATGCAAAAGAGGACGAGGAACCAAGAAGTCGACAGTTCATGTCAACTGGATATTTTCTGGATTTTTTCTAATGGTGACTGAATTGTTGGTGATGCATTTTAGCCATCATTTTGTAAACTTATGGTTTCTTGGACAGTGAACCATAATGTTTGTTCTATTTAATTAGTTACCTTAATTTATGTGAAACTTGGATGGTAATTATGCCCATAGCGGATGAACTATTTATATGGACGAATTAATTAATGTATGTTGTGGTTAAATATTGTTGTTGGAATGTGTGTTATTATTGGTATCCGTATAACATATGTAACTTGACAGATACTCTGTTCGTAATGTGAATGCCAGCTATGGGAGGGTTAATGGATATTGGTTGGCAAAACAAATCTCGTCTGAGCCTAATGCCATGGCCAGCAGAATGTTGGTCGGCAAAGAAAACCCTGTCTGACAATCTGTTGGGAAAGGCCAATGCTAAGGCTAATGAAAAGTTGGTCGGCAAAGAAAATCCTGTCTGATCGTCGGACGGGAAAGGCCAATGTGAGGCCCAACAGGCTGTTGGTCGGGAAAGGCCCATGGCAAGCCCAACTAACCGTTGGTCGGGAAAGTAATCGCATAGACGACAAGCAGTCAGTCGACAAATATATTTCGGTCGGGAAAGGGCTTTCCCGTCTGGACTTTCCCCAACAGACAGGGTCGGTCGGCAAAAAATTTTCCCAACCGACTGTTTGTCAGCGTAACTTGTATTCCCGGCCAACCTAGCTGTCGGGGATTTAGTGTTGTGGTGTAGTGTTTGTCTTTTTCACGAGAGTTGGATCATAATTTTTTACACCCAACTATTTTGTCAATTGTGCATTAAATATGTCCTAGTATTTTAGAAAAATGGTTTGGTCCAATTTTGCAACAATTATTTTGAAGGTCCTTCACAAAAAACCCTCCTTTTGGGCACTCGAAAAATGAAAAATGTTTTTTTCGTCCAAAGAAAATGCATACAAGTTGGTTATCATCCATAAAATGTGGTATAACTTGAGTGAAAATTTTAATGGTTCCATTTTGCAAAATATTGTTGGTAGTTGTTTCATAAACCCCTTTGTTTTTAGCACTTAGAGACTATATTTTAAATATTGTTGGTAGTCTCCAACCAATCAGGACGGCTCCCCTAGATCACCCTACCGTAGACGATCTGAACCGTGCGATCGTCCCGGATCCAACGACAGAGTTGACCCCCTCACCGTCTCACCCAACTAACCCTAACTCAACCTGCACCACTCGTCCTCTCGCTCCCCTCTCTCCCCTATGCACCCACAGCCGCTGCACTCTCCCTCCCTCAGATCTCGATCTCGATCTTCGGCCCGAACCAACCCACCTCACCGCCGTCCCCGGCCGCCGCGCCCTTCCACGAAGACCCCTTCCTCAGCTTCGCCGACGGCCGGGCCCCGGCAGCCGATGTCCACGTCTCTGGGGGTGGCAGCAAGGACTTCCCATCCTCCCCCGACCCCTACGCCTTCCGCCACGACTCCGCCGCCGCGCACCCCTTCGGCATGCCCGTCTCCAACGGCAACGACATGCACCACGAGGCGGAGGATGACGGCCTCTTCACCAACTCCGGCCCCGTCTTCACCGACCCTGGCCGACGAGGGCTTCCTCCTCCGCGATTGGCGCCAGCACGTGCGCTTCCTTCCCTCGCCTCTGCTGCTCAGATCTGGTCGTGTACGGTGGTTGGTCCTGCTAGATCTAGCCGCGCGATCATGGTGGGGTGGGTTTGTTCGGGTCGTAGATCTGCCGCGCTGGGTCGCGATCTGGCCTGCCGCTTGCCATTACCTGGGGCGCTGAGCTGCTGTGTGCGCAAGATTCCATCGTTTTGCTGCAGATTCGGCGAGCGCCTGCTCGAAATTCGGTGCACTTGCCATGTGTTGATGTGATCCAGTGCCTCTAGGCACTACTAGGGAAAATCCTAGCAGCAGCAAGGGTTTTAGGCCTATCAGTAGCGCGGGCAGGAGCGCTACTGATAAGGCGCTACAGCTAATGCTTAGCAATAGCGCGCCTGGATCCACGCTACTGCTAAATTGACTTAGTAGTAGCGCTTCTTCAGAACCGCGCTACTGGTAATTAGTAGTAGAGCTTCTCCTTTCCCGCGCTACTACTATTATTTAGTATTTTATTTCTTTTTAATTTCATGTTGTATTCATACACCTTTACACAAGTTTTCATACAACAGGAATTTAGAGATTGTTTTTACATCATAATGAGTTATTACATCACGGGGTGAAAGAACCGTGGACTAGTTTCAAGTGGATGTCCATCCACTTGAAACTAATCCGCGGTTCTTTCACCTAATGATATAATAATATCATCATCATCATCATATCATTAACAACTTATCATCATAATACATCATTGTCATATAACACCTCCTCAAGATCATCGTTTTCATCAATGACATCACATAGCCAATTGGTCACTAGTCGTAATCACAAGTACTCTTCATTATCAACTCTAACACATTACCACATAATAAACATATTGTACCTCATAGGACCTACTACATTCGATTAAGACCTACTACATTTTCTAAGGTAAAATAGCAAAAAACAAGATAGCCACTGACTCTCCATTATGGAGAATGGAGATTAGCCTGTCTCCAATTCTTGCCTTTCGCTGAATGTTACTTCCAAGAACCTCCTTGCAAATGTCCATACATTTCTTCCATTCCTTGATGATCATGTGTTCACCGATTTTAGAAATCCGATATGCACAGGTGAGCTCCCTAGATTTACCTGGCAGTGTTCAGAACTGAGAGGCGGCCATTCAGAGACATCAGATGAGGCACACAATCCATGGGGAGTTTCTGTTGAAAAACATAATAATAACTTCGTAGTTAGCAATGATGTACTAGTTTTAGAAGTATGCAAAAGATGCACGGATGTCGTAATAGTAAAAAATCTTACCAGGGTATCTCTAGAGAAGTTACCGTGGTTCAACACATGCACTAGTGGCACGTATTCACCATAATTTGGAGGAGTTCGATAATAGTTATTGTAATTCTCAAGAAGAGTACAAAATGCGATCAGATGATTTTTCTCCTTATACTTTAATTCGGTGCCATCGGTGTAGTGGGTTTTATCTACCATCTTCCGCACAGTCTTTGAAGAATCAAAATAAGCTGTCAGTGGAAATAAGGTATCAACTATTTTGAAATAAACAATATAAATTAGTTAATAACTATGTTTGAGAAACTCACATAGCGGTACAATCGGAAGCGTATCAACAAGGACCCAAATGTCCATATTGTCTTGCTCGATGTCAGGATCACCAAGATCCATGGTGACAATCATACCCTCATAAAAATCATACATTTTGCAAAGTGCTTCCCAATTTTGGCAACCAAAATGGGTTACGCTCTGAGCATTGCATAGATTTACATCAAAATCCATATCATGATGGGTCCTTAGGTGTATTTTCTTTGTTTCGAAGTTTTCATGGTCCTCAAACCCATCCTTTCCAAGACATAGCGTCTTGCATGGCATGGGATAAGCTAGTCGAATTGTAAAATATAAAAATTAGACGTTGAAATAGTTGAAGTCATGCTTAATTACGAAAAAAACACTTGTCATTGTTGCGTACCGTTTCACAATTGAAGGTCTCCTCGAGCTTAATGCTGAAGCGCATACCTCGATCGTTGTGGCACCAGCTACACTCCCCCAGACTGTCGTCGTCCGAGTATGACATTTCCTATGTTCATAATTCAAAGATTAAACTTGTACATATTCTAGCACAAGTCATGCCAGAATTCACGAAAAAATCAGGCATGACCTTTGCTAAAAAAGGACATATCGAGCGCCTGAAATTTTCCAGAACGGAAATTAATCAACACTCCGGAAAAACATAGGCCACTCGGAGATCTAAACTGAACATGAACGACCACTTGGGCAACCACATATCCTATTTGAGCAACAACACAAGATATACAAGGATATTTGGCTGGTCTCACCTCAATGTCGGAGGGGGTCGGTGATTGGGACGACGGCGGGGATGTCGGAGGGGGTCAGTGACGGGGACGACGGCGGGGATGTCGGAGGGGGTCGGTGACGGGGACGACGGTGGTCACCTGAAACAATATAAGTTATCACTAATACATCCCGAATAATTGCTTAAACTAAAAAATAACAACAAATATGACATGTTCAACTAGTTATATTAATTCAACTAGTTCTTACTAAATATAAACTTACTATAAATAGAAAAAAACTAGTTCTTTCTAAAAATAAAGTAGTTCAACTAGTTATATTAATTATCTTACTAAAAATACATTAGTTCTATTAATTCAACTAGTTCAACTAGTTTATTAATTTACTTAGTAAACTAGTTCAACTACAACTAAAGTAGTTCAACTACAACTACTATTAATCATACTGCCCTAGTTAACTAGTACCATCACTATTAGTAATTAACATCTACTACTACTAAAAATCTAGTACTAACTAAGCAACATCTAGTACTAGCTATGAACCCTAAATTAACATCTACAACTACTAAATCTAGTACTAACTAGTGGCAGGGGGTGGGGGCGACGGAGAGGTAGCTAGGGGCGGCGAGGTCGAGGGCGGTGGGAGGAGGGCTGCCGGCGGATGAGGGAGGAGGGGCGGCCGCAGGCGGAGGGAGGAGGGCAACGGCGGAGGAGGGAGGATGTGCGAGGAGGAGGGAGGAGGGACGGAAGGAGGGGAGTACCTCGGCGGCAGACGGACAAAGGCGGCGGCGGCGGCGACGCACGACGACGGTTATCGGCACGAGGGGGGGGGGCGAGAGTGAGAGTGTGAGAGAGGGCCGGTCGTGCGCGTGGGGATTAGGTAGGGATAGTTGTAGCGCGTTTGCCAAAACGTGCTACAGTTAATCTGAATAGCAGTAGCGCTTTGCACATAAACCGCTACTGCTAAGTGTAACTATACAAAAAATACGTCAATGCAAAAATACATTGGCCATCAATGATCTTTTTGTGTACAATCTGAATTGTCAATATGAGTCCTCTCCGGTAGGAACCGGAGAGGACTGATATTGCGGCCACAAATTTTACACATAGAGTTCAGTGAAGACCAACTGGTTGTGGTAGTTTCAGAAATAACATATTTAAGGTGGTAAACACCCTGTTTACAGAGCGAGGTGGGACTAAACTCGTGGGATGATCTTAGCAGTAGCGGTTTTCCTATAAGCGTGCTGCTGCTAACTTCTATAGCAGTAGCGTTGTTCAGTATAGTGCACTACTGCTATAACTAGCGGGGGGCGAGGTCATGGCAATTATAGCAGTAGCGCGGTTTGTGGTGGGCGCGCTACTGCTATTTTCTTGTCAGCAGCGCGTTTCGCTAACACGCGCTGCTGCTAAATAGCAGTAGCGTGGTATTTTGGGGAGCGCTGCTGGTAAGATTCTGTGTATAAGCTTTTCACTAGTAGTGAGGTTCAGTACACTATGATTTTAGCTGAGTTAGAGGAATTGACGTACAAATTGATCACTATTAGTGTTTATTTTCTTTGAAGTGACCGATGCAAGGCTTCGCAGCATGACTTGTGTTAATGAGATCAAAATGGTTCATCTTGCTGCAACTTGTCACAGTTAGCTGAATGATGTTGTTACCCAGTGACTTTGCAGCCTCAGTACACTAGGATTTTAGCTGAATAAAGGCAAATAATCACTTAGGATTTGCCATATGATGATGAGATCTACTGTCTTTGCAGCTTTTGCAGCATGAATTTAGCTGCATAGGAGCGATTTCCATACAAATTGGTCGCTGAAGTTGTGTTTTTGCATTAGGAATATATTTGTGTGTCTGCCATAAGTTTTTTAACCATGACCTGTTAATATGATATAAAATGGTTCAGCTTGCTGCAAAACTTTTTAAACCTGTGATTTTGTGGTTGAGGATGTTCTTTCTGATTCATGTTTCTCGATCCGTTCCGTGCGTGCAGCACCGGGGATCAGCGCCTCGCCGTCGGGGATCAGCGCCTATTGAGCTTGCGCTTTGTTTGTTATACACCAAAATTGCTTTACACATCCATTCTGGATGGTCGTCGCATAGGACTGCATGAGCTCTATTGAACCTGCTTTCTTCTTGTACAAGTTATGCCACATCGGAAGATTGCCTTTTGCATTTATGCTTGCTATAAGTGTACTCGTGATATGTGAGACAAGTTTTGACTCTTTCATGCTAGATCTATGACAATGTTATATTAATCAATTAGCTCGTGGGAATTGACTATATTGGTATTATAAGTGTTGCATGTGTAATTAATAAATGGAAGAAATAACACCTGCTTGGAATCTCCCAGTCCTGGCGCGTGTGATCTGACTGGGTTGCGTTGCTGTGTGGTTGCAGGGCAAGGTGGTGAACCCGCTATTCGAGAAGAGGCCAAGAACATAATATTTTCATATTTTCCATCTGAACAAGTTACTGTTATCCAAATGATTTTGCCTACAATAACCTATTATTCACCATTGGTTCAGTAGATGTCTATGTAGTAGAAACTTACACTACCAGTGATAGTTTGAATCTAAGAACTCACCCTGTTTATCTGATATTTGTAGCTGCTAGATTTGAGTGGTATCCTCACGGTATTCTTCCCTGGTATTGTGATGTCACATTACACCTAGCATAATGTGACAGAGAGCTCAAGAGTTGCAACAAAGTAATCTTAGTTCTTAGTCTGTGTAATTTCAATATAAGTAATCTTCTGTTCAGTCAAAAACTACTGCACGTGCTACTACCAATAGTGCTTGTGATTTTGTTTTCCTCTTAATGTCTGTACAACCGTTATATAAGATGAACAAATGTTATGTTTAAAGTGTGAGCTGACTAGTAATCCTAGAGAGAACCAGCTCCATTTTTGCAAATGTTATGGTACATTATATGGTTTCTTTAGCTATGCGATGCCACACTTATATTTTAATTTTCTGTCTGGTGTAAATTTTGGTTTCGTTCTCAATTTCGGTGCCTCTAGTTGATGCAGGTGCACATGACTGTTCTGGATGACATGGTCTCCTTTTCGGCATGTGCAAGTGACGGGTGGTGCTTGCCTACATGGTTTATGGCAAGTTGCAGTTCAGGTGGGCGCTCCAGCTCTCCCTTCTCATGCTATACATCCAGGTACACCCTTCCATTGCTACCTACACGTACCAATGCCCGCTAGATAAATATCAAGAGTTGATAGCTGATCTGTAGCAAATATAGCTGTGTGTAAGGAGCAGCTGTGTGTAACTAGTTATATGATGAAAATATTCTCTGTTGTTCTATGAAACTAGTTGCATGGAATCACCTATGCCCCAGGATGGCATTGCTATATTCGTTG
This sequence comes from Triticum dicoccoides, assembly GCF_002162155.2. Classification (NCBI taxonomy): domain Eukaryota; kingdom Viridiplantae; phylum Streptophyta; class Magnoliopsida; order Poales; family Poaceae; genus Triticum; species Triticum dicoccoides. The sequence goes on along the minus strand of NC_041381.1, from coordinate 14,890,317 downwards.
CATTCATAAGATTACTGTAGTGTTCACCTGTTTACATGAACACTTTTTTAAAATAATTGCTATATTCGTTACATGAATGCATATGTTCGTGGTCGCGATTGCCACTGCCCTCTCCTCAAGGGCATGTATCATTTTTTAAACTCTGCTATCTTTTCCCAAGTCTTTATTATATTGCCTAGCCTTGTACTGATATGTATTGTTTGCTGCTAATTACCCAAGATAGTGTGTGATGTTAAGGATAACCTGAGAACACATGCCTAAGTTTATAAGATATGACATGTGACAGTGCTGCTGCTGTTTGAATGCTTCTACTGCTAGCTGCTTGCTTGAATAGGTGTCCACTTGTGCTGGTGGTGGTGCTGCTTGGGCTGCTACTGCAAATTCTTGTGCTGCTAACAAAATTGAATATAATCATTCTTGTTGGATCATGCAGACATGTATGTGCTGCTAATTCTTGTGCTTAAGCTGTTGATTGCCTAATTTTATTCATCGTCTCCAGAATAAATTCATTTGATTTCCTGCTACATCTCCACTTAAATACTCATAATGCTACTGTCTATGTTTTGTTCAATTGGACTGACTATATATCTCTTGTTAAAATTGTGGTCTTGATCTTTTGTTTAAACCTGAGACATCATGCATAACTAGCTCTTCCTTTTCAGTCTAAACCTGAGACCTCTTTTGTTCTATATTCAGATCTGACTAATGGCCACAGTGCTGTTTTGCTATGCTTGATAAACCTGAGACTTCTTTTTATTGTAATATTGAAGTTGTTTGGTTCTGGCCTCAGCAGCAGTACACTCTAATTTTGGTGGCCTTTATGTTCATTCTTTTACAGGAGCTCCAGGCCTATTTTTTTGGAGTGTGAAGCCGTGAAGCCAAGTGTGAAGCTGTGAAGCCAAGTGTGAAGCAGTACTTAGCAAAGAGTTTTTGGTTCTGTACTTAGCAAAGAGTTTTTCATTCTGAAGTGTGAAGCCAAGTGTAAATTGTAATATTGTAAAAGTCTAATGTAGTGTTAATGAATTATATATGTTCTGTCCTATTTGAAATAATGATTATGTATGTTGAAAAGATGTGAAATGGAAACTTGACCAGTGGGACCCACTTATGAATATAATCTGAGCAATTTTGAAATTTCTGACATGTGTGACTGATGTACGGCATTATGACTAGTGGGACCAGCGCCAAAATATAATTATTAAAATAGAAAATAAAAGATTGTAAGAAGGCCAAGGCCAAAAAATAAAGAAGCTGAAATATTGGGCTTGGCCCATGTAGCCCACAAGAATTAACTTGGAAAAAAGCTTGAATTGTTGGGCTAGGCCCATGTAGAAAACCGAATCGTACCGGGCTGATTCTTGTGCCACATCAGCTTGCCACGCTGGATGCCTACGTGGTCTGGGGAGGTTGCTAGTGACCAAAACGCCACAGTAGACATATTTTGGTCATAAACGTCTAAGACCATTCCAAAAGAAAGGTCAAAAATGTTAGTTTACGATGGCCAGCTTTTGACCTTCTGTTTTTTGTCACAAAAAGGTCGCAAATGGAAAACAGTGACCTTTCAGTGACCAATAGTCAAGGTCACAAGTTGACATATTTCTTGTAGTGGGATAGCCTTTTACCTTGCTATGTTCAGACCAATCTAATAGCCGATTAGCATGAAAGGAAGGAAGAGGGGGCAGGACACAAACTTTTGTGGCCAGAATTGCGATGAGGCGGACAAGGAGCAGGGAACAAGGAGGGCTACGCCGCAGCTGACCAGGACGTGGATGTGACGAGCAGCGCGACGGCGTCCCCCATCCCCTTCCCATGGTGGCTCCTGACCTATCAACAGCCTGGCTGCTCCTTCCCCCATCTCCATCTCCATCCCTTGACATGTCACAAGCCTCGCTGCTCCTTCCCCTCACCTCCGTCCTCCTCACCCTCACCCGCTCTTCCACACCCACCACAAAAACCACTCTACCCCTGCTCTTTCATGGCGGCGATTTGCACCCAATCCGAAATCATGGCGCACAGTGGCACCGGATCGAGAATGTAGGAGACGTTGTCTTGACTCTTGAGGGAAGAGAGGAGTGGAAAGGTGGCGGTGACCACGCGGTAGGGCTTGAGAGAGCAGAGGACGAGGGGAGAAGAGAAGGGGAGGAGGCGCGCTGGCAGCGGAGGGAACGAGGGGAGGAGGGGCTGGGAGGGAAAGCGGAGGGGTGCGGGGGCTCCAGGACGGGAGGGATTGCTCGCTAGGTTTTCACCGCGTCCATCCGATGTGCGGCACTTTGTGTACGCAGAATCTGAACAAAACTCAACTCATTGCTGGGCCCCATGTTTAACAAGGCCCACTTGTCATCTACCTTTGAAACAGTTGCGCGGGTGAAAAATGAACCAACGGCTGACCAACCGCCAGCAAGGTGAAAATTAGCACAGTAAAAAGATCGCTCGACCAAAAATAGTTCGCGCACAAAAGTGCCCTCGCTAGGCGGGTTGCCTAGCAAGGTTTATATGTTCAATGTGCCATGGTTTAGGTAGTCGTTCGTTTAGACCAGCCAAGAAGACCTGGAGTACTTGCCAACATAGCCTTCATGTTGATGCAGTAGCCGTGGTTTAGGTAGTCATTGATGTAATGTTCATCATAGTCAGTGTAGGTGCAGCTAGCCGGAGGTGCAGCTAGCCGGAGGTGCAAAAAACATATGCTTTGTTATTGATGACGGAGCTGAGGTCGTGAACGATACAGCTTGCGGATATTAAAAAGGATGTCATCGGTGATGATACCATCAGTTTAGGCAATACCATAAGAAACCCATAGAGTATTGGAATTAACCACGTCGGCATGTCCGGGAGGGATACGTACCAGTCATCCGAGTAGGCTAGGAATGGCTAGCTTTGTACTAGTATAAATATAGCTGTAACCTATGGCGTGTAATCAGATGAAAGCAATAAACGAAGGCACGTCACGGGCTTTTAGCAATCCAACATCGTGTGTACTACTAGTTCTTCGTATAAGAGCAAGTATAATATAGCCAGACGCGGAGTTTCTGCTCCCGGGCTCAGTTGTACCCGCGCTAAAAAAATCAAAATAAATATTAGAAAAACTCAAAGAAATGCAATTTATTTTGTGTGTGGTAGATAATTTCATGCATAAGGTCCGCTTCAAATTTCAACTCATTTGGATATCTGAGCAGCTCTCGGCAAAAAGGACAAAATCGGGGTCTGTAAAAAAGCTTATTGTTCACATAATATTCTAATCCGATTGTCTTTTTTGCCGAGAGCTGCTCAGATGTTCAAATAAGTTGAAATTTGGAGCGGACCTCACGCATCAAATCAACTTCCACACAAAAAAATGGATTTTTTCTATTTTTTCTAGTATTTGTTTTGATTTTATTTTTTCTGAGCGGGAGCAGATGAGCCTGGGTACCGAGTTAGATTTTCGGTTTATAGCCTGCTTAGATGACAATTTTTCCTATGTGAAAAAGAGATATGGAAAATTAAGAGGGGTGGGATCTCATGCAAGATCCGAGCTATATGCGAATTCCTAGGCCAATACAATAAATATGAAGAAAGAGATAAAGAGAAGATGAGAAGAAGTAGTGTTTTTGTAGCCAATCTTATAGCTACCTTATTCTATTAGTGGCTATAAGTGGTGGCTATATATAACATGGGAACACCATATAGTCATTGGTTGGCTATAATATTAAACATGCTATAAGTACTCGCCGGATTAGCAATCGCCGAGATAAAGCTAGCTAGCTTGCTGCTAGTTTGTACGTGTTGCTAGACGACCCGGCGCTTCGGAAAGTAATCGAGCAGCTCGGCGTGTCTTGTTGGAAATACTCGCCAGTGTAGTCGAGGTCGGGATCTGCACCAACTTGAGGACACATCAATGTTGCGAGGACGTGTGCACCGTTAATGGGCTCATCACTATAGCGACGCCATGTCGATGTAGTCGTTGTCGTTAGTATTGTCGGTCGATATCGTCGTAGATGATGTGGTCGATGCCGTCATGGTGACATAGTCCTTCCCGTTGTTAATGGCATGTATTGCAGTAGTAGAATCAGAGAGCACCGGAGATGTCCATACTGTGGACGATGTCGCGGCGATGTGTTGACGAAAATATGGATGAAGACCATATTGATGAAGACCCTTAGTCATGTAGCATCAGTGATGGCGTAGCAGTGAGCATGTAGAGATGATGCGTTGCTTGAATTCATCCCTTGCAGTGACAATATGTCGATGTCATGCCGTGCGAGAGAAGTCGATTAAGAATTACGTTTCTTTTCATACCAGCCTATCGTGTGGATGTTGTATGTCGGTCGGTTCTCATAAGTGTGCCTGACAAAGGTTTTGTCTTTTTATTTTTTGACGTGGTGTTGTCATATAGCTTGACGGTGCTTGGCTTGATGCCAAGGCGTCGGTACAGGTTCAGGTCAACTCAGTGTAAGTACATCGCTCTGCAATAGGTCATGTCGACTGTCAGTTATCACGTCAAAAGGCATTCAATCGACCAGAAAGTGCTTTTGGCAAAAAGAATACCAAAAACCAGTGGTGTTCGCAAACTACTGGAGAAACGGTGGATTTTTTTGTACTATATATGCCCAAATGTGGTCGTTTTAGTCAATTTACTCGATAGACAAATGTAGTTTATCTGTAATGCTGTAGAAACTTTTAGCTCATGATGTGAACTGATGGTATAATTTTCTGTATAATTTATAAATAGCATGCTAATTGTTACAACTTGTGTAGTGCACGGCTGTGTGTTTAATGTTTATCACAAAGAGAATAGTTCACAGAACTTTACAAATGCTCCCGTTTAATTATTTCCAATGTCGGTTCAAAAAATATATCATTTCCAATGTGGTAGTTCGAATATAGTGGCAAACTTGCTGCTTCAGATTCTTGATCATGAATGTACGGATAATGCAGGTACATATACTTGGCAGACTTGATGCACTTCATGAGGCAGGAGGAAGCCATCAAAGCAATGCATCTTTCTGAAGGAGGACAAGAGTACAACAGGATAAGCAAGAGGTCTCTAAAAAACTGGATGGTAATGATCTTATTACCTTACTTGCTAAGTTGCAATAAGGAATTATAATTGACGTCTGAATTCTGAAGATGCCTGTCCTACCATTGCTATATGGATTCTCCTGTAGGTGAATGCATTTAGAGAGCGCAAAGCCCTTGCTCTAACACTTAATGATACAAAAGTTGCAGTATCCAAACTCAACCAGATGACTAATGTTGTTGGTGGCATCATCGTGTTTGTTCTCTGGCTCCTTATTCTTGGCATAGCTACAACGAATTTACTTGTCTTCCTCAGCTCACCGTTTTTGGTGGCGGTTATTGTATTTGGAGACACTTTGAAGGCAGTTTTTGAGGCAATTGTTTTCTTATTTGTGATGCATCCTTTTGATGTTGGTGAGTGCTGTGAAATCGAGGAAGTTCAGGTGTGGTAATATTTTTCTTGCTTCTTCCTCATTGAATCTAATATTAGCTTGCACTCATTGACTAAAGGTTTAACCACCTGAATTTCAGGTTGTTGTCGAGGAAATGAATATCTTGACAACAGTCTTTTTCGATACGACAACCTGAAGATATATTATCCCAACAATATACTGGCCACCATACCAATTATGAATTTTTACAGGAGTCCAGATATGGGAGAAGGAATTGACTTCTATATTCATGTTGAAACACCGGTATGGAAACTAGCACTCATGAAGGAAAGAATACTACGGTACGTAGTAGTGCCTTTATCCCATGGTTTGATCAAATTTTATTTGTTAACAACTGAACTATGCGCATGTTGACAATTAACGTTAAATATAATGTTGGAAGTTTCCCTGTGTTGCTTGTGTAATTTAGCAGATCTAACTAACCAATTTTTAAACTTGTGACTCCGGTTACATCAACAACAAGAAAGAGCATTGGTAACCAGGGGCGATGGTTGTCCTCCGGGATGTGGATGAGACCAACAAGCTGAAAGTATCCATATGGCTCTGTCACACGCTCAACTTCCAGGACATGGGGATGAGGTACGTGAGGAGGGAGCTGGTGCTCCAAGAGATGATCAAAGTTCTCAAGGACCTTGACATTGAGTATCGGATGTTACTACTGGACGTGAATGTGCGGAATGCGCCTCCTATTGAATCCACAAGGATGCCAACAACATGGAATTATTCCTGAAGCACTGAACATTCATGGGGCATTTCCTATCCAGTTCGAGCGGTGAGAGCTACAAGAGCCTTTTCTAGCAACTGGCGAGTAGAACATGACATGAGATGTTAGCGTGCCTAAGGCAGATCACTTGGTTTGGTCTGTAATTAGTGTGTTGTTTAGTATGTAAGCTTTGGAACACAATAATTGATCAATTTCAAATATTTTCCAAGCATGTATAGAACACGCACACGTGTGTGTATGTATGCCATTGTGTGCTTCCATTCAAGGTGGGACTCAGGTTTGGTCGGGTTGGCACGATGTGAGCCCGATGTGCCTCGGGCTGTAGCGATGCCATATCATCCTGGCCCGACCAGCACACCGTGACATGCCATGCTGGCACGAAATTCCTCAGGCGTGGCACTGAATTGGTCGGGGGCAACCAAGCCCCCTTGATCATTCTGATACCATCCATTCCTTGTCTCTATTGCTTGTATTAGAGTAGTGCTATTGTTACTTCTTTATCGGTAGATCATATACTGTTGCATAGCATGTCTTTGCTACTGCTGTTGATACAATACTGCAATCCTACCACGCATGGTCTATGTATGCTAGAGTCCCATCAGTGGCCCTACATCCTTGTTTGTCTGCCATGCTATACTATTGTGTCGTGATCCCTTCGAGAGATGATCACGGATATGCCTTATGCTACATACCTTATATGTTACTTTGGTGGACCCCGTACATTGGTGGCTTACGACATGGAGCGAGATGGACTGCAACAAGATGCCGACGAAGACAAAGACTATTACTAATTTAAATTATAAACTCTTACACTATACATGATAGATGATATGATTAATGTCTGGTCAGCTTGGAGAGCACCCGCGAGTGATTCACTATTGGCGGAACGATAGGGTAGGTAGGGACCACCTAGCATAGAGGTGGGTCTGGTCCTTGGTCGATGTATGTGGTTCGCATGAGTACTCACCGTTGCATTGCTCCTCTTTTCCTTTGACCTGGTCGCTACAACAGAAGGTAGCGCCGCGGATGTAGGCTACCCCGATGGAGCTTACTACATGGAGAACGAGGACCAGGACTAGTTCAGAGGTCTCAGGCAAGAGGCCTTTTTTCAATCTAGTCTAGATATTTTGCTTAGTCTTCTTAAGGCAAACTTGTTCAACTATGCTTTGATAAGTGATGTATTATGGGTCCTTGTGACCCAGGCTTGTAATATAAAAAATTATGTTTGATTTGTGTTGTAGAGTTGTGTGTGACATTGACGGGAGTCACCGTTCATGATTCATTTATAGTTCACGATTAAATGGGGGTGTCATAAAAGGTAACAAAGACCAGTAGACCACCTAACATAGAACATGGTGGGTGTACTGAAATCTGACATGCATTGTTGGATCCCGCAACTAAGACGCTAGAGGAGCGTCATTACCTTTCCCGAGGCATTGTATTCCGAAAACTTTTTTAGTAGTCTGCTGACGCAGATGATGGACAGCGTTCTTGGTTGTGTTGAGTTTTTTTGTTTCTCTTTCTTCTTTTGTCTTTTTTGTCTATATACTTTATTAATATATCAACTGGGTCTTAATATTGTGTTGTTTCAGAGATCAAGTGTAATTGATGCCATTAATATCAATATAATGCACTTTGTCAAAATACATGTACTAAAAGGGCTATCGCCATCTCCCACTATATTACTCCATTTTATAATAATTAAGAGGACTAATCCCTAACCTCAGCCTGCAATCCATACATCAAATTGCAATGGAACCATACATAAAATATACATATGCTCGTTCGACTTTTCTAGCTGTTGAATTGAAAACCAAGAACCTCTCTTTCCACTCCGACGTGTCATCCCCTGCTCGGGCTCAGCGCCTTTCTAATCCAAGTGACAATGGAAAGAAATTCTACACAAACTTGTGAACCCTTATCCTCGCCTGAGATAGTTGTGACGTCATCCCCATCTCGGAAAAGGTCCATCCACATCGGCCTCATCTCGGCCTCTCTTACTCTTCCTACAAATTGAGAGATCTCACATTTGGAGTAGCAAATAAATCACTCCATGCCAAAAATAAGTGTCTCAGACTCTAGTAGAAAAACGACTTTTAGTACCGGTTCGTAAGGACCTTTAGTACCGGTTCTGGAACCGGTACTAAAGAGTGGGGACTAAAGGTCCCCCCTTTAGTACCGGTTCAACACGAACCGGGACCAAAGGCCCACCATGTGGCACGAGGCGTGCCGTGGTTTGGGGGACCTTTAGTCCCCGTTGGTAAGGATTTTTTTTTATTTTTATTTTTGAAATAAAGCAAAAACAGCCCGCCTATTGGGCCGGCACGGCCTGCATACGACTAGAAACCCAATCTCTAGTTGGGCCAGGATGCAGGCCCGTATGGCCCAGTAGGCCCCACAGGGCAGAAGACTTGCAATAGGCCCACAAAGGCCTGCTTAGAGAGGTGCTCGACACGGTAGCCGCGGCGAGGCTTATAAACCGGTGCGAGCTCCTCTCAACTAGCGAGGTGGGACTAAACATTATGCACTACGGGTGGCAGCGCACCATCTTTAATACCGGTTGGTGGCTCCAACCGGTA
>NC_041381.1:14876020-14881468 GCF_002162155.2 Triticum dicoccoides | reverse complement strand
GTTAGTACCGGTTGGAGCCACCAACCCGTACTAAAGGGCACCACCTTTAGTACCGGTTGGTGGTTCCAACCGGTACTAAAGACCCCCCTTTAGTACCGGTTGGAGCCACCAACCCGTACTAAAGGCCACCACCTCTTTAATACTGGTTCGTGGCACGAACCGGTACTAAAGGTTCCCCACGAACCGGTACTAATGAGCGCCGCCCGCCTGGCTGTTGTAACCGGCACTAATGGTCATATTAGTGCCGGTTCAATTGCAAACCGGGACTAATGAGTTTCACATTAGACCCTTTTCTACTAGTGAGACTTAGTACAATTTTATACTAAAGTTGTATAAGTCTGCGGAGCTTATTTTGGGATGGTGGGATTGCCAATTACAAATTTATACATTACATATCCAAGACTCAAGTACGCGTACATTAAGGTGATTGCCGACCGGCACAAAAGATGAACTCAGGTGGAGTATCTCACTGGCTTGTTTAATGGTGATGAAGCCACGTAATGGCATCATCGAAGAACTTTTAGAACATCCGCATGGCAGCCGGCGGCTGAGAGATACCCACCTCAATGACGCCGTCAGAAAAAAAATAGAGCAAATGTAGCAGTAGCGTGGGGTAATATCTTATTAGTATCGTGGGCAGCATCACTACTGGTACACAATAATAGTAGTAGCGCTGGTTTAGGCGAGCGCTACAGTTAAATATCAGTAGCGATGGGTTGAACCAGCGCTACTACTATACTACTTAGCATCAGTGTGGGGTTTGAACCAGGGGCGTAGTAGTGCCTTTATCCCATGGTTTGATCAAATTTTATTTGTTAACAACTGAACTATGCGCATGTTGACAATTAACGTTAAATATAATGTTGGAAGTTTCCCTGTGTTGCTTGTGTAATTTAGCAGATCTAACTAACCAATTTTTAAACTTGTGACTCCAGTTACATCAACAACAAGAAAGAGCATTGGTAACCAGGGGCGATGGTTGTCCTCCGGGATGTGGATGAGACCAACAAGCTGAAAGTATCCATATGGCTCTGTCACACGCTCAACTTCCAGTACATGGGGATGAGGTACGTGAGGAGGGAGCTGGTGCTCCAAGAGATGATCAAAGTTCTCAAGGACCTTGACATTGAGTATCGGATGCTACTACTGGACGTGAATGTGCGGAATGCGCCTCCTATTGAATCCACAAGGATGCCAACAACATGGAATTATTCCTGAAGCACTGAACATTCATGGGGCATTTCCTATCCAGTTCGAGCGGTGAGAGCTACAAGAGCCTTTTCTAGCAACTGGCGAGTAGAACATGACATGAGATGTTAGCGTGCCTAAGGCAGATCACTTGGTTTGGTCTGTAATTAGTGTGTTGTTTAGTATGTAAGCTTTGGAACACAATAATTGATCAATTTCAAATATTTTCCAAGCATGTATAGAACACGCACACGTGTGTGTATGTATGCCATTGTGTGCTTCCATTCAAGGTGGGACTCAGGTTTGGTCGGGTTGGCACGATGTGAGCCCGATGTGCCTCGGGCTGTAGCGATGCCATATCATCCTGGCCCGACCAGCACACCGTGACATGCCATGCTGGCACGAAATTCCTCAGGCGTGGCACTGAATTGGTCGGGGGCAACCAAGCCCCCTTGATCATTCTGATACCATCCATTCCTTGTCTCTATTGCTTGTATTAGAGTAGTGCTATTGTTACTTCTTTATCGGTAGATCATATACTGTTGCATAGCATGTCTTTGCTACTGCTGTTGATACAATACTGCAATCCTACCACGCATGGTCTATGTATGCTAGAGTCCCATCAGTGGCCCTACATCCTTGTTTGTCTGCCATGCTATACTATTGTGTCGTGATCCCTTCGAGAGATGATCACGGATATGCCTTATGCTACATACCTTATATGTTACTTTGGTGGACCCCGTACATTGGTGGCTTACGACATGGAGCGAGATGGACTGCAACAAGATGCCGACGAAGACAAAGACTATTACTAATTTAAATTATAAACTCTTACACTATACATGATAGATGATATGATTAATGTCTGGTCAGCTTGGAGAGCACCCGCGAGTGATTCACTATTGGCGGAACGATAGGGTAGGTAGGGACCACCTAGCATAGAGGTGGGTCTGGTCCTTGGTCGATGTATGTGGTTCGCATGAGTACTCACCGTTGCATTGCTCCTCTTTTCCTTTGACCTGGTCGCTACAACAGAAGGTAGCGCCGCGGATGTAGGCTACCCCGATGGAGCTTACTACATGGAGAACGAGGACCAGGACTAGTTCAGAGGTCTCAGGCAAGAGGCCTTTTTTCAATCTAGTCTAGATATTTTGCTTAGTCTTCTTAAGGCAAACTTGTTCAACTATGCTTTGATAAGTGATGTATTATGGGTCCTTGTGACCCAGGCTTGTAATATAAAAAATTATGTTTGATTTGTGTTGTAGAGTTGTGTGTGACATTGACGGGAGTCACCGTTCATGATTCATTTATAGTTCACGATTAAATGGGGGTGTCATAAAAGGTAACAAAGACCAGTAGACCACCTAACATAGAACATGGTGGGTGTACTGAAATCTGACATGCATTGTTGGATCCCGCAACTAAGACGCTAGAGGAGCGTCATTACCTTTCCCGAGGCATTGTATTCCGAAAACTTTTTTAGTAGTCTGCTGACACAGATGATGGACAGCGTTCTTGGTTGTGTTGACTTTTTTTGTTTCTCTTTCTTCTTTTGTCTTTTTTGTCTATATACTTTATTAATATATCAACTGGGTCTTAATATTGTGTTGTTTCAGAGATCAAGTGTAATTGATGCCATTAATATCAATATAATGCACTTTGTCAAAATACATGTACTGAAAGGGCTATCGCCATCTCCCACTATATTACTCCATTTTATAATAATTAAGAGGACTAATCCCTAACCTCAGCCTGCAATCCATACATCAAATTGCAATGGAACCATACATAAAATATACATATGCTCGTTCGACTTTTCTAGCTGTTGAATTGAAAACCAAGAACCCTCTCTTTCCACTCCGACGTGTCATCCCCTGCTCGGGCTCAGCGCCTTTCTAATCCAAGTGACAATGGAAAGAAATTCTACACAAACTTGTGAACCCTTATCCTCGCCTGAGATAGTTGTGACGTCATCCCCATCTCGGAAAAGGTCCATCCACATCGGCCTCATCTCGGCCTCTCTTACTCTTCCTACAAATTGAGAGATCTCACATTTGGAGTAGCAAATAAATCACTCCATGCCAAAAATAAGTGTCTCAGACTATAGTAGAAAAACGACTTTTAGTACCGGTTCGTAAGGACCTTTAGTACCGGTTCTGGAACCGGTACTAAAGACTGGGGACTAAAGGTCCCCCCTTTAGTACCGGTTCAACACGAACCGGGACCAAAGGCCCACCACGTGGCACGAGGCGCGCCGTGGTTTGGGGGACCTTTAGTCCCTGTTGGTAAGGATTTTTTTTTATTTTTATTTTTGGTGTTAAATAAACATTTAACGGAAACAACATGAAATCACCTTTTCATTTAGAAGAAGGAAAATAGAGCAACAGAAAATGGACAAGTAAACAATAACCTGAACTTCCGAAGGACTACTCACAGAAAAATTGAGCACAAATTAAGCAATCATGTTAGGCATTTACCTTTTCAAAATCCTTACATTTTCTCTCTTTGCAGAGGTACCAAACAACATAGACAGCTATAGTGATCCTTTTTCTGGAGGTAGAACTGTTGATGCCATTAGACACTTTATTCCACCATACCGATATAGAGAAGCATCCCAAGGAAAGAGCTGAAAACCAGAGGAAGGGATGAAGAGAAGGCGAACATGACCTGCTTGACAAAAGGGTAGCCGACATGATCACTTGTTGTCAGAAGCAGTCCTAACCAGGTATGAATGCTCATAATATTAGTGAGGAGGTTCGTCTGAGCTTTCATCCAGATTGCAATCAACAAGCCAATTTGCTCCTCCGACCGTATTCTCTGAAATTCCCACATCCGTGTCCCGTTGGAAATACCTTCACTGACCGAGATATTCTTCCTAAAGGCAAAACCAAAAACTCCAGGCGCAAAATATCTCAAGAGGCGGTCAAAGAACCATCCTTCTCCAACTCCGGCCACCGTTGTTCATCATCATACATCGTCGCTGTTGCTTCCCCGAACTCCCTGACGCCTCGACCGAGTTCGCGGTGAGCGACCACCCCTTTTAGCTCTGCTTCCCCTCCTGATTAGGGCCCTTAGCGTCTCTTGCTGACTCCATTGTCACCACCTCGCCGTGGGTGGTGCTTGGCCAGTCCGTCAAGGCCGTGCTTCTGGGCATCCGATGCAGGAAAAGCCTCTTTCCGGTCCACATGCGGCCGGTCCAAACGCCGGCTCGGTCAAAACCTAGCCAGATAGGCCGGCCCAGCATGGCACAACGGCTAAACATGTGTGGCATGGCAGGGCCCATCAGGGCACGTAGACTATACCAGTCGTGCGATGTTGGCTTGAGGGCAGCTCCTATTGCGCGCCTTCAGCGCCGCGCAAGGGAACTGGCGCCCGCAGCAGCCGCTGGATGGGCCGGCCCACGATTGCGCAAGGCGCAACGAGAAAAAAGACCACCAATAATACCTCGCGTCTTGAACTCGTACTCGCGACCTCACTCTTCGATAAGGAAAGGCATACCACTTGACTATCTTACAACTTGTGAATATTCACAGCGCGAAGTGGTTAAAGAATAGAAACTCGAAGCGCAATTTATTGCGCATTACACTGGAGTGTTTATATTTTCTAATTATTTGAAAAAACATGTTCAGATATTACCAATAAAGTTCATGAGCATGCAAAAAAAGGTACACCAAATCAAAAAAGTTCATGTTTTAAAAAAAAGTTCACGAATTCAAATGAAGTTCATTGATTTTCAAAAAAGGTAATATAATTTGAAAAAAAGTTCATCGAATTTGGCAAAATTTAAACAAATTGAAAAAATTTCATTGATTTTAAAAAATAAGTGATTTTGAAAAGATTTCATCGATTTTGAAAAGAAGTTCATCGATTCTGGAAAAAGGTCATCAATTTTCAGAAAAAGTTCATCGATTTTGAGGAAAAGTTCAAAAAATTGCAAAAGGCTCATCAAATTTGAAAAATAACTTCCTCAATTTTGAAAAAGGTTCATCAATTTTTTTTAAAATCATGAGTTTCGAAAAATTCAATTCATGGATTTAGAAAAATAAGTTGATCTATTCGAAGAAAACAATTAGGAATTTGAAAAAGAAAGTAGAAAAGGATATAGAAAAAAGAAAAAAAGGCAAAAGAGGAAAAAGAGGAATATAGAAATGTACGAAAACATGTATGTTATCACAACTCCTGTTGTGGTCGAGTTGGTTAGACATCTATATGTGATGACCCGTCACGCTGGTTCGAATCATAGATCGTGCGCCCTTTTAT
>NC_041381.1:14842005-14875795 GCF_002162155.2 Triticum dicoccoides | reverse complement strand
ATATGGCCCGGCCCGACTAAGACGCGCTAGCTGCTGCAGGCGCCGGTTAGCGAAAAACAGTACAAACCGGCGCCTGCAGCACTAAATAAGAATTGCCTGGCTTGAGTGTCGTGCTCCTAAGCCTAGGCACGGCCCCTATAGTAAATGGTCCATCCCGGTGGCACAATTGGTCCGCATATTATTCAACCTATCGGGTAGTTCTGGGCCTATATTCACCATATTGGACTGTACAAAAATAAAAAATAAAAAATAAAAAAATTAAATAAACATGTTGTACTGTGCCAGCATGCGAACTTGGTGGTGTGAGCTGGGGTGGGCTATGTGGCGGGCACAACCCAGTTAGCCACGTGTTTTGCCGGCCCGTCACCGGCCGGACGCACGGGCTAGTGGGCTGCCACGCTTAGTCTGGCCCATCCGGCCACCTTTGGGCTTCGTCACAGACAGACCTTCCAGATCCGTTTCCCTCCTTCTTCTTGCTAAAAAAAATAAGCATGGAGACCTATGTCGATAGGAGTATTAAACAACACATACTGTACTTCCTCTTTTCCAATAAATAAGGCGCACACGCATCTCAAAATTCATTTTAACAATAAATTAGATCAATAATATATATTTGTATGACATCAACATTGTTCCATTGAAAACTTTTTTGAATATGAATTCAACCATACAATTTTTGTAACATGTAACCCACATTTGTGGTCTAATTTATGGTCAAAGTTTAATTATAAATATGTACGGGCATTATTCATTGGAATTAATGGATAGACTAATAAACATTAATTAGTCACATAAGCTAACATGATATACATGACATGCTATAGCTAGCATTGTCGGCATTACATTGAATGTTGTAGAAAAATAGGCACCAAGACAGTGATATGACAATGTGTGCTGTATGATCGTTTGGATCCACACAGCTGTTGAAATTGGCTACCCAATTGTTGAAACCCTTGGTCGGCAATTAAGGCTGTTTGAAATTGCAAGCACGTGAGCAAGGCTGTACCACAATCTGGTACCATGTCCACTGATTGAACTGATTACCACTCACTAATCATGGATGACTAAGAATTTTCTTTTCTCTCTCAACTACTAGAAGAACCGAAGGAAGGAATATAAGCTTGCTACCCTAACATACACTTCTTCGAACGTGACATGATCACTTGTCGATGCTAACATTTTGTAGACGTGGTCAATTAATTACTGGTTACCGCCACTAATTTAGACGTACATGGCCATTATTACTCCGACGAATAATTGAGAGGCTGCCATCTACTTTCTGGTGGCTATTCACTGACTCTCCTCCTGTCTTAATGGGAGTACCTAGAACTCATCTAGATGAGATATAATTTGGTCTCATTCACTTTGAAAACAAGAACAAATACAACCCACGTCAGCACACACGCATCTTATAGCATCACATCCAATGGCTATAAAAGGTGAATGAGACCAAATTATATCTCATCTAGATGAGTTCTAGCAAAACTCTTCTTAATACTTATATGTAGGGGACATGCACAACGTCAACTGTATTTTGCAACATTGAACTAACACTAGGATAATCAAGACCAACGGACCATTTGCAATATTGAACATCTACTAACGCTAAAGGATTACAATGACCAGGACCATTTGCAATATTGAAGATCTACTAACGCTAAAGGATAACAAAGACCAGTCGACTAAGCTAACATGAAAACGTGGTGGGTGTACTGAGATCTGGCGGGCAATGGTTGGATCCCGCGACAATGACGCTGGAGGAGCATCATTACCTTTCCTGAGGCCTTGTTTTGGAAGAATATTTTTAGTAGTCTGTTGTCCCTGATGCCAAAAATGCTACACCTACAAAACATTATTACAAAACCTACCAAACTTTCCTTTCCACTAATCAAACTCCCCCAAGCCCCTCCCCCTGATTTTCAGGGTAGGCTGACGCCCTCAGTAAACTCCTTTTTTTGGGGTGTTAAAACGATTTCATTGCTCAACTGTTGAAATATTCGTTCCTACATAGCAGAGAAACATCTACAGGTCCAGAGCAACCAAACTGCAGTTCGGCCCTCCGATCGTCCGAAAGCAGCAAGGGTGTGGCTAACAGCATTCTGGTTCCTACTTACATGAGCAATAGAGATATCCATTACGTCATATCTTTACGTAATCCTCTCACCCTGTGAATCATTAGTAGGTGTAGCAAATCTCCACAGACGATGGACAACGTTCATGTTGGTCTATTTGCAAGCGGTTGGCTGTGTCAGAACTCCTTCGTTTCTCTTTCTTCTTTGACTTTGTGCTTTCTAGATACACTATCATTAGTAGGTCTCAATAATATTTTGTGGTGGCATAGATCTCATGTAATTGATGTTATTTTAATATCAATATATAATACCCTTTGTCAAAACACATGTACTAAAAGGGCTACCGCCATCTATGACTATATTACTCCGTCCATTTTACAATGATCATACATGCTCGGTCGACTTCTAGTTGTTGGAATTCAAATCCAACGATTGTTGTTCATATTCCTCATGTAGCCATAAATATTAACCAATAAGCACCCCTGGCCTGAACCGACAACCTTTTTCCTCTCCTTAAGCTCCGATACATCGTCCCCTGCTCGGGCTTGGTGCCTGTCTAATCCAAGCGATAAGGTTGATCGTAATGGAAGTATTATAGAGTAGTATCATGCATGCCAACTAGGAAAATTTGATAAGGTGACATAGAATTAAATGAAGAAAGAGTGGGGTGAGCATCATATCATGATACTGTATCATATTAAATGTTGTGCTAATATGTATCATGCATGTCAATAAATGAAGTTATCTATGATACTAACACATGATATTATGCACTACGGGTGTAGTATTATACATTAGTATCATATACATGATACTCACCATTACGATCAGCCTAAAAAAATCCTCACAAACTTGTGAACCATGGTCCTCGCATGCGATAGCCGCGTCATCATCTCCGACAAGGACCTGCCACATCGCCCCGTCTCAACCTCTCTACCATTCCAAATAATTGCGTGATTTCAAAAATACAAATTACAAATTTACAATACATATAAGACTCAAGTATTAACTCCGTTCTAGATTTGTCCAGATACGAATCTAACACTGAAATTTGTATAGGTAACTATAATGCAAAGTAGTAATTGGGAGCAGAGCGAGTATATTATAGCTTGTTTAGTGGTGATGAAGCCACGAAATGGCATCGTCGAAGCACTTTTGGAACCTCTGCATGCCAGCCGGCGGTAGAGAGATGCCCACTTCCATGACGCCCCCGGCGCTGCTCCGGCGGCTCTCCGCCAGCGCCATCGCGCCGGTCCTCGCCACGGACACGATCTCCACCTTGGCCGGCCGCCCAAACCCGAAATCAACGTCGTAGACCCTGAACCTCGGCGACCCCGCCACGCTCAGCACACCTCCACCGGTCGCGACGGCCTCTAGAATCTTCTTCGGCCACGACTCCATCTTCTCGGGCGACGCGGTGTGGCCCATCGCCTCCTCGATGGCCGCGGCTACAGCCGTGCACGCGACGAGGATGCCACCGGCACCGGCCGCCGTGAGCTGGTCCTTGGGCGCGGCATGCAGGGCGGCACCGATGCAGTTGCCGAGGTACTCGTCCGGTACGGGGTCGGGCTTCATCCGCGGGCGGTGGTCGATGGGGAAGAGGATGTAGGTTGGGTCGCCGCTGCTTGCTTCGTCGTCGTCTTTGGCTCGCTGGTAGCAGGACCAGATGAGGCCGAAGGTGGCGACGAGGGAGGAGCATCGCGGCAGCGGCGCGCCCGCCTCGCCGGCGGCGGCGGCCACAACGTCCTTGACGCGCTGGATGTCTTTCCTCGAGAGCGTGAAGGTGGCGAGGAGCTTGTCGCTGGACATCTTAACGTACTCCATCTCCTCGGTGCTCATGAGGTCTTCGACGTAAATGTCGTAGATGTGGCGGGAGCTCGGGTCCTTGGTGACCAGACTTCTGTCGACCACCGGGGGAGGAGGCGCGGCGGCGCCGGTGCTTGCGGCGGCCCAGGCGTGTAGGAAGCGCGTGGAGGAGGCGCCGTCGCAGGCGGCATGGTGCAGGGAGATGCCAACGGCGAGGCCGCCGCGGAGCACGGTGGCCTGGAGGGCGAGCACCGGGCCAACCCCCGTCGAGAGAGGCGGCACGAGCGGCAAGATGCTGGCGACCTCCCTCGGCCCGTCGGCGGCCAGCTTGTCGAAATCGACGGCGTACTCGGCGACAGTGAAGGCGACGCCGTCGCCGGGCTGGTAGTGGAGCTCGTAGCAGTCGGCCGTGCCGGGCGTGAGCCGGAGGCGGCCGGCGAGGGGGGAGTAGGCGCGAAGGGCTTGGGCGAGCGAGGTCCTGAGGGTTGAGAGGATGGCGGAGGAGACACCGTCTTTGCCACCGGTGTCTGGGGTGAGGCTGTAGAAGAAGACGCGCTCCACGGGCGGGGAGTTGAGCCAGTAGACGTCGAAGAAGGTGAGCGGGAGGGAGGTCTCCGGCGCGGGCGGGGGCGCTACGACGGCGCTCTCCAGGACGCAGAGCTGTGGTGGATCCATGGCTCCTTACGCGGCGGAGATTGATTAATGATTATTTGTCCCTGTCTTCTACTTATCTTTCTTCTTTGAGGGATCGAGAGAGATGTATTCGGGTGACAAACTAGAAGGGGCATTCACCACGTGTGATTGCTGTGTCTCTATCTTATCCAGCATGAGACAGGTAGTGTGGAAAGATTTAAAGCGCATCCGTAAGAGCATCTCCAACACCGCCGAACATGCGGCGCGGTAAAAAAACGTTTGCAGCACGCTGATAGTCTATTTTGGCGCGGCGACGAGCGCTTGCTCCAGCGGCCGCTACAAATTTTAGCGTGTGAGTAGCTTCACCAAACGTGTTAAAAAGTAGCGCGTACGAGCAACCGGTGCTTTCCATATGTTGTATTTTCGACACGAGATGATATTTCAAACATCAAAATAAAGACATGGCATAATTTAAATTCATGACATAAAAGAAGGTGAGTTGAGTCAGTAGACGTCGAAGAAGGTGAGCAGGAGGGAGGTCTCCGGCGCCGGCGGGGGCGATACGACGGCGCTTTCCAGGACGCTGAGCTGCGGCGGAGATGGCAGCGGGTCCATTGGTCGTTCAGTGTCGCATTTTTATCTTTCCTCTTTGAGGGAAGATCCAGAGAGATAGATGTATTCGGATGAGGGTGGTGACAAATGAGAACGGGCCCTCACCACGTGTGTTGTGTCTCGATATTTTGTTTCAGAGGGTGGGGTTGGAGAACGACGCGTTGGCTACCGGGAGCGCGCTCGAACAAAAAATATATCAATTATTTTTTAATAAATTTAAATTTTTTAGATGTTCGTGTTAATGTCACAAGCATCTTCGAAAATTTTCATACGAAATAGGCATCGATGTTTCGTCGGTGAAAAAATAAACTTACGGTAACATTTGGGTTTTTCTTTTTGCACAGGACAAATTTTTTAATCTTTTCTCCTACAAGTTTGTATGTATTAGCTATTTATTTGGATGTGCCCAAAGATTACATAGATTTGTTTTGAATTGTTTTTGACATTTCAACAAATATTTTCGCGCACAGGAGCGCGGGCTCCCGGGAGCACCAATGGATTTCCGGGTGGTTGTGTCTCTATCTTATCGAGCGTGAGATAGAGAAAGTGGGAAGATTAAGAGAGATTTCACCACCACTTGTCTCCCACCTTGAATGGAAGCACACAATTGCACGCATACAAACACGTGTGCGTGTTTTATACATGCTTGGAAAATATTTGAAATTGATCAATTACTGTGTTCCAAAGCTTACATACTACACAACGCACTAATTAAAGACCAAACCAAGTGATTTGCCTTAGGCACGCTAACATCTGATGTCATGTTCTACTCGCCAGTTGCTAGCAAGGGCTCCTGTAGCTCTCACCACTTCAGGAATAATTCCATGTTGTTGGCATCCTTGTGGATTCAATAGGAGGTTCATTCCGCACATTAACGTTGAGTGGTAGCATCCGGCACTCAATGTCAAGGTCCTTTAGAACTTTGATCATCTCCTGGAGCACCAGCTCCCTCCTCACGTACCTCATCCCCATGTCGTGAAAGTTGAGCGTGTGACAGAGCCATATGGATACTTTTAGCTTGTTGGTCTCATCTACATCTCGAAGGACAACCATCGCCCCTGGGTGCCAATGCTCTTTCTTGTTGTTGATGTAACTGGAGTCACAAGTTTAAAACTTGGTTAGTTCGATGTGATATACTAAATTACACAAGCAACATTGGGAAACTTCCAACATTAGGTTTAATGTTAATTGCCAACACGCACATAGTTCAGTTGTTAACAAATCAGATTTGATCAAACCATGGGATAAAGACACTACTACTTACCGTAGTATTCTTTCTTTCATGAGTGCTAGTTTCGCTACCAGCGTGGCAACATGAATATAGAAGTCAATTCCTTCTCCCATATCGGGACTCCTGTAGAAATTCATAATCGATGGTGGCCAGTACATTGTTTAAAGAATTCCTTATTTAACACTGTTTTAAATTCAGTTTTCCTATTTCACACTGAAGAAATATTTCTTCACTATCTAACACCAACATTAAATTTTATTCCCAATATAAAACTTCCGTCCATTCTTTTGACCTATGGCATGTGAAATGACAAGTTTACCCCTGACACTAGAAGCACCTAAGTCAGGTCATGGTCATTGTCACTGGCTTCGCCGGCCCACAATCCCCTCGCACAGGAACACCAAGCTTCGGAGCACCAACTGATGTAGGCCTTCCTTGCCGACACGCCGCGCGAGCATACGCTGAAGTGGACTGTGCTATGCAGGGTCGTCCATATGGTGCGGACGAGCATTGGGTGAGCCCATGGTGGAGTGTGTGTTTTCGAATGCCAGATCGATTCACCCAAGCAGCGCACGTACGTGCAATGCATGCTAGCTCAAAAACACATGTAGCTTGATTAATTTTTCCCTAAAAGCAAATGTGCTCGTCTCTAATCCCTCCGTTCCTAAATATAAGACCTTTTAGAGATCCCATTATAGACTACATACGGAGCAAAATAAGTAAATCTACACTCTAAAGTCTGTCTATATACATTCGTATATAATCCATATTAAAATGTCTAAAGGGTCTTATATTTAGGAACAGAGGGTACGTGCTGCCTCGAGTCTTGATTGCGCTAGCTTGGCGAACAACATGAAGGAAACTTGCCCTAGAGGCAATAATAAAGTTGTTACTTTATATTTCCTTATATTATGATAAATGTTTGTTATTCATGCTAGAATTGTATTAATCGGAAACTTGATACATGGGTGGATACATAGACAAAACACCATGTCCCTAGTAAGCCTCTACTAGACTAGCTCGTTAATCAGAGATGGTTAAGTTTTCCACTACAGGAAACAGGTAATTTGCCGTCTGTGAATCCCAGACGGAAAGACCTAAATCCAGACGGCAAAGATTTTGCTGTCAGGAAGCAGACGGCAAAGATAAGTCGGCAAAGAAAACTTTGCCGTCAGCTTTTTATCGGGAAGACGGCAAAGACTTTGCCGTCAGCCAACTCTGTCTTTGCTGTGAAGCCCAGTAATAGCAGACAGCAAAGAAAACCATCTTTGCCGTCAGCTAGACTACGTCTTTGCCATCAGCCTCATATACCCCAAACGGCAAAGAATTTTTTATTATTTAAAAAATTATATGAACCAACAGTGCAGGTGCAGAGGCCGTACATGGTCGAAGGCGTACGCAGAATTTTTCATAGCAATTTCGCAACAACCAATATAAGAATCGATGATAGAACTAGTCCATTTACAGTATATATCCAGCACCACTCACTCATCCACGAACAAGCAAATTCTATTTCAACTTCTAAAAAAACTACTCTATTTGACGAACTAGGCATTCCGTCGAACACCTTGCGGGCGCCGGCGACGTCCCCCGTGGCGACCATGCACTTGAGGAGCACGTCGTGGGACACGACGCCCAGCGTGATGGAGGGCTCGGCTGGGACGTCGCGGAAGGCCTAGATGGCGCGGGCGGGCTGGCCGGCGTCGTAGTACGCGGCGAGGAGTGCGGAGAGGGCGCGGTCGGAGGGGCCACGACGAGGCGGATGGTGGAGAGGGAGTGTGGGCATGTCGGCGGCGGCGTAGAGCGCGATGATGCGGATGAGGAAGCCCTCGGAGGGGTGCGGCGCCGGGAGGGCGGTGAGGGAGGCGGAGAGCACGGAGCAGACGAGGTCGGGGCGGGCGGCGGCGGTGAGGAGGGAGACGGCGAGGGAGAAGATGGAGCGGTCGCCGAGAAAGGGCGGGTGCGGGATGCCTTTCAGGAAGAGGGCGGCGAGCTCGTCGGGCGGCGTGGCGGCGCTGCGGATGGAGTTCTTGATGCGGACGAGCTCGGCGGGGCTGATGGTGGGGGCCGTGGAGGACTGGGCCTGCGTGGAGAGGAGGCGCACGAGGGCCTGGCGGCGGAGGAGCAGTGCCGGTGCCAGGGCGAGGGCCCGGCAGAGCACGGCGGCGGCCGGTCGCCATCCCATCGTGGGCATGGGTGGTTTGTGGGCTGGTGGCATGTGTGTGTGGGTGGATGTGGACCTTGTGCGCGTGTGAGAGGATAAGGGAGACGGCACGTGGGTGCGTCCGTGCGTGGCAGGAGGTGTGGTGGGTGGTTGTGCAGGCAGGTGGGATGGGTGGTGTGGATCGTGCACATGAGGAGCGGACGGTGTTGGATCGCTGCCATGTCATCAATCCGTGTAGTTGATCCGCGTGCTGTGCTTTCTCTTTGCCGTCTTAAACTTTTTTTTTACAGACGGCAAAGTACTTTGCCGTCTTCGTTTTTTTTACAGACGGCAAAGTACTCATTTTGCCGTCTGTAGAGAAAAACGAAGACGGCAAAGTATTTTGCCGTCTGTGTTTTGGTTTGCAGGCGGCAAAGTTAGCTCTTTGCCGTTTGTATTTTTTTTCGTAGACGGCAAAGTCTATTTTACCATCTATGTTTCTTTGCCATCTGCTGATGATGGCAAACCCTTTCTTTGCCGTCTGCCCGACAAAAAGCTGACGGCAAAGGCGGCCCCTGACGGCAAATTAGTTGTTTCCTGTAGTGTCCTAACCATAGACATATGTTGTCATTTGATGAACGGGATCACATCATTAGGAGAATGATGTGATGGACAAGGCCCGTCCGTTAGCATAGCATATTGATCGTTCAGTTTTATTGCTATTGTTTTCTTCATGTCATATACATATTCCTTTGACTATGAGATTATGCAACTCCCGAATACCGGAGGAATTCCTTGTGTGCTATCAAATGTCACAACGTAACTAGGTGATTATAAAGATTTTCTACAGGTATCTCCAAAGGTGTTTGTTGGGTTAGCATAGATCGAGATTAGGATTTGTCACTCCGAGTATCGGAGAGGTATCTCTGGGCCCTCTCGGTAATACACATCATAAGAAGCCTTGCAAGCAAAGTGACTAATGAGTTAGTTGCGGGATGATATATTACGGAAGGAGTGAAGAAACTTGCTGGTAACGAGATTGAACTAGGTATGAAGATACCGACGATCGAATCTCGGGCAAGTAACATATCGATGACAAAGGGAATAACGTATGTTGTCATAACGGTTCGACTGATAAAGATGTTCGTAGAATATGTGGGAACCAATATGAGCGTCCAGGTTCCGCTATTGGTTATTGACCAGAGAGGTGTCTCGGTCATGTCTACATAGTTCTCGAACCCGCAGGGTCCGCACGTTTAACGTTCGATGACGATTTTGTAGTATATGAGTTATGTGATTTGGTGACCGTATGTTGTAGGGAGTCCCATATGAGATCACGGACATGACGAGGTGACTCAAAATGATCATTTGGGTAAAGATTGATATAAAGGACAATGGTATTCAGACACCGGAAGTGTTTCGGGATGCACCGGGTACTTATCGGGTCACCGGAAGGGGTTCCGGGCACCCCCAGCAAAAGATATGGGCCTTATGGGCCAAGAGGGGAAACACATCAGCCACAAAGGGGCTGCCCCCCCCCCCCCCAATATGGGCTGGAAGGCGAAGAAGGAAAGGAAAAAGGGAATAGGATTCCCCCTTCCCCTCTTCCCTTCCTACTCAGAATGGGAATAGGAAAGGGGGGATGCCGAATTGGGAGGACCCCAAGTAGGATTCCTCCTACTTGGGGCGCCCCCTTGGCTGCCTCTCCTCCCCTCCAACCTATATATATGTGGGGGGGGCACCGCTAGAACACACACCAACAATTTTTAGCCATGTACGGCGCCCCCTCCATAGTTTAAGCCTCTGGTCATATCTTCGTAGTGCTTAGGGGAAGCCCTGTGCGGATCACTTCACCATCAGTGTCACCACGCCGTCGTGCTGACGGAACTCGTCTACTCCCTCGACACTTTGCTGGATCAAGAGTTTGAGGGACCTCATCGAGTTGAACGTGTGCAGAACTAGGAGGTGCCGTACATTCGATGCTTGATCGGTCGGAACGAGAAGAAGTTCGACTACATCAACCACGTTTTCAAACACTTCTGCTTTCGGTCTACGAGTGTACGTGGACACACTCTTCCCCTCTCGTTGCTATGCATCTCCTAGATAGATCTTGCATGTTCATAGGAAATTATTGAAATTGCATGCTATGTTCCCAAACAGTGGCATCCGAGCCAGGTCTATGCGTAGATCATATGCACGAGTAGAACACAAAGAGTTGTGGGTGGTGATAGTCATACTACTTACCACCAATGTCTTATTTTGATTTGGCGGTATTGTTGGATGAAGCGGCCCGGACCAACCTTACATGACCACGTTCATGAGACCGGTTATGCAACTAGTTTTGCATAAAGGTGGTTGGCGGGTGTCTGTTTCTTCAACTTTAGTTGAATCGAATTTGACTATGGCCGGTCCTTGTTGAAGGTTAAGACAGCAAACTTGACGAAAGAACGTTGTGGTTTTGATGCGTAGGTAAGAACGGTTCTTGCTAGAAGCCCGTAGCAGCCACGTAAAACTTGCAACAACAAAGTAGAGGACGTCTAACTTGTTTTTGCAGGGCATGTTGTGATGTGATATGGTGAAGACATGATGTGATATACGTTGTTGTATGAGATGATCATGTTTTCTAAAAGTCATCGGCAACTGGCAGGAGCCTTATCGTCGTCGCTTTATTGTATGAAATGTAAACGCCATGTAATTGCTTTACTTTATTACTATGCGTTAGCGATAGCTGTAGAAGCAATAGTTGGCGAGATGACCACAACGCTACGATGGAGAGCATGGTGTCAAGCCAGTGACGATGGAGATCATGACGGTGCTTTGGAGATGGAGATCAAAGGCACAAGATGATGATGGCCATGTCAGGTCACATATTTTGATTGCATGTGAAGTTTATCTTTTATGCATCTTATTTTGCTTAGTACGGTGGTAGCATTATCAGATGATCCCTTATTCAAATTTCAAGGTATAAGTATTCTCCCTGAGTATGCATCGTTGCGAAAGGTCTTCGTTCTGAGACACCACGTGATGATCGGGTGTGATAGGCTCTACATTCATATACAATGGGTGCAAGACAGTTTTGCTCATGCGGAATACTCAGGTTAAACTTGACGAGCCTAGCATGTACATACATGGCCTCGAAAAACTGGAGACCGAAAGGTAGAATGTGAATCATATAGTAGATATGATCAACATCGAGATGTTCACCATTGATGACTACTCCATCTCACGTGACGATCGGACATAGTTTAGTTGATTTGGATCACGTTACACTTAGATGACTTGAGGGATGTATGTTTAAGTGGGAATTCTTAAGTAATTTGATTAATTGAACTTTAATTTATCATGAACTAGTCCTGATAGTATTTGCAAATTATGTTTTAGATCAATAGCTCGCGTTGTAGCTCCAATATTTTTGATATGTTCCTAGAGAAAAATAAGTTGAAAGATGTTAGTAGCAATGATGCGATCTGGGTCCGTGATCTGAGGATTGTCCTCATTGCTGCACAGAAGAATTATGTCCTTAATGCACCGCTAGGTCGAAGACCGATTGCAGGAGCAGATGCAGACATTATGAACGTTTGGCACGCTCGATATGATGACTACTTGATAGTTTAGTGCACCATGATTTACGGCTTAGAACCAGGACTTCAAAATCGTTTTGAACACCACAGAGCATATGAGATGTTCCAAGAGATAAAACTGGTATTTCAGACTCATGCCCGTGTCGGGAGGTATGAGACCTCTGACAAGTACTTTGGCTACAAGATGGAGGAGAATAGCTCGGCCAGTCAGCATGTGCTCAGAATTCTGGGTACTACAATCGCTTGAATCAAGTGGGAGTTAATCTTCCAGATAAGATAGTGATTGACAGAATTCTCTAGTCAGTACAACTAAGTTACTGGATAGGGTCGGCCCTGGGTATGGCCGGTGGGGCGACGGCCCAGGGCCCAGGCGAGGAGGGGCCCATGATGTAGTATATATCTACACTATAGCACAGAAGAAAATAGGTAAGAAATTATAAAAGAAAAGAAACGAGGGCTAGGCCCATCAGATAGGTAGCAATCGATTATTAAACCATCACGCGGTCTCGGCGTGACTCACGGCTACTCGTTTCCACTTTTCCTTCGTCTCGTCGATCGTGAATCTTGAACTGTCGCCCTGCCTGTCGCTCGTCGTCTCGCCGCCAGCCTGCTAGCCGCTCCGTGCGCCGCGGCCACACGGCAGTCCGGCACCGGCAGCCCGGCCATCCGCCCATCCAGCAAGTCAGTACGTATCTCAGGCCGGCCGTGAGCGCACCACAGTTGCAGGTGTCATGTATCCATGAGTCGATCCATGTTCCTGAATCCTGATCTACCTCCCCAAACCCCAATTTGACGATTTTAGTAGTTTATTTTATTCTTTATTTAGTATGTACGTATTCATCTATTTATCCATGATCCATCCTCCAATTTCAGATTTTCAGTATGCACTGGTTCGGCTATGTGCTGCATTGAGAAGGATATTTTGGACAAAACCGATCTTGAGAGGTTCTTGATTGTGCCCTTAATGACTTTGCATCAAGAAACGCCTAAAGAAACTTTTTCCAAAGCACTAAAGTATTATTGTTGTCGATGTTGTAAGCCATTCTTATTTGAGGTAATCATGTCATCTTAGTTTCATTTTGCTATCTTTTTAGTATCATTGTTAACGATGGAGTCGATTCGACTTGGCTTATTATTGTTGTTAATGGAGTCAGTCTGATTATTATAGTCAATTTTTAAACTTAACATGTGTAGTTGAAAGTTACTCTTAATAAGTATATAGGGGGCCATGTCGACGAGTTCGCCTAGGGCCTCCCGAAACACAGGGTCGGCCCGGTTACTGGAACTTCGTGATGTACTATAATATGCAAGGGATGACAAAAATGATTCTCGAGCTCTTCATGACGCTGAAATCGACGAAGGTAAAAATCAAGAAAGAGCATCAATTGTTCATGGTTAGCAAGAACACTAGTTTCAAGAAAAGGGCAAAGGGAATGCAAGGGAACTTCAAGAAGAATGACAAGCAAGTTGCCACTCCCGCGAAGAAGCCCAAAGCTGGTCATGGCCTGAAACTGAGTGCTTCTACTGCAAAGGGAATGGTCACTGGAAGCGGAACCACCCCAAATAATTGGTGGATAAGAAGGATAGCAAAGTGAACAAAGGTATATTTGATATACATGTTATTGATGTGTACTTTACTAGTGTTCGTAGTAACCACAGGGTATTTGATACCGGTTCAGTTGCTAAGATTAGTAACTCGAAACAGGAATTGCAAAATGAATAGAGACTAGTTAAGGGCGAGGTTACGATGTGTGTTGGAATTGATTCCAAGGTTGATAAGATCATCATCACATACTCCCTCTACCTTCGGGATTAGTGTTGAACCTAAATAAATGTTATTTTGTGTTTGTGTTGAGCATGAATATGATGGGATCATGTTTATTGCAATACGGATATTCATTTAAGTCAGACAACAATTGTTGTTCTATTTACATGAATAAACCTTCAATGGTCACACACCCAATGTAAAGGGTTTATTGAATCTCAATCATAGTAATACACATATTCATAATATTGATGCCAAAAGATGCAAAGTTGATAATGATAGTGCAACATACTTGTGGCACTACCGTTTAGGTCATATTGGTGTAAAGTGCATGAAGAAACTCCATGCAGATGGACTTTTGGATTCACTTGATTATGAATCATTTGATGCTTGTGAACCATGCCTCATGGGCAGGATGACTAAAACTCTGTTCTCCGGAACAATGGAGGGATCCACTGACTTACTGGAAATAATACATACCGATGTATGCGGTCCGATGAGTGTAGAGGCTCGCGGCGGGTATCGTTATTTTCTAACCTTCACAGATGATTTTGAGCAGATATGGGTATATCTACTTGATGAAACACAAGCTCAAATAATTCAGAATGGTTTCAACCACTGTCTCATCGTAACAAGAAAAATAAAGTTTCTATGATCTGATCGCGGAGGCGAATATTTGAGTTACGAGATTGGCCTTGATTTAAAACAATGTGGAATAGTTTCAGAATTCAGAATGTAGTGGAGAATCATCGTAACAAGAAAAATAAAGTTTCTATGATCTGATCGCGGAGGCGAATATTTGAGTTACGAGATTGGCCTTCATTTAAAACAATGAGGAATAGTTTCACAACTCACACCACCTGGAACACCACAACGTAATGGTGTGTCTGAACGTCGTAACCGTACTTTATTAGATATGGTATGATCTATCATGTCTCTTACTGGTTTACCACTATCTAGGGTTATGCATTAGAGACAGCTGCACTCACGTTAAATAGGGCAGTGTTACTTTGTAGATAGTAACACCGTATGAACTGATGGCAGTGTTACTATCTACAAAGCTCAACTTGTCACAAAACGTTTTGGCCAAGTTCAAGGAGTTGGCTGCGATGAGACTTTCCCACTCGTAGCGATGCTTAACTCTGTCTGAATCTTGTTAGCAATTGCCGCATTTTATGAAAGGTGGAAAATGGATGTCAAAACTCCATTCGTTAATGGATTTCTTAAAGAAAAGTTGTATATGATGCAACCAAAAGGTTTTGTCAATCCTAAAGGTGCTAACAAAATGTGCAAGCTCCAGCGATCCATCTATGGACTGGTGCAAGCATCTCGAAGTCAGAATATACGTTTTGATGAGTTGATCAAAGCATATAGTTTTAAACAGACTTGCGGTGAAGCCTATATTTACAAGAAAGTGTGTGGGAGCACTACAACATTTCTGATGAGTATATGTGAATGACATATTGTTGATCGGAAATGATGTATAATTTTCAGGAAAGCATAAAGAAGTGTTTGAAAGGAGTTTTTCAAAGAAAGACCTCGGTAAAGCTGCTTACATATTGGGCATCAAGATCTATAGAGATAGATCAAGGCGCTTGATAAGACTTTGGATAAGTACATACCTTGATAAGATTTTGAAGGAGTTCAAAATGGATCAGTCAAAGAAGGAGTTCTTGCCTGAGTTGTAAGGTATGAAGTTGAGTAAGATTCAAACCCCAACCACGGCAGAAGATAGAGAGAGAATGAAAGTCATTCCCTATGCCTCAGCCATAGGTTCTATAAAGTATGCCATGCTGTGTAACAAACCTGTTGTGTACCTTGCCATGAATTTAGCAAGGGGGTAGAATATTGTTCCAAGAGTAGATCAATAGACAACGGTCAAAATTATCCTTAGAGGACTAAGGAAATATTTCTCGGTTATGGAGGTGATAAAGAGTTCGTCGTAAAGAGCTACATCGATGCAAGCTATGGCACTGATCTAGGTGACTTTAAGTCTCAATCTAGATACTTATTGAACGTGGGAGCAATTAGCTAGAGTAGCTCCATGCAGAGCATTGTAGACATAGAAATTTGCAAAATACATACGGATCTGAATGTGGCAGACCCGTTGACTAAACTTCTCTCACAAGCAAAACATGATCACACCTTAGTACTCTTTGGGCGTTAGTCACATAGCGATGTGAACTAGATTATTGACTCTAGTAAACCCATTGGATGTTGGTCACATGGCGATGTGAACTATGGGTGTTAATCACATAAAGATGTGAACTATTAGTGTTAAATCACATGGCGATGTGAACTAGATTATTGATTCTTGTGCAAGTGGGAGACTGAAGGAAATATGCCCTAGAGGCAATAATAAAGTTGTTATTTTATATTTCCTTATATCATGATAAATGTTTATTATTCATGCTAGAATTGTATTAATCGGAAACTTGATACATGTGTGAATAGATAGACAAAACACCATGTCCCTAGTAAGCCTCTACTAGACTAGCTCATTAATCAAAGATGGTTAAGTTTCCTAACCATAGACATGTGTTGTCATTTGATGAACGAGATCACATCATTAGGAGAATGATGTGATGGACAAGACCCACCCGTTAGCATAGCATATTGATCATTCCGTTTTATTGCTATTGTTTTCTTCATGTCATATACATATTCCTTTGACTATGAGATTATGCAACTCCCGGATAACGGAGGAATGCCTTGTGTGCTATCAAACGTCACAACGTTACTGGGTGATTATAAAGATGCTCCACAGGTATCTCCAAAGGTGTTTGTTGGGTTGGCATAGATCGAGATTAGGATTTGTCACTCTGTGTATCGGAGAGGTATCTCTGGGCCCTCTCGGTAATACACATCATAAGAAGCCTCGCAAGCAAAGTGACTAATGAGTTAGCTGCAGGTAGATGTATTACGGAACGAGTAAAGAGACTTGCCAGTAACGAGATTGAACTAGGTATGAGGATACCGACGATCGAATCTCGGGCAAGTAACATACCGAACACAAAGGGAATAACGTATGTTGTCATAACGGTTAAACCGATAAAGATCTTTGTAGAATATGTGGGAGCCAATATGAGCATCCATGTTCCGCTATTGGTTATTGACCCGAGAGGTGTCTCGGTCATGTCTACATAGTTATCGAACTCATAGGGTCCGCACGCTTAACGTTCGTTGACTTTTTGTATTATATGAGTTATGCGATTTGGTGACTGAATATTGTTCGGAGTCCCAGATGAGATCACGGACAAGATGAGGAGTCTCAAAATGGTCGAGAGGTAAAGATTGATATATAAGACGATGGTATTCGGACATCGGAAGTGTTTCGGGATGCACCGGGTACTTATCGGGTCACCGGAAGGGGTTCCGGGCACCCGCGGGAAAAGATATGGGCCTTATGGGCCAAGAGGGGACACACACCAGCCACAAAGGGGCTGGTGCATGTTGGGCAACATAGCATGCAATTTCAAAAAATTTCCTACGATCACGCAATATCTAGGAGATGCATAGCAACGAGAGGGGGAGAGTGTGTCCATGTACCCTTGTAGACCGAAAGCGAAAGTGTTAGTTTAACGCGGTTGATGTAGTCGAATGTCTTCACGATCCAACCGATCTAGTACCGAACGTATAGCACCTCTGAGTTCAGCACATGTTCAGCTCGATGACATCCCTCGAACTCTTGATCCAGTAGAGGGTTGAGGGAGAGTTCCATCAGCATGATGGCGTGGTCACGGTGATGGTGATGTGATCCACGTAGGGCTTCGCCTAAGCACTATGATGCTATGACCGGAGGAGTAAACTGTGGAGGGCGGCACCGCACACGGTTAAGAGAACAATTGATGGTCTATGGTGTGGCCCCTACCCCCATATATCAAGGAGGGGAAGAGGAGTCGGCTGGCCAAGTGGGGCGCACCATGGGGGGCAGTCCTACTAGGACTCCACTCCTAGTAGGATTCGCCCCCCCTTCCTTTCTTACCGGAGGGGAAAAGGAAGGAGAGGGAGAGGGAGAGGGAAAGGGGGCGCCGCCCCCTCCCTAGTCCAATTAGGACTGCCATGGGGGGCATGCGGTCACCCCTTGCGGCCCTCCTCTCTCTCCACTAAGGCCCATGTAGGCCCAATACTACCCCGGGGGGTTCCGGTAACCCCTCGGTACTCCGGTAAAATACCCAAACCACTCGAACCATTCCGATGTCCGAATACTACCTTCCAATATATGAATATTTACCTCTCGGCCATTTTAAGACTCCTCGTCATGTCCACGATCTCATCTGGGTCTCTGAACAAACTTCGGTCACCAAAACACATAACTCATAATACAAATCGTCATCAAACGTTAAGCGTGCGGACCCTACGGGTTCGAGAACTATGTAGACATGATTGAGACACATCTCCGGTCAAAAACCAATAGCAGAACCTGGATGCTCATATTGGTTCCTACATATTCTATGAAGATCTTTATCGGTCAAACCGAAATAACTACATACATTATTCCCTTTGTCATCGGTATGTTACTTGCCCAAGATTCGATCATCGGTATCATAATATACCAAGTTCAATCTTGTTACCGGCAAGTCCCTTTACTCGTTCCGTAATACATCACCCCGCAACTAACTCATTAGTCATATTGCTTGCAAGGCTTATAGTGATGTGCATTACCGAGAGGACCCAGAGATACCTCTCCGATACTCGGGATGACAAATCCTAATCTCGATCTATGCCAACCCAACAAACACCTTCGGAGACACCTGTAGAGCATTTTTATAATCACCCAGTTACATTGTGACGTTTGATAGCAGACAAGGTGTTCCTCCGGTATTCGGAGTTGCATAATCTCATAGTCAGAGGAATATGTATTAGTTATGAAGAAAGCAATAGCAATAAAACTTAACAATCACTATGCTAAGCTAATGGATGGGTCTTGTCCATCACGTCATTCTCTAATGATGTGATCACGTTCATCAAATGACAACACATGTCTATGGTCAGGAAACAAAACCATCTTTGATTAACGAGCTAGTCAAGTAGAGGCATAGTAGGGACACTATGTTCTATCTATGTATTCACACATGTATGAAGTTTTCTGGTTAATACAATTCTAGCATGAATAATAAACATTTCTCATGATACAAGG
Organism: Triticum dicoccoides; assembly: GCF_002162155.2. Classification (NCBI taxonomy): domain Eukaryota; kingdom Viridiplantae; phylum Streptophyta; class Magnoliopsida; order Poales; family Poaceae; genus Triticum; species Triticum dicoccoides. The sequence continues at coordinate 14,856,812 of NC_041381.1, read as the reverse complement.
AAATATAAATAACAACTTTATTATTGCCTCTAGGGCATATTTCCTTCAGTCTCCCACTTGCACTAGAAATCAATAATCTAGATTACATAGTAATGATTCTAACACCCATGGAGTCTTGGTGTTGATCATGTTTTGCTCGTGGAAAAGGCTTAGTCAACGGGTCTGCAACATTCAGATCCGTATGTATTTTGCAAATCTCTATGTCTCCCTCCTTGACTTGATCGCGGATGGAATTGAAGCGTCTCTTGATGTGCTTGGTTCTATTGTGAAATCTGGATTCCTTTGCCAAGGCAATTGCTCCAGTATTGTCACAAAAGATTTTCATTGAACCCGATGCATTAGGTATTAGACCTAGATCGGATATGAACTCCTTCATCCAGACTCCTTCTTTTGCTGCTTCCGAAGCAGCTATGTACTCCACTTTACACGTAGATCCCGCCACAACGCTCTTCTTGGAACTACACCAACTTACATCTCCACCATTCACGTATCTGGTTTGTAACTTAGAGTCATCCGGATCAGTGTCAAAGATTGCATCGACGTAAGCATTTACGACAAGCTCTTTGTCACCTCCATAAACGAGAAACATATCCTTAGACCTTTTCAGGTATTTCAGGATGTTCTTGACCGCTATCCAGCGATCCACTCCTGGATTACTTTGGTACCTCCCTGGTAAACTTATAGCAAGGCACACATCAGGTCTGGTACACAACATTGCATACATGATAGAACCTGTCGGATGTGGGGTTCTTGCAAACCCTTAAGGTTCGAACACTGGGGTGCACGTGAAGTCTTTCCCTCCTTCTGATCTACGCCCTAGCTCACTAAGATCTCGTGGACAAAGTCGACGAACTTGCAACACAGAGAGACACGAGGTTTATACTGGTTCGGGCCACCGTTGTCGTGTAATACCCTACTCCAGTGTGGTGGTGGTGGATTGCCTCTTGGGCTGATGATGAACAGTACAAGGGAAGAACAGCCTCCTGAGGTTGAGGTGTTCTTGTGAGTAGGCTCTCGATCCGGTTCGATCAAGCTAAGATGAGATGCCTCTACTATGGTGGCTAGCTCTACTTATATAGGCCCTCACTAGTAGAAAAAGGACCTAATATGAGACACATTAGTGCCAGTTTGGTTTTGAGCCGACACTTATGTGTCCATTAGTGCCGGTTCCAATGGCTAGCCGGCCGTTCTCATTAGTACCGGTTCGTGGCGAACCTATAGTACTGGTTCGTGCCACGAACCAGTACTAAAGAGGGTGGTGGCAGGGTGCTGTCAGTCTGGGGCCCGTCCAGCACCTTTAGTACCGGTTCGTGGCACGAACTAGTACTAAAGGTCGACGTACATAAACCCTTCGTCCCCCCGAGCCACTCTGTTCTTCCCCTTTCCCCTCACTTCCTCTGTTCTTCCCCCTCTCTCCTCGAGCTCCTCACAAATTTTGCCCAAAATTTGTCAAGATTTGAAGGCCCCCATCCATTCAAATGATCACAAAGGTTAGCAACTTTGTCCTTTCAACTCTCATTGCTAGATTAGCTCTTGCAATGCTTTGTATAGTGATTAATTTGGGAGGAATAATTATATTTGCTAGTATTTGATTTATATGCAATTTGAGCACAAAAATAACACTTAGTTTGCATATGTAGGTGTGGTTTACTTAGTGCCTTCTAAATCTCCGTCGTAACCACCGTCGATTGCCCGCACCGTCCCGTCACCGGCACCACCTTCTGGTGAGGCTCTTGTTCATGAATGTTTTACATTACCAAATTGATGTTTATGTCATTTGGATATATAGTTACTCGTATAATTATCTTACCCGTACGTCGTTTGTTATACAGAGTGCCATGGTTTTGATATCCGTCCCCGTCGGCCCTCGTCCTTGTTATGATTCGGATGTTGTATATTCTCTTTTAAAACTAGTTGCTGCATTTCATGTTTATGACAAATTATGCCCATCAAGTTGACATAGATATTTTTATCTAGGAGGTATGTGAACCGGAAATTCCAACTGACCCTATTGTCGAGAGGTTAAATTTAGTTGAAAGAGAAAACGAGTATTTGAAAGAAAAATTGAAAAGAATTGAGGGGGGGGGGGAAGATGGAATTGGAGTTGCATGTTGCCGATGTCGTCGATGATCACAAGATCAAGATGGAGAAAATGAGGTTGAAGATTAGAAAGATTAGAAAATATGCCATTGATAGTGTGGCTTGGTATCATTATGCTATTGGATCAATTGTTACCTTAATTGCGATCTTCATCGCGTTTGTTGTTGCATTTAAATTCTTTAGCTAGAGAGTTATTTGTATGTTGCATTTAATGAAGTGTTGTATATGAACTTTATGTATGAACTTTATGTATGAACTTGTATTAATTTGGTCTATTCGGTGTTGTGTAATGAAGATGAGCCGACAATGGATGTATGATGATAGATGCTCTCCCGAGTTCATTAATGGCATGCATACTTTTCTGCTTGCCGCTGAGGCAAACAAGCGGGCGGATGGTTTTATGCCTTGTCCATGTGCTGGTTGTAAGAATGGTCACAGTTACTCTACGTCAAGAACCATTCACGTCCACCTATTTGAGTCCGGTTTCATGCCCCACTATAATGTTTGGACCAAGCACGGAGAAATAGGGGTTATGATGGAAGACAATGAAGAAGAAGAGGACGACGACGGCTATCCTGGCCATGGGTTCCCTGAATATGATGATACAACAATGGGGGAAGAAGCTGAGCCGGCAATGCAGAAAGAAGCTAAAGAAGAGGCATCAGATGAGCCCGCTGATGATCTAGGTCGGGCCATTGCCGATGCAAAGAGAAACTGCGCAAGTGATCTGGAGAGGACGAAGTTGCAGCGCATGTTAGAGGATCACAAGAAATTGTTGTACCCGAATTGCGAAGCTGACAAAAAAAAGTTGGGCACCACACTTGAATTGCTGCAATGGAAGGCAGAGAATGGTGTATCTGACAAGGGATTTGGAAAGTTGCTGGTAATGATAAAGAATATGCTTCCAAAGGACAAAGAATTGCCCGAGAGTACGTATGAAGCAAAGAAGGCTGTCTGCCCTCTAGGGTTAGAGGTGCAAAAGATACATGCATGCTCTAATGACTGCATCCTCTACCGCGGTGAGTACGAGGATTTGAATGCTTGCCTGGTATGCGGTGCATTGCGTTATAAGATCGGTCGCGATGACCCTGGTGATGTCGAGGGTGAGCGCCCCAAGAAGAAGATTACTGCCAAGGTGATGTGGTATGCTCCTATAATACCACGGTTGAAACGTTTGTTCCAAAACAAAGAGCATGCGAAGGCGATGTGGTGGCACGCAGAAGACCGTAAGAAAGACGGAAAGTTGAGAGTACCCGCTGACGGTTCGCAGTGGAGAAAAATCGAGAGAAAGTACTGGGAGGAGTTTGCAGGTGACCCAAGGAACATATGGTTTGGTATAAGCGTAGATGGCATTAATCCTTTTGGGGAGGAGAGCAGCAACCATAGCACGTGGCCTGTGACTCTATGTTTGTATAACCTTCCTCCTTGGTTGTGCATGAAGCGGAAGTTCATTATGATGCCAGTGCTCATCCAAGGCCCTAAGCAACCCGGCAACGACATTGATGTGTACCTAAGGCCATTAGTTGAAGAACTCTTACAACTGTGGAATGGAACAGGTGTACGTGCGTGAGATGAGCACATGGGGGAAGAATTTGACCTAAAGGCGTTGCTGTTCGTGACCATCAATGATTGGCCTGCTCTCAGTAACCTTTCAGGACAGACAAACAAGGGATACCGCGGATGCACACACTGTTTGGATGATACCGATAGTATATATTTGAATAGTTGTAAGAAGAATGTGTACCTGGGACATCGTCGATTTCTTCCGAGCAGGCATCCCGTAAGAAAGAAAGGCGAGCATTTCAAAGGTGAGGCGGATCACCGGACGAAGCCTCGCCACCGTACTGGTGCTGATGTACATGATATGGTCAAGGATTTGAAGGTAATCTTTGGAAAGGGTCCTGGCGGACAACCTGTTCCGAAGGACGCTGACGGACGCACACCCATGTGGAAGAAGAAATCTATATTTTGGGACCTGCCATATTGGAAAGACCTAGAGGCCCGCTCCGCAATCGACGTGATGCACGTGACGAAGAATCTTTGCGTGACCCTGCTTGGCTTTTTGGGCGTGTATGGGAAGACAAAAGACACACCAGAGGCATGGGAGGACCAGCAACGTATGCATGGAAAAGACGACATACATCAGGGTCAGGCCAGCTACGCTCTTACCAAAGAAGAGAAGGAAATCTTCTTCGAATGCCTGCTCAACATGAAGGTACCGTCTGGCTTCTCGTCGAATATAAAGGGAATAATAAATATGGCAGAGAAAAAGTTCCAGAACCTAAAGTCTCATGACTGCCATGTGATTATGACGCAACTCCTTCCGGTTGCATTGAGGGGGCTTCTTCCAGAAAACGTTCGATTAGCCATTGTGAAGCTATGTGCATTCCTCAATGCAATCTCTCAGAAGGTAATCGATCTAGAAATCATACCAAGGTTACAGAATGATTTGGCGCAATGTCTTGTCAGTTTCAAGTTGGTGTTCCCACCATCCTTCTTCAACATCATGACGCACGTCCTAGTTCACCTTTGCGAAGAGATTAACATTTTGGGTCCTGTATTTCTACACAATATGTTCCCCTTTGAAAGGTTCATGGGAGTCTTGAAGAAATATGTTCATAACCGTGCTAGGCCAGAAGGAAGCATCTCGAAGTCCCATGAAAATGAGGAGGTCATTGAGTTTTGTATTGACTTTATTCCTGACCTTAAGCCGATTGGTGTTCCTGAATCGCGGCATAAGGGCGGACTGGAAGGAAAAGGCACGCTAGGAGGGCATCAAATAATATGTATGGACGGGCATTCTCTCACTGAAGCACACTACACAGTTCTACAGAATTCCGCCTTGGTGGCTTTGTATATGGAGGAACACAAGAATTTTCTATAGTCCAAACACCCGGAGAAGTCTGACGACTGGATTACATGCGAACAAATGAGGACTTTCGCCGGTTGGTTGCAGAAACGTGCCCTGAATGATGGCGATATTCAAAATGACTTGTACTCACTGTCCCAGTTACCATCTTCGAATATAATGACTTTCAAAGGGTACTAGATAAATGGGAATACATTTTACACGATCGCCCAAGATAAGAAGAGCACCAACCAAAACAGTTGTGTCCGCTTTGATGCAACAACCAACACGGCAAAGGAAACATATTATGGTTACATAGAGGACATATGGGAACTTAACTATGGATCAGGTGCTTTGAAGGTCCCTTTGTTTCAGTGCAAATGGGTCAATATGATACGAGGCAGGGTAACGGAAGACCCTCAGTACGGAATGACAACAGTGGATCTCAACAATCGTGCGTATGCAGATGAACCATTCGTCCTAGCCAATGATGTGGCGCAGGTTTTTTATATGAAAGACATGTCTACCAGGCCGAGAAAAAGAAAAGATAAGGAAGCAAATGGATCATACGACGAGCCAAAGCGCCACATAGTTCTTTCAGGAAAAAGAAACATCGTGGGAGTGGATGACAAGACAGACATGTCAGAAGATTATGAAAAGTTTGATGAAATTGCTCCATTCACAGTGAATATTGACCCGAGCATCCAGTTAAATGATGAAGATTTTCCCTAGCTACGGCGCAAAGGGACACACGAGAAGAAAAAGTTTCACACCCAAATATCTGGGATGTGATCGGCTTCACTATCATCACTTTCTTCTGTGTTTCACACCCAGGAGGGAATGTCTGTAATAGTTAGGGTAGTTAATTATGTGTTTTGGCATTTGAAACGCGAAGAAATTTTATGTGCAAACAAATTCTTTTTCATGCATTTACTGATTTTTTTTCCAGCTAAATGACCCTGAAATTGAAAAGCATTTGAAATGAACTCAGAAAAGGTTGAAAGTTGGCATGGTATCATAATTTCATACAAATAGCATGTGCAAAAAAGTAGAGAGGGTTACGGCAAAAACTGGATACACTTCGTGTACAAAATGGACAATCTTTTTCGAAGTATCAGGGTTTCCGACGAAAACTGAAATGTTACAAAGGCATTTCATTTTTTAAATAACCTAAGCATTACCAAATTGAACATAATGATAAAACACACTAATATTAAACATAAGAAAAAGAATCACTGAAAAATCTTTTTCCAAAGTTATGTTATTCACAAACTAGTGATTCAAAATTTAAACTATTCAAATTTGAAAACTACCGGCACTAACAGATCAAAGTTTGTAAATTTTTGTACCTAAAGCAAAAATATTCACAAAGAAACTCTAAATACAGCAAAAAACAACTCAAAAATAAATAAAACAAATAAAAAAGCAAAAAAATTTAAGAAAATAAAAAAGCCCGCCTGCTGGGCCAAAGCGGCCTGCATACGACTAGAAACTCAACCTTTTGTTGGGCCAGGATGCAGGCCCGCAAAGGCCCAGTAGGCCCACATGGAAGCAATGAATTGGTAGGCCCAGTAGGCCTGCTTAGGAGAGGAGCTCGAGAGAGCTACCGCACTGGGGCTTATAAACCAGTGCGGTAGCCCTTCGACTAGCGAGGTGGGACTAAACTTGCCGCACCGCACTGCGCCTTTAGTACCGGTTGGAGCCACCACCCGGTACTAAAGGGGGTGCGCTTCCCGCCGCTTGGCCTGGCCAAAACAGACCTTTAGTACCGGTTGGTGGCTCCAACCGGTACTAAAGGTCCATCCTATATGTACAACATTTAATAAAATTCAGTTTCCCTCTGTTTCTTCCCTCTGTTTCCTCCCTGAAGATATATTAAAGGTCCATCCTAATATTAGCTTGCACTCATTGACTAAAGGTTTAACCACCTGAATTTCAGGTTGTTGTCGAGGAAATGAATATCTTGACAACAGTCTTTCTTCGATACGACAACCTGAAGATATATTATCCCAACAACATACTGGCCACCATACTAATTATGAATTTTTACAGGAGTCCAGATATGGGAGAAGGAATTGACTTCTATATTCATGTTGAAACACCGGTTGGGAAACTAGCACTCATGAAGGAAAGAATACTACGGTACGTAGTAGTGCCTTTATCCCATGGTTTGATCAAATTTTATTTGTTAACAACTGAACTATGCGCATGTTGACAATTAACGTTAAATATAATGTTGGAAGTTTCCCTGTGTTGCTTGTGTAATTTAGCAGATCTAACTAACCAATTTTTAAACTTGTGACTCCGGTTACATCAACAACAAGAAAGAGCATTGGTACCCAAGGGCGATGGTTGTCCTCCGGGATGTGGATGAGACCAACAAGCTGAAAGTATCCATATGGCTCTGTCACACGCTCAACTTCCAGGACATGGGGATGAGGTACGTGAGGAGGGAGCTGGTGCTCCAGGAGATGATCAAAGTTCTCAAGGACCTTGACATTGAGTATCGGATGCTACCACTGGACGTGAATGTGCGGAATGCGCCTCCTATTGAATCCACAAGGATGCCAACAACATGGAATTATTCCTGAAGCACTGAACATTCATGGGGCATTTCCTATCCGGTTCGAGCGGTGAGAGCTACAAGAGCCTTTTCTAGCAACTGGCTAGTAGAACATGACATGAGATGTTAGCGTGCCTAAGGCAGATCACTTGGTTTGGTCTGTAATTAGTGTGTTGTTTAGTATGTAAGCTTTGGAACACAATAATTGATCAATTTCAAATATTTTCCAAGCATGTATAGAACACGCACACGTGTGTGTATGTATGCCATTGTGTGCTTCCATTCAAGGTGGGACTCAGGTTTGGTCGGGTTGGCACGATGTGAGCCCGATGTGCCTCGGGCTGTAGCGATGCCATATCATCCTGGCCCGACCAGCACACCGTGATATGCCATGCTGGCACGAAATTCCTCAGGCGTGGCACTGAATTGGTCGGGGGCAACCAAGCCCCCTTGATCATTCTGATATCGTCCATTCCTTGTCTCTATTGCTTGTATTAGAGTAGTGCTATTGTTACTTCTTTATCGGTAGATCCTATACTGTTGCATAGCATGTCTTTGCTACTGCTGTTGATACAATACTGCGATCCTACCACGCATGGTCTATGTATGCTAGAGTCCCATCAGTGGCCCTACATCCTTGTTTGTCTGCCATGCTATACTATTGTGTCGTGATCCCTTCGAGAGATGATCACGGATATGCCTTATGCTACATACCTTATATGTTACTTTGGTGGACCCCGTACATTGGTGGCTTACGACATGGAGCGAGATGGACTGCAACAAGATGCCGACGAAGACAAAGACTATTACTAATTTAAATTATAAACTCTTACACTATACATGATAGATGATATGATTAATGTCTAGTCAGCTTGGAGAGCACCCGCGAGTGATTCACTATTGGCGGAACGATAGGGTAGGTAGGGACCACCTAGCATAGAGGTGGGTCTGGTCCTTGGTCGATGTATGTGGTTCGCATGAGTACTCACCGTTGCATTGCTCCTCTTTTCCTTTGACCTGGTCGCTACAACAGATGGTAGCGCCGCGGATGTAGGCTACCCCGATGGAGCTTACTACATGGAGAACGAGGACCAGGAGTAGTTCAGAGGTCTCAGGCAAGAGGCCTTTCCTTTCAATCTAGTCTAGATATTTTGCTTAGTCTTCTTAAAGCAAACTTGTCAAACTATGCTTTGATAAGTGATGTATTATGGGTCCTTGTGACCCAGGCTTGTAATATAAAAAAATATGTTTGATTTGTGTTGTAGAGTTGTGTGTGACATTTACGGGATCACCGTTCATGATTCATTTATAGTTCACGATTAAATGGGGGTGTCATAAAAGGTAACAAAGACCAGTAGACCACCTAACATACAACATGGTGGGTGTACTGAAATCTGACATGCATTGTTGGATCCCGCAACTAAGACGCTAGAGGAGCGTCATTACCTTTCCCGAGGCATTGTATTCTGAAAACTTTTTTAGTAGTCTGCTGACACAGATGATGGACAGCGTTCTTGGTTGTGTTGACTTTTTTTTCTCTTTCTTCTTTTGTCTTTTTTGTCTATATACTTTATTAATATATCAACTGGGTCTTAATATTGTGTTGTTTCAGAGATCAAGTGTAATTGATGCCATTAATATCAATATAATGCACTTTGTCAAAATACATGTACTGAAAGGGCTATCGCCATCTCCGACTATATTACTCCATTTTATAATAATTAAGAGGACTAATCCCTAACCTCAGGCTGCAATCCATACATCAAATTGCAATGGAACCATACATAAAATATACATATGCTCGTTCGACTTTTCTAGCTGTTGAATTGAAAACCAAGAACCCTCTCTTTCCACTTCGACGTGTCGTCCCCTGCTCGGGCTCAGCGCCTTTCTAATCCACGTGACAATGGAAAGAAATTCTACACAAACTTGTGAACCCTTATCCTCGCCTGAGATAGTTGTGACGTCATCCCCATCTCGGAAAAGGTCCATCCACATCGGCCTCATCTCGGCCTCTCTTACTCTTCCTACAAATTGAGAGATCTCACATTTGGAGTAGCAAATAAATCACTCCAAGCCAAAAATAAGTGTCTCAAACTCTAGTAGAAAAACGACTTTTAGTACCGGTTCGTAAGAACCTTTAGTACCGGTTCTGGAACCGATACTAAAGAGTGGGGACTAAAGGTCCCCCTTTAGTACCGGTTCAACACGAACGGGACCAAAGGCCCACCACGTGGCACGAGGCGCGCCGTGGTTTGGGGGACCTTTAGTCCCCGCTGGTAAGGATTTTTTTTATTTTTATTTTTGAAATAAAGCAAAAACAGCCCGCCTACTGGGCCGGCACGGCCTGCATACGACTAGAAACCCAATCTCTAGTTGGGCCAGGATGCAGGCCCGTATGGCCCAGTGTTGGGGAACGTAGCAGAAATTCAAAATTTTCCTACGTGTCACCAAGATCTATCGACCAGCAACGAGTAGAAAGAGAGTGCATCTACATACCCTTGTAGATCGCTAAGCGGAAGCGTTCAAGAGAACGGGGTTGAAGGAGTCGTACTCGTCGTGATTCAAATCATCGATGATCAAGTGCCGAACGCACGGCACCTTCGCATTCAACACACGTACAGCCCGGCGACGTCTCCCACGCCTTGATCCAGCAAGGAGAGAGGGAGAGGTTGAGGAAGACTCCATCCAACAGCAGCACAACAGCGTGGTGGTGATGGAGGAGCGTGGCAATCCAGCAGGGCTTCGCCAAGCACCACGGGAGAGGAGGACGACTTGGGAGAGGGGGAGGGCTGCGCCAGAACTTCGTCTATAGCTCCCATGCGCCTCCCCACTATATATAGGGTGGGAGGGGCTGGTTTCTTGCCCTCCAAGTCCATTGGGGCGTTGGCCAAGGTGGGAGGAAAGAAATCTCATTATTTCCTTCCCCACCGATTGTTATCCCTCCTTTTTAGGGATCTTGATCTTATCCCTTCGGGATATGATCTTATTCCTTCTAAGGGGGGATCTTGGTGCGCCTTGACCAGGGGTGTGGGGCCTTGCCCCCACTACCCACGTCCATGTGGGTCCCCCCCATGCAGGTGGGCCCCACTCCAGAACCTTCTAGAACCTTCCCGGTACAATACCGAAAAATCCCGAACATTTTCCGGTGGCCAAAATAGGACTTTCCATATATAAATCTTTACCTCTGGACCATTCCGGAACTCTTCGTGACGTCCGGGATCTCATCCGGGACTCCGAACAACATTCGGTAACCACATACAAACTTCCTTTATAACCCTAGCGTCATCGAACCTTAAGTGTGTAGACCCTACGGGTTCGGGAGACATGTAGACATGACCGAGACGTTCTCCGGTCAATAACCAACAGCGGGATCTGGATACCCATGATGGCTCCCACATGTTCCATGATGATCTCATCGGATGAACCACGATGTCAAGGACTTAATCAATCCCGTATTCAATTCCCTTTGTCTATCGGTATGTTACTTGCCCGAGATTCGATCGTCGGTATCCAATACCTTGTTCAATCTCGTTACCAGCAAGTCACTTTACTCGTTCCGTAACACATCATCCCGTGATCAACTCCTTGGTCACATTGCGCATATGATGATGTCCTACCGAGTGGGCCCAGAGATACCTCTCTGTTTACACGGAGTGACAAATCCCAGTCTCGATCCGCATAAAACAATAGATACTTTCGGAGATACCTGTAGTGCACCTTTATAGTCACCCAGTTACGTTGTGACGTTTGATACACCCAAAGCACTCTTACGGTATCCAGGAGTTACACGCTCTCATGGTCGAAGGAAGAGATACTTGACATTGGCAAAGCTCTAGCAAATGAACTACACGATCTTTTGTGCTAGTCTTAGGATTGGGTCTTGTCCATCACATCATTCTCCTAATGATGTGATCCCGTTATCAACGACATCCAATGTCCATAGCCAGGAAACCATGACTATCTGTTGATCACAACGAGCTAGTCAACTAGAGGCTCACTAGGGACATATTGTGGTCTATGTATTCACACGTGTATTACGATTTCCGGATAATACAGTTATAGCATGAATAAAAGACAATTATCATGAACAAAGAAATATAATAATAACTAATTTATTATTACCTCTAGGGCATATTTCCAACACCCAGTAGGCCCCACAAGGCAGAAGACTTGCAATAGGCCCACAAAGGCCTGCTTAGAGAGGTGCTCGACACGGTAGCCGCGGCGAGGCTTATAAACCGGTGCGAGCTCCTCTCAACTAGCGAGGTGGGACAAAACATTATGCACTGCGGGGCAGCGCACCACCTTTAATACCGGTTGGTGGCTCCAACCGGTACTAAAGGGGGGGGGGGTCTTTAGTACTAAAGGAGGGGGTCTTTAGTACCGGTTGGAGCCACCAACCCGTATTAAAGGGCACCACCTTTAGTACCGGTTGGTGGTTCCAACCGGTACTAAAGACCCCCCTTTAGTACCGGTTGGAGCCACCAACCCGTACTAAAGGCCACCACCTCTTTAATACCGGTTCGTGGCACGAACCGGTACTAAAGGTTCCCCACGAACCGGTACTAATGAGCGCCGCCCGCCTGGCTGTTGTAACCGGCACTAATGGTCATATTAGTGCTGGTTCAATTGCAAACCGGGACTAATGAGTTTCACATTAGACCCTTTTCTACTAGTGAGACTTAGCACAATTTTATACTAAAGTTGTATGCTTATTTTGGGATGGTGGGATTACCAATTACAAATTTATACATTACATATCCAAGACTCAAGTACGCGTACATTAAGGTGATTGCCGACCGGCACAAAAGATGAACTCAGGTGGAGTATCTCACTGGCTTGTTTAATGGTGATGAAGCCACGTAATGGCATCATCGAAGAACTTATAGAACAAATAGAGCAAATGTAGCAGTAGCGTGGGGTAATATCTTATTAGTATCGTGGGCTGAGAGATACCATCCTCAATGACGCCGTTAGAAAAAAATAGAGCAAATGTAGCAGTAGCGTGGGGTAATATCTTATTAGTATCGTGGGCAACTTCACTACTGGTACACAATAATAGTAGTAGCGCTGGTTTAGGCGAGCGCTACAGTTAAATATCAGTAGCGATGGGTTGAACCAGCGCTACTACTATACTACTTAGCATCAGTGTGGGGTTTCAACCGCTCTATTGCTAAAAGTTAGGTGTAGTGTCATAGTAGTAGCACGGGAGCCCCCGCTAGTGGTAGTCCTTTAGCCCACGCTCATGCTAGGATTTTTCCTAGTAGTGGATGGACACGGAGAAGAAATGAGTGTTTGATGATTTCTCTTTTTTTTGTACGTCTGAAATAAATAAAGAGCATATTCTATGTTCAAATTTTTCGAAAGTTCGGTGTTAAATAAACATTTAACGGAAACAACATGAAATCACCTTTTCATTTAGAAGAAGGAAAATAGAGCAACAGAAAATGGACAAGTAAACAATAACCTGAACTTCCGAAGGACTACTCACAGAAAAATTGAGCACAAATTAAGCAATCATGTTAGGCATTTACCTTTTCAAAATCCTTACATTTTCTCTCTTTGCAGAGGTACCAAACAACATAGACAGCTATAGTGATCCTTTTTCTGGAGGTAGAACTGTTGATGCCATTAGACACTTTATTCCACCATACCGATATAGAGAAGCATCCCAAGGAAAGAGCTGAAAACCAGAGGAAGGGATGAAGAGAAGGCGAACATGACCTGCTTGACAAAAGGGTAGCCGACATGATCACTTGTTGTCAGAAGCAGTCCTAACCAGGTATGAATGCTCATAATATTAGTGAGGAGGATCGTCTGAGTTTTCATCCAGATTGCAATCAACAAGCAAATTTGCTCCTCCGACCGTATTCTCTGAAATTCCCACATCCGTGTCCCGTTGGAAATACCTTCACTGACCGAGATATTCTTCCTAAAGGCAAAACCAAAAACTCCAGGCGCAAAATATCTCAAGAGGCGGTCAAAGAACCATCCTTCTCCAACTCCGGCCACCGTTGTTCATCATCATACATCGTCGATGTTGCTTCCCCGAACTCCCTGACGCCTCCACCGAGTTCGCGGTGAGCGACCACCCCTTTTAGCTCTGCTTCCCCTCCTGATTAGGGCCCTTAGCGTCTCTCGCTGACTCCATTGTCACCACCTCGCCGTGGGTGGTGCTTGGCCAGTCTGTCAAGGCCGAGCTTCTGGGCATCCGGTCCGATGCAGGAAAAGCCTCTTTCCGGTCCACAGGCGGCCGGTCCAAACGCCGGCTCGGTCAAAACCTAGCCAGATAGGCCGGCCCAGCATGGCACAACGGCTAAACATGTGTGGCATGGCAGGGCCCATCAGGGCACGTAGACTATACCAGTCGTGCGATGTTGGCTTGAGGGCAGCTCCTATTGCGCGCCTTCAGCGCCGCGCAAGGGAACTGGCGCCCGCAGCAGCCGCTGGATGGGCCGGCCCACGATTGCGCAAGGCGCAACGAGAAAAAAGACCACCAATAATACCTCGCGTCTGGAACTCGTACTCGCGACCTCGCTCTTCGATACGGAAAGGCATACCACTTGACTATCTTACAACTTGTGAATATTCACAGCGCGAAGTGGTTAAAGAATAGAAACTAGAAGCGCAATTTATTGCGCATTAAACTGGAGTGTTTATATTTTCTAATTATTTGAAAAACATGTTCACATATTACCAATAAAGTTCATGAGCATGCAAAAAAAGGTACACCAAATCAAAAAAGTTCATATTTTAAAAAAAAGTTCACGAATTCAAATGAAGTTCATTGATTTTCAAAAAAGGTAATATAATTTGAAAAAAAGTTCATCGAATTTGGCAAAATTTAAACAAATTGAAAAAATTTCATTGATTTTAAAAAATAAGTGATTTTGAAAAGATTTCATCGATTTTGAAAACAAGTTCATCGATTCTGGAAAAAGGTCATCAATTTTCAGAAAAAGTTCATCGATTTTGAGGAAAAGTTCAAAAAATTGTAAAAGGCTCATCAAATTTGAAAAATAACTTCCTCAATTTTGAAAAAGGTTCATCAATTTTTTTTTTAAATCATGAGTTTCGAAAAATTCAATTCATGGATTTAGAAAAATAAGTTCATCTATTAGAAGAAAACAATTAGGAATTTGAAAAAGAAAGTAGAAAAGGATATAGAAAAAAGAAAAAAAGGCAAAAAAGGAAAAAGAGGAATATAGAAATGTATGAAAATATGTATGTTATCACAACTCCTGTTGTGGTCGAGTTGGTTAGACATATATATGTGATGACCCGTCACGCTGG
>NC_041381.1:14832991-14840596 GCF_002162155.2 Triticum dicoccoides | reverse complement strand
GTGGCTATTCATTGACTCTCCTCCTGTCTTAATGGGAGTACCTAGAACTCATTTAGATGAGATATAATTTGGTCTCATTCACTTTGAAAACAAGAACAAATACAACCCACGTCAGCATACACGCATCTTATAGCATCACATCCAATGGCTATAAAAGGTGAATGAGACCAAATTATATCTCATTTAGATGAGTTCTAGCAAAACTCTTCTTAATACTTATATGTAGGGGACATGCACAACGTCAACTGTATTTTGCAACATTGAACTAACACTAGGATAATCAAGACCAACGGACCATTTACAATATTGAACATCTACTAACGCTAAAGGATTACAATGACCAGGACCATTTGCAATATTGAAGATCTACTAACGCTAAAGGATAACAAAGACCAGTCGACTAAGCTAACATGAAAACGTGGTAGGTGTACTGAGATCTGGCGGGCAATGGTTGGATCCCGCGACAATGACGCTGGAGGAGCATCATTACCTTTCCTGAGGCCTTGTTTTGGAAGAATATTTTTAGTAGTCTGTTGTCCCTGAGGCCAAAAATGCTACACGTACAAAACATTATTACAAAACCTACCAAACTTTCCTTTCCACTAATCAAACTCCCCCAAGCCCCTCCCCTTGATTTTCAGGGTAGGCTGGCGCCCTCAGTAAACTCCTTTTTTTGGGGTGTTAAAACGATTTCATTGCTCAACTGTTGAAATATTCGTTCCTACATAGCAGAGAAACATCTGCAGGTCCAGAGCGCAACCAAACTGCACTTCGTCCCTCCGATTGTCCGAAAGCAGCAAAGGTGTGGCTAACAGCATTCTGGTTCCTACTTACATGAGCAATAGAGATATCGATTACGTAAAACTGCCATATCTTTACGTAATCCTCTCACCCTGTGTCCTGTAATCATTAGTAGGTGTAGCAAATCTCCACAGACGATGGACAACGTTCATGTTGGTCTATTTGCAAGCGGTTGGCTGTGTCAGAACTCCTTCGTTTCACTTTCTTCTTTGACTTTGTGCTTTCTCGATACACTATCATTAGTAGGTCTCAATAATATTTTGCCGTGGCATAGATCTCATGTAATTGATGTTATTTTAATATCAAAATATAATACCCTTTGTCAAAACACATGTACTAAAAGGGCTACCGCCATCTATGACTATATTACTCCGTCCATTTTACAATGATCATACATGCTCGGTCGACTTCTAGTTGTTGGAATTCAAATCCAACGATTGTTGTTCATATTCCTCATGTAGCCATAAATATTAACCAATAAGCTCCCCTGGCCTGAACCGACAACCTTTTTCCTCTCCTTAAGCTCCGATACATCGTCCCATGCTCGGGCTTGGTGCCTGTCTAATCCAAGCGATAAGGTTGATCGTAATGGGAGTATCATAGGTAGTATCATGCATGCCAACTAGAAAAATTTGATAAGGTGACATAGAATTAAATGAAGAAAGAGTGGGGTGAGTATCATATCATGATACTGTATCATATTAAATGCTATGCTAATATGTATCATGCATGTCAATAAATGAAGTTATCTATGATACTAACACATGATATTATGCACTACGGGTGTAGTATCATACATTAGTATCATATACATGATACTCACCATTACGATCAGCCTAAAAAAAATCCTCACGAACTTGTGAACCATGGTCCTCGCATGCGATAGCGGCGTCATCATCCCCATCTCCGACAAGGACCTGCCACATCGCCCCCGTCTCAACCTCTCTACCATTCCAAATAATTGAGTGATTTCAAAAATACAAATTTCAAATTTACAATACATATAAGACTCAGTATTAACTCCGTTCTAGATTTGTCCAGATACGAATCTAACACTGAAATTTGTATAGGTAACTATAAGGCAAAGTAGTAATTGGGAGCAGAGCGAGTATATTATAGCCTGTTTAGTGGTGATGAAGCCACGAAATGGCATCGTCGAAGTACTTTTGGAACCTCTGCATGCCAGCCGGCGGTAGAGAGATGCCCACTTCCATGACGCCCCCGGCGCTGCTCCGGCGGCTCTCTGCCAGCGCCATCGCGCCGGTCCTCGCCACGGACACGATCTCCACCTTGGCCGGCCGCCCAAACCCGAAATCGACGTCGTAGACCCTGAACCTCGGCGACCCCGCCACGCTCAGCACACCGCCACCGGTCGCGACGGCCTCTAGAATCTTCTTCGGCCACGACTCCATCTTCTCGGGCGACGCGGTGTGGCCCATCGCCTCCTCGATGGCCGCGGCTACAGCCGTGCACGCGACGAGGATGCCACCGGCACCGGCCGCCGTGAGCTGGTCCTTGGGCGCGGCGTGCAGGGCGGCACCGATGCAGTTGCCGAGGTACTCGTCCGGGATGGGGTCGGGCTTCATCCGCGGGCGGTGGTCGATGGGGAAGAGGATGTAGGTTGGGTCGCCGCTGCTTGCTTCGTCGTCGTCTTTGGCTCGCTGGCAGCAGGACCAGATGAGGCCGAAGGTGGCGACGAGGGAAGAGCATCGCGGCAGCGGTGCGCCCGCCTCGCCGGCGGCGGCGGCCACGACGTCCTTGACGCGCTGGATGTCTTTCCTCGAGAGCGTGAAGGTGGCGAGGAGCTTGTCGCTGGACATCTTGACGTACTCCATCTCCTCGGTGCTCATGAGGTCTCCGACGTAGATGTCGTAGATGTGGCGGGAGCTCGGGTCCTTGGTAACGAGACTTCTGTCGATGACCGGGGGAGGAGGCGCGGCGGCGCCGCTGCTTGCGGCGGCCCAGGCGTGTAGGAAGCGCGTGCAGGAGGCACCGTCGCAGGCGGCATGGTGCAGGGAGATGCCAACGGCGAGGCCGCCGCGGAGCACGGTGGCCTGGAGGGCGAGCACCGGGCCAACCCCCGTCGAGAGAGGCGGCACGAGCGGCAAGATCCTGGCGACCTCCCTCGGCCCGTCGGCGGCCAGCTCGTCGACGTCGACGGCGTACTCGGCGACGGTGAAGGCGACGCCGTCGCCGGGCTGGTAGTGGAGCTCGTAGCGATCGGCCGTGCCGGGCGTGAGGCGGAGGCGGCCGGCGAGCGGGAAGTAGGCGCGAAGGGCTTGGGCGAGCGAGGTCCTGAGGGTTGAGAGGATGGCGGAGGAGACGCCGTCTTTGCCACCGGTGTTGGGGGTGATGCTGTAGAAGAAGACGCGCTCCACAGGCGGGGAGTTGAGCCAGTAGACGTCAAAGAAGGTGAGCGGGAGGGAGGTCTCCGGCGCGGGCGGGGGCGCTACGACGGCGCTCTCCTGGACGCAGAGCTGTGGTGGATCCATGGCTCCTTACGCGGCGGAGATTGATTAATGATTATTTGTCCCTGTCTTCTACTTATCTTTCTTCTTTGAGGGATCGAGAGAGATGTATTCGGGTGACAAACTAGAAGGGGCATTCACCACGTGTGATTGCTGTGTCTCTATCTTATCCAGCATGAGACAGGTAGTGTGGAAAGATTTAAAGCGCATCCGTAAGAGCATCTCCAACACCGCCGAACATGCGGCGCGGTAAAAAAAGTTTGCAACACGCCGATCGTCTGTTTTGGCGCGGCGACGAGTACTTGCTCCAGCGGTTGCTACAAATTTTAGCGTGTGAGTAGCTTCAGCAAACGTGTTAAAAAGTAGCGCGTACGAGCAACCGGTGCTTGCCATATGTTGTATTTTCGACACGAGATGATATTTCAAACATCAAAATAAAGACATGGCATAATTTAAATTCATGACATAAAAGAAGGTGAGTTGAGTCAGTAGACGTCGAAGAAGGTGAGCAGGAGGGAGGTCTCTGGCGCCGGCGGGGGCGCTACGACGGCGCTTTCCAGGACGCTGAGCTGCGGCGGAGATGGCAGCGGGTCGTTCAGTGTCGCATTTTTATCTTTCCTCTTTGAGGGAAGATCCAGAGAGATAGATGTATTCGGGTGAGGGTGGTGACAAATGAGAACGGGCCCTCACCACGTGTGTTGTGTCTCGATATTTTGTTTCAGAGGGTGGGGTTGGAGAACGACGCGTTGGCTACCGGGAGCGCGCTCGAACAAAAGATATATCAATTATTTCTTAATAAATTTAAATTTTTTAGATGTTCGTGTTAATGTCACAAGCATCTTCGAAAATTTTCATACGAAATAGGCATCGATGTTTCGTCGGTGAAAAAATAAACTTACGGTAACATTTGGGTTTTTCTTTTTGCACAGGACAAATTTTTTAATCTTTTCTCCTACAAGTTTGTATGTATTAGCTATTTATTTGGATGTGCCCAAAGATTACATAGATTTGTTTTGAATTGTTTTTGACATTTCAACAAATATTTTCGCGCACAGGAGCGCGGGCTCCCGGGAGCACCAATGGATTTCCGGGTGGTTGTGTCTCTATCTTATCCAGCGTGAGATAGAGAAAGTGGGAAGATTAAGAGAGATTTCACCACCACTTGTCTCCCACCTTGAATGGAAGCACACAATTGCACGCATACAAACACGTGTGCGTGTTCTATACATGCTTGGAAAATATTTGAAATTGATCAATTACTGTGTTCCAAAGCTTACATACTACACAACACACTAATTAAAGACCAAACCAAGTGATTTGCCTTAGGCACGCTAACATCTGATGGCATGTTCTACTCGCCAGTTGCTAGCAAGGGCTCCTGTAGCTCTCACCACTTCAGGAATAATTCCATGTTGTTGGCATCCTTGTGGATTCAATAGGAGGTTCATTCCGCACATTAACGTTGAGTGGTAGCATCCGGCACTCAATGTCAAGGTCCTTTAGAACTTTGATCATCTCCTGGAGCACCAGCTCCCTCCTCACGTACCTCATCCCCATGTCGTGAAAGTTGAGCGTGTGACAGAGCCATATGGATACTTTTAGCTTGTTGGTCTCATCTACATCTCGAAGGACAACCATCGCCCCTGGGTGCCAATGCTCTTTCTTGTTGTTGATGTAACTGGAGTCACAAGTTTAAAACTTGGTTAGTTCGATGTGATATACTAAATTACACAAGCAACATTGGGAAACTTCCAACGTTAGGTTTAATGTTAATTGCCAACACGCACATAGTTCAGTTGTTAACAAATCAAATTTGATCAAACCATGGGATAAAGACACTACTACTTACCGTAGTATTATTTCTTTCATGAGTGCTAGTTTCGCTACCAGCGTGGCAACATGAATATAGAAGTCAATTCCTTCTCCCATATCGGGACTCCTGTAGAAATTCATAATCGGTGGTGGCCAGTACATTGTTTAAAGAATTCCTTATTTAACACTGTTTTAAATTCAATTTTCCTATTTCACACTGAAGAAATATTTCTTCACTATCTAACACCAACATTAAATTTTATTCCCAATATAAAACTTCCGTCCATTTTTTTGACCTATGGCATGTGAAATGACAAGTTTACCCCTGACACTAGAAGCACCTAAGTCAGGTCATGGTCATTGTCACTGGCTTCGCCGGCCCACAATCCCCTCGCACAGGAACACCAAGCTTCGGAGCACCAACTGATGTAGGCCTTCCTTGCCGACACGCCGCGCGAGCATACGCTGAAGTGGACTGTGCTATGCAGGGTCGTCCATATGGTGCGGACGAGCATTGGGTGAGCCCATGGTGGAGTGTGTGTTTTTGAATGCCAGATCGATTCACCCAAGCAGCGCACGTACGTGCAATGCATGCTAGCTCAAAAACACATGTAGCTTGATTAATTTTTCCCTAAAAGCAAATGTGCTCGTCTCTAATCCCTCCGTTCCTAAATATAAGACCTTTTAGAGATCCCATTATAGACTACATACGGAGCAAAATAAGTAAATCTACACTCTAAAGTCTGTCTATATACATTCGTATATAATCCATATTAAAATGTCTAAAGGGTCTTATATTTAGGAACAGAGGGTACATGCTGCCTCGAGTCTTGATTGCGCTAGCTTGGCGAACAACATGAAGGAAACTTGACCTAGAGGCAATAATAAAGTTGTTATTTTATATTTCCTTATATTATGATAAATGTTTGTTATTTATGCTAGAATTGTATTAATCGGAAACTTGATACATGGGTGGATACATAGACAAAACACCATGTCCCTAGTAAGCCTCTACTAGACTAGCTCGTTAATCAGAGATGGTTAAGTTTCCCACTACAGGAAACAAGTAATTTGCCGTCTGTGAATCCCAGACGGAAAGACCTAAATCCAGACGGCAAAGATTTTGCTGTCAGGAAGCAGACGGCAAAGATAAGTCGGCAAAGAAAACTTTGCCGTCAGCTTTTTATCGGGAAGACGGCAAAGACTTTGCCGTCAGCCAACTCTGTCTTTGCTGTGAAGCCCAGTAATAGCAGACAGCAAAGAAAACCATCTTTGCCGTCAGCTAGACTACGTCTTTGCCATCAGGCTCATATACCCCAAACGGCAAAGAATTTTTTATTATTTAAAAAATTATATGAACCAACAGTGCAGGTGCAGAGGCCGTACATGGTCGAAGGCGTACGCAGAATTTTTCATAGCAATTTCGCAACAACCAATATAAGAATCGATGATAGAACTAGTCCATTTACAGTATATATCCAGCACCACTCACTCATCCACGAACAAGCAAATTCTATTTCAACTTCTAAAAAAACTACTCTATTTGACGAACTAGGCATTCCGTCGAACACCTTGCGGGCGCCGGCGACGTCCCCCGTGGCGACCATGCACTTGAGGAGCACGTCGTGGGACACGACGCCCAGCATGATGGAGGGCTCGGCTGGGACGTCGCGGAAGGCCTAGATGGCGCGGGCGGGCTGGCCGGCGTCGTAGTAGGCGGCGAGGAGTGCGGAGAGGGCGCGGTCGGAGGGGCCACGACGAGGCGGATGGTGGAGAGGGAGTGTGGGCATGTCGGCGGCGGCGTAGAGCGCGATGATGCGGATGAGGAAGCCCTCGGAGGGGTGCGGCGCCGGGAGGGCGGTGAGGGAGGCGGAGAGCACGGAGCAGACGAGGTCGGGGCGGGCGGCGGCGGTGAGGCGGGAGACGGCGAGGGAGAAGATGGAGCGGTCGCCGAGAAAGGGCGGGTGCGGGATGCCTTTCAGGAAGAGGGCGGCGAGCTCGTCGGGCGGCGTGGCGGTGCTGCGGATGGAGTTCTTGATGCGGACGAGCTCGGCGGGGCTGATGGTGGGGGCCGTGGGGACTGGGCCTGCGTGGAGAGGAGGCGCACGAGGGCCTGGCGGCGGAGGAGCAGTGCCGGTGCCAGGGCGAGGGCCCGGCAGAGCACGGCGGCGGCCGGTCGCCATCCCATCGTGGGCATGGGTGGTTTGTGGGCTGGTGGCATGTGTGTGTGGGTGGATGTGGACCTTGTGCGCGTGTGAGAGGATAAGGGAGACGGCACGTGGGTGCGTCCGTGCGTGGCAGGAGGTGTGGTGGGTGGTTGTGCAGGCAGGTGGGATGGGTGGTGTGGATCGTGCACATGAGGAGCGGACGGTGTTGGATCGCTGCCATGTCATCAATCCGTGTAGTTGATCCGCGTGCTGTGCTTTCTCTTTGCCGTCTTAAACTTTTTTTTTACAGATGGCAAAGTACTTTGCCGTCTTCGTTTTTTTTACAGACGGCAAAGTACTCATTTTGCCGTCTGTAG
>NC_041381.1:14680266-14685811 GCF_002162155.2 Triticum dicoccoides | reverse complement strand
AACACCCACTAATCATAGACGGCTTAGAGTTTTCTTTTCTTTCTTGACTGGAAGAACCGAAAGAAGGAGTATAAGCTTATTACACTAACATATCTACTCCTATCGCATCTGCCCTTACTATATAGTAGCATGAGGCACAACGTTTAGTACACTTCTTCGAACGTGACATGATCACTTTTCGATGCTAACGTTTTTAGACGTCGTCAATTAATTACTGGTCACCACCACTAATTTAGACGTACATGGCCATTATTACTCCGACTAATAATGGAGAGGCTGCTATCTACTTTCTGGTGGCTATTCATTGACTAAATTCATCATCTTAATTGTTGTAGGAGGGGACATGCACAGCGTCAACAGCATTTTGCAACACTGACCTAACACTAGGATAATCATCAAGACCAATATGGACCATTTGCAGTATTGAACATCTACTAACAGTAAAGGTAACAAAGATCAGTCGACCAAGCTAACATGAGAACCTTGGTATGTGTACTGAGATCTGGCATGCGGTTGGGTCCTGCGACAATGACGCTGGAGGACCATCATTACCTTTCCTGTCTTAGGAGAACATTTTTAGTAGTCCTGTTGTCACAGACGGCAAAAAATGCTACACCTATGAGACATTATTACCTAACCTACCATTCATAGGCGTAGCAAATCCCCATTGACGATGGACGGCGTTGATGTTGGTCTATTGTATGCAAGCGGTTGGTTGTGTGGAACTTCCTTTGTTTCTCTTTCTTCTATTTATCTTCTCTGACGATGTGCTTTCTCAACATGCTTCTTCTGTTCCTAAATATAAGACCTTTTAGATAGACTACATACAAAGCAAAATGTGTGAATCTAGATTTTAAAGTATTTCTATATACATCCGTATTTAGTCCATAGTGAAATCTCTAAAAGGTCTTATACGGAGGGAGTATGATTTTTTTCCGTAGGCGGTTGGTTTGCGGTACCATAGATCACGATTAATTAATGTCATTTTAATATCAATATAATGCCCTTTGTCAAAACACATGTGCTAAAAGGGCTATCGCCATTGTTGACTATATTACTTCCTCCATTTTATAATGATTATATATACTCCGTCAACTTTTCTAGGTATTGGATTAAAATCCGACGATTGTGGTTCATCTTCTTCCTCATGTAGCATTAAATATAACCAATGAGCTCCCCCAGCCTGAACCGTCAACCTTCTTCCTCTCTTTCAGCTCCGATGCATCGTCCCATGCTCCGGGTCGGTGCATGTCTAATCCAAGCGATAACGGAAACAAATTTCTCACGAACTTGTGAACCATGGTCCTCTCTTGCGATAGCCGCGACGGCGTCCCCATCTCCGACAAGGTCCTGCCACATCACCTCCGCCTCGGCCTCTCTACTCCTCTTAAGAATTGAGTGATCTCAAATTTGTAGTTAGTTGTTAGTTAAATACTACTCTCTTCATCTCATGATGTAAGACGTTTTTAACATTAGTGTAGTGTCAAAAAACGTCATACATTATACGACGGAGGGAGTAGCAAATACCTATTACATGTCGGATCCAGACCCTGAAACACAACTCGATCAGGTGGAAAATTGGTGGAAATCCCTCTCTGTAATCTCCAGCAGAGTCCCTGACGAACAAGTTCAGAGAACAGAAGAAAAACAGAAAAAGGGAGACAGTAGTTTGTGACTCCTGTCACACCCTAGCTAGTCATGCATTAGAGTGTTGCATCATGTTTACTTTTTCATCAGAAACTTGAAATGGGGATCTGTGAAACCCTCAGAATCATTTTGAAAATGACCCAAATAAAAATTTCTCCAAAAGGGTCCAAGAAAATGCTCATGTTGATCTCTGAAAATATTGGACAGAGATAAAAAAATCAAACCAATATTTTAGTGGCTCATGGACATTTATTTTGGGCATTTGGAATTAATGCATAAATATTTCCATTGGAAATATATTTCTATATATATGAAATATGGTCCAAATATTATGCCATTTCTAAAGGAGCTCTGGAATAATATATATAGCTCCTGCAAAAATTGGCATAAGTTAAATAAATGATTTAATATTTTTTTTAAATCAAAACAAATGTCAGAAATTAGAAAACAGAAAATATATAACAGGAGGAGCCTACCTGGGCTCCTCCACTGTGCGGCCCAGCCAGCTGGCCGGCCCAGCCAGCAGCCGGCCCAGCCCACCACTGCAGCTCTCCGTCGTCTTCCTCCCCTCGCCCCGAAGCTGCTGCGTGCTCGCGCGCGCACGGCCGCGCGGCCACCTCCCGCTTGCCGACGAGCTCCTGGCCGTGTGGACGACTCCCGCAGGCCGTCCCGATCCCCCCTGCTCTCTCTCACTCTCTCCCGGCTCTTCCTTCCTCTCTCTCGCTCTCTCTCTCACACGGCCGAACACCACCGTCGCCGCCGTTCGCCATAGCAGCCATCTCCGGCCACCCCTCGCTCCCCCGACTAGCTCAGGAGCTCCGCCTCGACTCCCTCTTCCTCCCCACCGCTCCACAGCTCCCCGGAAGCCCTGCATCGCCGCCACGTCGCCGTTCCCCTCTTCGGGCTCCGACCACCGTCGCCGTCGATTCGCCGTCTCCAGCGCGTCCCCGAGCCCACTTCGACGCCCACTGCAACCGCGGTGAGCTACGCCACCGTTTCCCCCTCTCCTCCCCCTCGTTTCCCCACCGTAGCCTCCTCCCCACCCCGGCCGAACCTCCGCCGTCGCCGAGCTCGCCGTCGACGCAGCTCCGGTGACCATTTGGTCACCCCGGCGAGTCCAACGAGTTCGCAAGACCCCGTAGAGCATCCCTAGCGCCTCGCTTCGCTCGACTTCGAGCTCCAACCCTGTTCCCGTGCACGACCGAACCCCGGCGGCCGCAGCCGAGCTCGCCGCCGTCAACTCCGGCCACCCCGAGCCCAACCACCACCACCAATAGTCGCGGCTCAACCTCAGCAACACGTAGATGCCTTCCGCCGTCCATTTGGTTGCCGGAATGGCAAAAAGCACTTTCGCCGCCGTCTCGGGCCTCGCCGGCGTCATGCCGCCGGCGGGTTTGACCTGTCCGACCTGAGGTTTGACCCCCCAGGGTCACTGACGCGTGGGCCCTGCCGGACAGGTAGTTAGTTAGTACTAATTACCGTTAGTCAACCCCCCCTGACACTGACAGTGGGCCCCAGCGCCACTAATCCCTAATTAGGATTAATTTAAACCTGTTAAACCCCCCCTGTCACTGACGTGTGGCCCCCACACGTCAGGTTTGACTTCAGCCAGCCGCAGTTGACCACTGACGTCATGCTGACGTCATGCTGGCGCAATAATTATAATTTCTGGATTTAATTTAAATCAGGAAATTCCAGAATATTATTTAAACTTCAAAAATTCATAACTTTTATTCTGTAACTCCAATTTGGACAAATTATATATGAAAAATGATCAGAAAAATCCAATCTATCCATCTGTACTATTTTCATGCATGATCAAACAAGTTAAATTGATGTTCTAAGCAGAACAAGGAAAAGCACTTTAAAAGGCCATATTTGAATTTGAAATTTGAATCCTTGATTCAAATTTGTTCAAACCCTTCTGGTTTTAGTTGCATTAGCCCAACACACTCATATTGCCATGTTTCATGCATGCATCATATTGTTGCACATTGTTTGGTGATGTTTGTGTATCGGTGCTCTCTGCGGCAGGTTCAGTCCCCGAGGAGTACCGTGATTACCCTAACGAAGAATCGTATCAGTGCATCGAACCATCAGGCAAGCAACCAACCATTTGATCATATCGATACAATCCCATGTTCTCGCTCCTGCTCTCTTTTACTGCATTAAGACAACGCGATTCAAACTGCTGTGTGCTACGGTAGTTGAACCCATTTCCTCTGCATGACCTGTCATTGCCACAGTAACTAGATGAAACCCACTAGCATGTGTAGGAGTTGTTTGAGCCATATGTATGTGTTGTTCCTACCTTGCTATGCCTGCTATGCTTAGAGTCGTGTCAGGTCTGGTTCATCGGGGTGATGGGCTGGAGTGAAATGATTATGGCGGTAATGAGAGTGGTGTGGTGAACACGATTTGGTAAAGGTATCGATGAGAGGCCATGTAGGAGTACATGGTGGGTTGTTTCATTGAAGCCGACCTTAAGCACTGAGATCTGTATGTGTGATTTAAGAATCAGCTACTACCATGCATTGGGCCCGAAACCAATGGACCCTCTCGGCTTCTTATTCACCCTAGTTCTCCGTCCAGGAGTTGCAAGTAGTTTCTGGTGTTTGTAGCCTACTGGAGGCCGTGGACAGCGCTGACCATAGGGGTGGGCTGTGATGCGGTAGGTACGTGGCCGGGTGTACCGAATACCCGTTAGGTATCTCGGGAACCCTGTTCACATCGTTCGGGGCCGTATGGGAAACCTCGGCCGGACTCCCTGCGGATGGAACCTGGATAGACGATAAACCTGGACTGGAGGCTTAGGTGATTAGGTAGGTCGTGGCCGACACCCACGTTGGGCTTCCGCTTGAAGGTTGCCGAGTACATGTCGTGTAAATGACGGTAAGTGGTGAGAGCGTGTATGAAGAAGTACCCCCTGCAGGGTTAGCATGATCTATTCGAATAGCCGCGTCCGCGGTAAAGGACTACTTGGTTGCCTATACAGTTCATAGACAAGTAAATGGAAACTACTAAAAGCCTCAAGATAAGTGTGAGTGCCGAGGATGGCTCTTCCGTAGGAAGACGGAGGCAGATCCTCGGTAGTGTATTGAATTGGTGAGTAGTGGACTCGTGTGCGCAAAAAATCATTTCAGTTGGAGTATCGTAGGATAGCCTAGCCAAGAGTCAAAGCTGGCTTGCTGCAATAACTCCACCAACCCTTCTTGATGCTATGCATGTATGTAGGATCTGATGTAAGTCTTGCTGAGTACCTTTGTACTCATGTTGCTATAATCTACATTTTTACAGAAGACGCTGCAACCCCTTCTGATGGGTTCTATGTAGACGTTGACATCAACGAGTAGGCTAAAGACCCAGGTGGTGACCCTGAGCTTGTGAAGGACCTTGTAGTATAGCTAGGCTTCCCAAGCCTCTTTTATTTAATAGTTATCTGTACTCAGACAAGCTACTTCCGCTGCTGGTTTGTATGACTGTATGACTTGTATGTGGGGTCGTGAGACCCGTACCTTTGTGTATGTTATGTATGGCTCACTGAGCCTTAAATAAAGTACTTGTGTCATAGAGTCATGTTGTGATGCTTCGTTGTATTTGCACATATCGAGCATATTGTGTGTATGATTGAAATGCTTGGTATGTGTGGGATCTGACTATCTAGTTGTTTATCTTTAGTAGCCTCTCTTACCGGGAAATGTCTCCTAGTGTTACCGCTGAGCCATGGTAGCTTGCTACTGCTCTGGAACACTTAGGCTGGCCGGCATGTGTCCTTCTTCGTTCCTGTGTCTGTCCCTTCGGGGAAATGTCACGCTTTGAGTACCGGAGTCCTGTTAGCCCGCTACAGCCCGGTTTACCGGAGTCCTGCTAGCCCAGTGCTATAGCCCGGACCCACTTG
>NC_041381.1:14671632-14679573 GCF_002162155.2 Triticum dicoccoides | reverse complement strand
ACGCCTCAACCTCGCGTCCTTTTCGCTTCTATCCTTTTATTCCATAGTAACAAACTGGAAGCCCACGATCCTTTATACCCGCGCCATCCCACGGCCAGATCGTGGTCATCACTCTACCGATTACAGAGGACAAGATAACTGAATAAAACTAACACCTGAAGCTATTAAGCCGCAGCACGAACAGAGCGCGCTTCTGGCTATTATTCAGCATATTCAAAAAACTGAAAAAACATCTACTTGACTACTTCCAGTGCACCGAGATTACTTCTAACATTTTACCCCCTTGAACTTGGTGCACTGGCTTCAAATCCTGCATGCCAATCTTCTTCTTCATTTCTTGTAACAGAGACTTTGGGAGAGGTTTAGTCAGGATGTCTGCATGTTGTTCTTCAGACCTAACATGCTCCACTGCAACTTTTCCTTCTTCAACACAATCTCTCACGAAGTGATAACGTATGTCGATGTGTTTGCTTCTCTCATGGAACACAGGATTTTTGCAGAGGGCTATTGCTGATTGGTTGTCGATCATCAGTGTCCATTTTTCCGCCTTGCGATCAAGTAATTCACCTAGGAGCCGGGCCAGCCAAATTCCTTAACAAGCTGCAGATGCAGCTGCCACATACTCAGCTTCATACGAGGACATAGCCATGACTTTTTGTTTTTGAGATGCCCAAGTCAGTGGATTCTTTCCGAGGTAGAACAACACCCCTTTAGTGCTCTTGCGATCATCAATGTCACCACCTAGATCACTGTCGTTGTACCCAATGAGCTGAAATTTGCTCCTCTCACCTTTACTATAGCAGTATCCAAGATTCCATGTTCCTTTCACATACCTTAGAATGTGCTTCACAGCACTCATGTGTTCTGCTGTAGGTTTCTCCATGAAGCGACTGACAAAACCAACAGAGTAACTAAAGTATGGGCGAGTATGAATCAGGTACCTCAAACTTCCCACTACACTTCTGTATTGGGTTGCATCAATAGCCTCTGCTTGGCTGTTTTTGCTCATCTTCAGTCTGGCTTCCATCGGTGTATGCATAGGATTATAGATCGACATTCCCATCTTCTCAAGGATTCGAGCTGCATATGCTGATTGACAAAGAGTGATTGCATCCTATGTTTGCTTCACTTCTATCCCCAAGTCGTAGCCCATCAGTCCCAAATCACTCATACTGAACTTAGACTTCATTTGCCTTTGAAATCTTCGATGGCTCGATCACCGCCTCCTTTTATGATGAGATCATCTACATACACACCGACAATTAGAGCTTTATGATCCACTTGTTTGTTGTAGAGTCCAGATTAAGAAGGGCATCTTTCAAAACCAAGATCACTTAAGGTTGCATCTAGTTTTGAATTCCAGGCCCTTGGAGCCTGTTTGAGGCCATAGAGTGCTTTCTTCAGTCGATAGACTTTCTTGTCTTCACCTGTTACCTCAAATCCTGGGGGCTGACAAACATACACCTCTTCATTCAAATCACCATTTAAAAATGCTGACTTGACATTCATATGATGCATTTTCCACTGAAATTCAGCTGCCAACGCCACCAGCAATCTGACTGACTCCATACGAGCTACTGGTGCAAACACTTCATCAAGATCCACCCCCTGACGCTGCACATTCCCCTTGGCAACTAGTCTTGCCTTGTGTTTCACTATGGCACCATCCGAGTCCTTCTTGAGCTTGTACACCCATTTCAGACCTATGGGTTTATGTCCTTTTGGGAGATCACACAAAACCCATGTCCCATTGGACTCAATCGAGGTCAGCTCCTCTCTCATAGCTTTCTCCCATCATTTTTCTTTCTTTGCATCAAGATGACTAGCTGGCTCTCCCAGACCAAACAGACACAAGCCTGATCAGCTTGCTTTATCTCCACTGTCTCCTCATAAATATCTTCAAGAGGACGTTTACCTTGCGGCCCCTGTGATGGTTCTGTCCATGGTGACTCTCGTGAGGGCGATGCAAGTGCAGGGGTCATCGGTGAGGACCCGAGGTCACAAGGAATTGCTACCCCATCGCCGGCATGCCGCATCTTCGCACCCAGCCGTGGTGCTGCCATGGTAGTGGAGTTCACTGCGGCAGAAATTTCTGCTGCCATGGCAGGAGTTGTAAAATCACCTTCTCCAGCAACACTTTTCTCTGCCATGGCTGCCGTTTCGGCTCACCTCGGTTCCTCTTGGACTCTGTCCTGATCTTGAAAGACGACAGTGAAAGTGCTTCGTTCTTCTTCGCCTGAACTTGACTGTGGGCCCCAATCCCAACACCTACCCTCTTCAAACACAACATCTCTGGACACCACCAACTTCTTCCCTTCCGGGTCATACATCCAGTATGCCTTTGAGCCAGGTTCGTATCCAATAAACACCATTTGCTTGCTTCTGTTAGAGAGTTTATTCTGTCCAGGCCCAACTAATTTTACATGAGCGACACAACCAAACGTACGCAAGTGTTGCACCTTCGGTTTTTTCTCATGCCATGGTTCATATGGGGTCATGTTCTTCACACTTTTTGTAGGGGATCTGTTGAGGAGATACACTGCAATGCACACAGCTTCTCCCCAAAACATTGCAGGCACACCCAAACTCTTGAGAGTACTCCTGGCCATCCCAACTACAGTCTGATTTCTTCTCTCAACGACACCATTGTGCTGCGGGGTGTATGGCGCCGTGAAAAAATGCTTGTTTCGTGTTCATCACAGTGTTCCACAAATTCCTTTGATGTGAACTCTCCACCCCTGTCAGTCCTTAGTGCCTTCAGTTTCAGATTTCGTTCGGTCTCAACGGCTTTCTGAATCTTTTTCAAGGCCCCGAGTGCTTCATCCTTGCTGCGCAATAGTGCTACCGACATATATCAGGAGTAATCATCGACAAGGAGCAGGAAATACTTCTTGCCACCGGGGGTCTCTAGTGTGATTGGGCCACACAAGTCACCATGCACTAGTTGCAAATGTTCAGTTGCGCGATACACAGCTTGCATAGGGAAAGGCAGACGACGCTGCTTCGCGATCATGCAGCCATCGCATATCTGTTCATCTTGCTCTATTAGTGGCAATCCATAGACCATGCCACCAGCTGCTAGTGCTCGCAAAGATCTGAAGTTGACATGCCCAAAGCGCATATGCCACAACCATGCATCTTCCTTTTCGTGTGTGAGCAAGCACACTGGCACTAATGGTTGTATGTTCAGAATTTACATACGGTTGCGTGTGCGAGGCACCCGAGCCAGCACAATCCGCTGCCTGTCCCACACTGTCATGACTCCATTCTCGCTTGAATATTTGCAACCATTTTCATCCAGCTTCCCGAGGCTGATTATGTTGTTCTTTAGCCACGGTATATAGTACACATCAGATAGGACCCTGTGTTCTCCAGTGAGGCACTGCAACAAGACCGAACCCCGTCCACAGATTTCTACAGCCGAGCCATCACCGAAACGTACTTTGCCTCTCACTGTTTGATCCAATTCAGCAAACTTGTCTAAGTTTCCTGTCATATGATTGCTTGCCCCTGTATCCAAGTACCAGGCAATGTCACGGTCACCTGACAACTTTGGGGCAATCTTTTCCTTTTTTTAGAACAAAGACGCCAGATGCGTTCAGCTTTAAATTAATAAAGCCCCAACGGTAGAGTAGCAGCAATAAGTCTTACACCACCAAAAGCCACGGTAGCTCGCGCAGCTAAGAAACGGACAACCAAATAAGATGAACTGTCGCATTACAAGGCATAGCCCGTAAAGAGCGCGCAGGCCCGTCAAGCACGCAAAAGAGCACGCGAAACTCCATAGTCATGACTCCCTAGCCGCCGCGTACACTTGTAGAATTCGTTGTTCAGTTCACTTGATCAAATCAGCATCCTTGCGCCTCCCCAACGGACTCCAGTGCTGCAAAAGGAGATTGCATTTGAAGATGATATTAGCCGGATGAGTTGGCAAAATCCCCTCAATCGTGAGTTTATTCCTAGTAAGCCACATGGACCAGAGAAGTGCCCCGACACAACTCCACACCACCCGTTTCGTTGGGCCTTGCAGCACGTCTAAAATTTGAATCAGTTCAGCTGCCGAACGGGGGTCCCAAGTTACCCTAGCCGCGGACCTCGCTGTGCTCCATGCAAATCACGCTAAGGGGAACCGAAAGAAAACGTGGTTCGTGTCCTCTGGGTCCCCGCACAACGCACATGGCCCATCAGCCGGACCATTGCGTTTGGCCACGTTCAAGGAGGTTGGTAATTTATCGCGGAACATTTGCCAAAGAAATACTTTGATCTTAAGAGGCATCCGTGCTTTCCATAACCCAGCCATCACAAGTTGCTCGGCCCCTGGCACAATTTACGGTAGAGGGATTTGACCGTGAACTTCCCAGAACTGGTGAGCGCCTAGCTCACCGAGTCCGGTTGGTCCGAAAGATGCACCCCATCGATGAGCTGCCGCAGACGCTCGAGGCTGGCCGGCTCTTGCCCCTGAAGTTCGCGCTTGAACCTAATCTCAGGAGGTGCCGCTCGCAGCGCGTCAGCAACCGACATGTCGGGGTTCACAGCTATGCTGTACAGATCATAGAATTCCTCCCATAAGGGCCGGGATCCAATCCAGCGATCTGACCAGAAATGCGCTGATCGTCCATCTCCAATCACGAAATTGGCGCCCAAGGCAAAGGCAGCCTTGATCGATTGGAGACCTTTCCAAAAAGGCGAGCCCCTTGCCCTACCTTCAAAGAAACAACCATTCGGGAAGTACTTAGCCCGTAGGAGATCTACCCACAGGCCAGACTCCCCCCTGGACGAGTTTCCAGATCCACTTACACATCATCGCGATGTTAAGCAGTCGCGTATTGGTGATCCCAAGGCCCCCCATGTCCTTGGGTCGACACACCCATGCCCATCTAACCATATGGTATTTGCGGTTCGGGCTCATTCCTTCCCAAAAGAATTTAGCGCGGGGTGTGTCAAACTTTGCATGCACTCCCTCTGCAAGCAAAAACAGGCCCATAGCAAACATAGGCAGGGAGGAAAGACTTGAGTTCGTGAGAACTAGCCTAGCCGCTTTCGAGAGGAATTTACCCCTCCAAGGGCACACCGTACCCCTCACCTTTGCACATAGAGGCTCCCAATCCTCAATCGTAGGCCTTTTGGTGTCAAGTGGGAGGCCGAGGTATGTCATCGGGAATTTGCCCACCTTACAGTTGAGCAAATCAGCAATGCGCCTACCTTCCTCCGGCTCCACCCCCATTGTGAGCACCTCGCATTTGTGAAAATTTATTTTGAGCCCCGACATGAGCTCAAAACAGATAAGAATCGCCTTGACCGACGCGATACTGTGGTGGTCTGGGCGAAACATAAGCAGCGTGTCGTCTGCGTATTGAAGATGCGTCACTCCCCCTGGAATGAGGTGGCCTACCAACCCCTGGATATGGCCTACTGCGGCTGCTTTCCTGAGCATCGCGGACAGCGCATCGACAACGAAGTTGAACAGGATAGGAGACATCGGGTCGCCCTGCCTGAGTCCCCATTTGTTCCGGAAGAAATGCCCTATTTCTCCGTTCACCGAAACTGCAGTTTGGCCTCCCGATACCAGTTGCATCGTGCAGTGGACCCAAACCATGGAGAAACCCCTACCGATAAGCACTTGCCGCAAGAAATCCCAATTCGCACGGTCGTATGCTTTTTTGAAATCCAGTTTTAGCAAAACCGCCGGTTCTTTGGAGCGCTTAAGTTCATGAACGATCTCTTGTAGGGCGAGCGGACCCTCTAAAATATTGCGACCGCGAATGAACGCAGATTGGCTACGACTTATCGAGCGGTGCGCCACCGGCCCTAGTCTATTGGCGGACACTTTAGCACAAATTTTAAAGGGCACGTTAATGAGCGCAATCGGGCGGAATTGTCTGATGTTGTCTGCCCCCTGAACCTTCGGGATGAGCGTTAAGATGCCAAAATTGAGACGCGATATGTCAACCGTCCCCTGCATGAAGGCGTTGCAGATATGGAAAATATGTCCCCTAAGGATAGGCCAGAAGCGCTTGAACATAGCCACCGGCCACCCGTCTGGGCCCGGCGCCGTGTCCACTTTCATACCCATGAGGGCTGCGTCAATCTCTTCTGGCAGGAACGCAAGCCCCAGTGCGTCATTCTCACTGTACAACACGCGTTGCGAGTCCTCCCAGACGTCCGCACGAAGGCCAGCCCCCTGGGCCTCGCACGAGCCCATCAAATTGATGTAGAACTCGTAAATGTGTCGAGAGATGTCCTCCTGTCGCAACATAAGCCCCTGCTCTGATTGCAACCTGAGGTTGGAGCATTTCCGACGACGCCCGTTGGCGTATGCTTGGAAATACTTAGTATTTGCATCGCCCTTCAGAATCCACTTCAATCCACTTCGACTGCGCCAGTATGCTTCCTCCGCGTGAAGTGAAGCTTCGACCTGGCCCTCCAGGTCGTAGAGGTGAGCCCATTCCTGCTCCGAAAAGGCCCGAGCGTTGGCCATCGCATCCAGCCTTGCGATATCCGCAAGGATCACGGCGCGGTGCTCTTTGTCATTCCTCCCTAGGTTTGCTCCCCATCCCTTGAGGTTAGCCCTGAGCCGACCCCCAGCCGCATTCCAAAACTCCATCGGGCCCCTATGGGGTCCCAATGAGTCAACACACGCCCGCCATTTCTCCCTGAAAATCTCCTCGAAGCCTGGTACTTCAAACCAGGCTGTTTCGAAGAAGAAGCGTGAGCTACGCCGTAATCTCTCCTCCCCGGAGGAATATACGAGCGGTACATGGTCCGAACCTATGCGCGTCTCCGCGACTAATGTACAAAGAGGGAAGCTCATTTCCCACTCCGGCGACATGAACACCCTATCCAGCACTGATCGCACCGGAGCCAGTTGCTTGTTCGTCCAACTAAATCTCGCGCCCGACCTGGCCACCTCCCTAAGGGCCATGGAAGCCATGGCGGAGTTAAACATAGCCACCCTAGGCCAGTTTATGTTGCTATTGTTCTTGTCGGCTCCCGACCTGATAAGGTTGAAGTCTCCACCCACCAAAAACGGCAGCACAGCTGCGGTCACCCCAGTGACTTTGGCCTGGAGCTCCGCCAGGAACTCTGCCGAACGAGAGTGATCGGCCGGTCTGTAGACCTGGATGACAACAAGCTCGCGAAGTGAGGCGTGGATGCGAAACCTAGCCGCGATGAAAAATGCGCCTATATCCC
This sequence comes from Triticum dicoccoides, assembly GCF_002162155.2. Lineage (NCBI taxonomy): Eukaryota > Viridiplantae > Streptophyta > Magnoliopsida > Poales > Poaceae > Triticum > Triticum dicoccoides. Next base: position 14,672,382 of record NC_041381.1, on the reverse strand, counting down.
AGTCTATGACCTCGTACAAAGCGCGGCTCAAGCCCAGCAGCATGCCACCCGAGTGCCCTACAGCAGGTACATGATGCCACTCGAAGCGATCCACAGGATCAATCGCAAGCAGATCATGGTAACGCAAATCCACCTTAATCGTCTCTGGAAGCCCTACGTATATCTACGTCTTGGTGCGCTTGGCCTTGGAGACCATCGCCGTCTTGGAGGCATCCAGCAGCATCAGGTCTACCGGGAGAGGCGCCGTCGGGGCCGCCAGCGACATCACAGACTGCCTTGGAGTGACAGGCGCCCCCAGCGTCTCCATCGCACGCACCGCCTCCGCACCGACCTTGCGCACTGCCGTCTTCTTCATCGGCTTCACCGAGCCGCTGAGGGTGGAGCCGCGGCCAGCAGAGGCCGGAGACCCAACCGAGTGAGAGTGCGCGGGGACGGGGGAGAGGTCAAGCAGGGGTTGGCCACCATCCGTGCCCGCTGCCACTATGGGGGGAGAGGAGACCGACCCCAGGTTCGATCTGTATTAGTTGGGGATTGAGATCGTCATCTCATCCGAACCCCCAGCCACCGCCGCCCGCACCTTCGAAGACCCGTCCACCTGTGCAATGGGGCCCGGCGCGGAGATCCTGAGCTTCTCCCATGCCACCATGTTGATGGAGTCGTCTTCTTCCATGCTAGCATCCTGCTCTTGATCCTTGTCCTTTGGCTTGTCCTTGTCCTGGTCCTGGTCTTTGGGTCCGCGGCCACTGGAAG
>NC_041381.1:14627752-14671338 GCF_002162155.2 Triticum dicoccoides | reverse complement strand
GGGCGCGCCCCCAACTCCGGCTCGAGCTTGATGTTGTAGCCGTCCCCGTTGAACCAGATCTGCACGGAGCCGCAGAGCTTGGCCGGCACACGACACGCAAAGAGCATGCGCACCGGGCCCGAGCGGATCAGGGACAGTTCATCCACCACCTGGGGCGCCCGATCATGGTCGTGGCCGCCATCAGCCGCTCGGCGCACCGCTGCTTCGGGGGGATGTCCCACATCTTGACCCACACCTCCGGCATCTTCAGCGCCTTGGGCTCGGCAAGGACAGCGTCGTGGATGTTCGCCGTGATGTTGTTGATAGGGAGAAACAGCTTGCCGCTGGGCGACGCCATCCTCAGTAGAGCCGGATCGGGGAACGCCACCGAGAAGCAGTCCTCGTTGAAAGGGTCCACGTGCCAATCCCACGTCCCTTCAAAGAGGTGTTGAAGCTCTGCCTCCAGAATTTCCTTTGACAGGACGCCGGGTGCAGCCGACACCAGCGCGGCGTTGACCCCCAGCAGTGCCGATGCCCCAGCGTCCGCCTCCTCAGGGTACTGCAGACAGAAGAAGCCGCCCCCTGCGAAGGCGTGGCCCATGGTCTGGAGCACCATCGGCTTGCCGCGCGTGGGGCAGTGCGCCGACGCATGGCCCTCCATGCTACAAAGCACGCACAGTTGCTGGAAGGCGCATTCGCATCGGAAACACTCCGGTCCCGCCGACTCCTCGACGGGGATTGGCTCCGCTGCCGTGCCCTTGGAGGAGGAGGGCTTGGAGGCCGCCTTCATCGCCGGCTTGAACTTCTTCATCTTCGGCTTGTTGAAAGGGTCGCTGACGTGGTCGCCGCCGTGGGGATGGAGAGATTCCTTGTGCTTGAGCTCTAGCCCCTTCTTCTTGAATTCCTCTTTCCTCCTCTTCTTGCGCTCTTGCTCTTTGAGCCACTAAGCAGGGGAAGATTCCTTGTGCTTGAGCTCATCGCCGGCGCGCTCCGCCGCCCGCCCCTTCGCATGCTCGCGCAGATCTCGCTCGCGCCGCCGATCCGCCTCCGGATCCGGCTCCGCTCGCTTGTCCGCCCGCCGATCCGCCTTCGATCCCATGGCGACGACCACCGCAAACGAGCGATCTAGTGGAGGTGGCGGGGGAAGAGGGGAGAGAGAGCGTGTGACACGGCCGAAGCGCCGCACCTCTGCAGGAGTGGCTGGAAACCCTAGCGCACAGTCAGTGGTGCCCCGACGAATCCAAAGCCACTTAAGTAGTGGTCGAGCCTTGGCAGAGGCGGGCCTAGGCCGCACTGGGCCGACCACGGCCTCGGGTGCCGCTTTCGCCTCCACCCCGCCCCCCTGGGCCGAACTCGAAACAGAGGAGCCCAACCGGCCCGAGCCCAAGGCCAAGCCCACCAGCCCAGCCTCGCCAACCTCGCCAACCCTAGGCCAGGACGCAAGCGGCTCCGCCGCCGCCCTCGACGCCACGGCCGGCGTCTCCCCACACCTTGGGATCCGACGCCAAGAACAACTCAGAGGCCGGCAAGGGAGGCACGACAATGTCGCCCCTCCCCACCGGACGGGCGCACAGCGCCTCCACCGCACGTGCCGCCGGCGCCCGCCCCGACACCCCTGGTCTGCGGGCACCCCGACCGCCCGGCGCAAACGCACCGCGTCACCCCGCATTGAGGGAGCCCCCGAGCTCCTCCGCCAGGGCCACGAGTGCCCCGACCGACGGTCCGGATCCTGCGACATGACGGCCAGCGGAACCGCCGCCATCCTCGGAAACCTTCGCCTCCGAGATCTCATCGTCGCTTACCTCGGCCAGCACCCAGAAATGCCCCTCCTCCCACTGCGGAGATGCCCCGGCGTGCGAAGCCACCGCCCGGGCCACGCTCTCCTGTCGCCCCGACGACCGCACCGCCGTCCAGCCCTCCAACTCACCTGGCACACCGGGACGGGGCGCGTCGCCTTCCCCATCGCCACCCGCGTCACCAGTCCATACTGTAGCCGTTGGAAACATCGAGCCGTCACAAGGTTTACTCGGGAAGGACTCGATCTCCTCAAGAAAAAAAAGGATGCACAACCTTTTCCTCATTGGGCAGCATGTGTTCTGTCGGCACCGTCTGTGAAACCGTGAGCTCACATGTCTCCAGCATGAGCAAACCAGGGTCATCATCTTCTTCTGCCTGAGCAAAATTTATCCTTCTTTGGCTCCGGGCAGTCAGACTTGAAATGACCCATTTCATTGCAGTTGAAACATCTCACCTTGGTTATGTCGAATTTCCTGTGTTTTTTCTGCTTGCCACGGTCGTTGCTCTCGGCGCGTCTAGCTTGCCCACCGTCGACGCGATCACCACGCCCACGGCCGCGTCCGCGGCCACCACCATGGCCACGTCCACGAACACTGCTGCTCGCACCTGCGGCACTTTTCTTGCCCTTCATCAACTGCTCCAGAGCCTGGGTCATCAGCATCAGCTGATCATCTTTGCCGCCAGACTGACGACGGCGACCTCTCTGGTTTTCCTCGAAGGCTTCTAGACGACCAATAGCCTCAGCCATCGTCATGGTCCTGAGTTCACCCCATTGCTCGATTGTGTTGACAATGTCGCCGAACCGCTGTCTCATCGGTGATTTTCAACCACTGTCTCATCGATGATTTTCTCGCCGAGGGACCGGATCTCGCCGACGAGGGTCATCATCTTCTGGGCGAACGTCGACACATATTCGTCATCACCCATTTCCATCCGATCCAGTTGCCTCTTGAGCTGCTTGATCCGCGCCTTCTTCACGCGGTCCTCGCCAACGCGCATGCGCCGGATCACTTCCCAGGCATTGTGGGTCGTCTCACAGTCGGCCACCGCCATCATAACAGAGTCCGGTACGGACTGCGATAGCACGGCAAAGCCTCGTCGTCCTTAGCATGATCGAACTCAGCCGTGCCCTCCAACGCTGGCCATACGCCGTACGGACGAAGAAGCACCTTCATCTTTGCCGACCACAGACCATAATTCGAGTCCGTGAGCATGGGGTACTAGATCGGGACACCACCAGTCCTTGCCAGCACGCGCGGCACGATCGCCGTGCCTTCGTCCCCGGTTCTCTTCGGGGGCGGCATGTACTTTCCGCCGGTGTCGTCCTTCTTCGGCGAGTTACTCATCACCGATCACCGCCGCCACAACTCCTCCACTGATGACCACCGCCGGATCGCCACGGAACAGAGGTTCTGATGCCAAATGTTGCATCCAGACCCTGAAACACAACTCGATCAGGTGGAAACTTGGTGGAAATCCCTCTCTGTAATCTCCAGCCGAACAGGTTCAGAGAACAGAAGAAAAACAGAAAACGGGAGACAGTAGTTTGCGACGCCTCAACCTCGCGTCCTTTTCGCTTATATCCTTTTATTCCATAGTAACAAACTGGAAGCCCATGATCCGTTATACCCGCGCCATCCCACGGCCAGATCGTGGTCATCACTCTACCGATTGCAGAGGGGAAGATAACTGAATAAAACTAACACCTGAAGCTATTAGGCCGCAGCACGAACAGAGCGCACTTCTGGCTATTGTTCAGCATATTCAGAAAACTGAAAAAACATCTACGTGATTACTTCCAGTGCACCGAGATTACTTCTAACATTACAAATTTACAATATATATCAAGACTCCAAGCACGCATACATTTAGATGATTGCCGGCACAAACGATGAATTCAAGTATTACCACCGTTACATATTACTACTTCTCTTAGATTTGGCCAACTATGAACTAAAATGTGTCTAGATACATCGATATCATGCTAATCTAAGACAAGTAGTAATTTGGAAGATATCAAGGTTTTGGTTACCGGTCGAAATTTCGAGATTTACCATGGTTACCGCGTATTTCCGTGCCCCTCGGTAAATCCACGTACCAAGCAAAAAATACCAGTTATTTGAATTTTTTGAATTTAAACACTCAATTTATAGTAAAGTACATAGAATCTAATTAATACCATGAGAGTTGGTTTTGGCTTGTTGGTCGGAACCTAGTTTCTGTTTTGAGAGGTCTTTGGTTCAAATGTTCGTTCATTAACTTATTTGAATTCAAAATTCAACTATAAAATTCGTTCGGAATATTCTCGGTATTTTTCGGTATTTCTCGGTAACCGTGGTAACCGCGTTTTCCAGTCCCCCTCGGTAAAAATGCCTCATTCGGTAACCAAAACCTTGGAAGATAGTGAGTATATCACTAGCTTGTTTAATGGTGATGAAGCCACGAAATGGTATCGTCGAAGAACTTTAGGAACCTCTGCATGCCAGCCGGCGGCAGGGAGATGCCCACCTCCATGACACCACCGGCGCTGCTCCGACGGCTCTCCGCCAAGGCCATCGCGCCGGTCCTCGCCACCGACACGATCTCCACCTTTGCCGGCCGACCGAAACCGAAATCGACATCGTAGACCCGGAACCTTGGCGACCCCGCCACGCTCAGCACACCGCCGCCGGTCGCGACGGCCTCTAGAATCTTCTTCGGCCACGACGACATCTTCTCGGGCGATGTGGTGTGGCCCATCGCCTCCTCGATGGCTGCGGCCACAGCCGTGCACGCGACGAGGATGCCACCAGCGCCGGCAGCCGCGAGCTGGTCCTTGGGCGCGGCGTGCAGTGCGGCACTGCGGCGCCGATGCAGTTGCCGAGGTACTCGTCCGGGACGGGGTCGGGCTTCATCCGTGGGCGGTGGTCGACGGAAAAGAGGATGTAGGTTGGGTCGCCGCTGCTTGCTTCGGCGTCGTCTTTGGCGCGCTGGTAGCAGGACCAGATGAAGCCGAAGGTGGCGACGAGCGAGGAGCATCGCGGCGGTGGCGCGCCCGCCTCACCGGCTGCGGAGAAGACGACGTCCTTAACGCGCTGGATGTCCTCCCTGGAGAGCGTGAAGGTGGCGATGAGCTTGTCGCTAGACATCTCGACGTACTCTATCTCCTCGGTGCTCGTGAGATCTCCGACGTAGATGTCGTATATGTGGCTGAAACTGGGGTCCTTGCTCACCAAACCTCTTTTGAGCACCGGGGGAGGAGGCCCAGCGGCGCCGCGGCATGCGGCGGCCCAGGTGTGGAGGAAGCCTGTGGAGGAGGCGCCATCGCAGGCGGCATGGTGCAGGGAGATGCGAACGGCGAGGCCGCCGCGGAGCACGGTGGCCTGCAGGGCGAGCACCGGTCCAATCCCCGTCGAGAGAGGCGGCACGAGCGGCAAGATCCTGGCGACCTCCCTCGGCCCGTCGGCGGCCATCTCGTCGACGTCGACGCCGTACTCAGCGACGGTGAAGGCGACGCCGTCGCCGTGCTGGTAGTGGAGCTCGTAGCGGTCGGCCGTGCCGGGCCTGAGGCGCAGGCGGCCAGCTAGCGGGAAGTAGGCACGGAGGGCTTGGGAGAGCGAGGACCTGAGGCTGGAGATGATGGCGGATGGGACAAGGTCATTGCCGGTTGTGTCGGGGGTGAGGCGGTAGAAGAAGACGCGCTCCACCGGCGGGGAGTTGAGCCAGTAGACGTCGAAGAAGGTGAGCGGGAGGGAGGTCTCCGGCGCCCACCACGTCGTTCAGTGTAAAGAAGGCGGCGCTCTCCAGGACGCGGAGCTGCGGCAAAGAAGGCGGGTCCATTGCTCCGGCTTACGGGGCGGAGAGCTCTGGGGGATCGATTGATTGTGCGGCCCAGTAGCCCACCACGTCGTTCAGTGTCGTATTTTTATCTTTCCTCTTTTTTTCGTGAATACGCAAAGCTTGCATATCTTTTCATTGATAGAAAGAGAAGAATGAGTACAACAAGGGGGTACAACTCATGACATGAACGCTAAGAGACATGAACATGGTGCGCAACCCGAACAAAGTAAAGAACACAACTAAACCCACCAAGCCTAAAACAAGAGGAGCGGACCGAAGCAGCAGGACGTCAAACATCTTCAAATCCAACACCGGGGACACCACGAGCGAGCAAGATGACGCCTTCAAGAAGGAGGAACGACGTCGTGACGCCGCCGCCATCCGATCCGGTGAACCGGACCTAGGGTTTCCCCTGATGCTCATAGAGGGGCACGGATAAAGGCCTTGGCAGCGCCTCCAGGAAGGAAAACGACACCCATGAGCGTCGTCGCTGCCAGCATCGGCAAGCCGAGCATGGATTTCGCCTGGCCTGAGTCCGAGCGATCCCAAAGCCACCAGATCAAGATCCGAAGATGCTGGAGCCAACCTGCAAATCGACTGAAAACTAGGAAGGGGGTGGGGCTGCACCTGCCGCCAACAAAAATACAAGCTTTGGAGCCGCCATGACTCGTAGGTGGACGGGATCGGAGAGGCAGCGGTTTAGAGAGCCGACACGGATGGAAGGAAGGCAGCCGACGCAACCAGCAATCCGGAGCCGAAAGAGAACGCGGATCCGTGCTGCCGAAGGCGAAGCCACCTGAACTCCGGCGAATCGAGGGTGGAAGGGGTGCAGCCGTCGGTGCACCGGGGCCGAAACCGCACCGGTAAAGGACGCCGGCAGACCAAGGACACTGGAGGAACGCAGGTCCATGGACGTCGGGATCGGAGCGGTGTCGACAAAGATCCACTGCGAAAACTACACCGGACTGGTCGAGGATCGCCGTGACCACACACAAGCAGGGGTCGTCACCGTAGCTCGAAAGAGACGCCGTTGAGGACGGAGGGCGGCCTGCACCGAGGCAAGATCGAGCCCCGGCCAACTCCCCCAAGGGCCTTGCCCAACCCAACGGACAGCAGGAAGAAGGGGGCTGCACCAGTGGGGTGGCAGAGGCGGACGGGGGAGGAACACGCGGGCGCGGCCGCGCCGCCGAGCAGGATGGCAGGACGCGGTGCAGCAGCTGGACAAGGAGGGAATCCGCGGGGCGCCAGATCCGATCTGGGGGCCGGCGGGAGGGAGGGTCCTCAGCGCAAGGGGGCGAGGAGGGGGGCGAGTGCGTCCGCCACACACACCGCAGCCAACCCAGGCCCGGTGCGGCCACGCCGGCCGACCGGCGGCAGCGATGCGGGGAGGCGGCGACGGAGGAGAGGGACTGCAGCGGGGGCGGGGGTGCCGGTGCAGGAACGAAATCGCCCCGCTGCCGCCATCCCCGGGCGCGGCACGGCTTCGCCGGCCGTCCCTCCGGTGGCGGCGCAGCGGGCGTACTGGTGGCGGAGGGGAGCTCCCGACGGCGGCGAGGGTTTCCCCCGTGTCGCCAGACGCGGGCGACGTGGGGGTAGGGTTCAATCATCTTTCGTCTTTGAGGGAAGATCCAGGGTGAGGGTGGTGACAAACGAGAACGGGCCCTCAAACGTGTGTTGTGTCTCTATATTTTGTTTCTGAGGGTGGGGGTGAGAGAATGACATGTTGGCTACGAAGAGCGCGCTCCCATGTGAAAAGTAAACAAAAAGTATATCAAATATTTTTTAATAAATTTGATTTTTTTAGATGTTCCTGTTAATGTCGTAAGCATCCTTGAAAATTTTCATGCGAAATGGGTAGCAATGTTTCGTCGGTGAAAAAAACTAAATTTAAGGTACCATTTGGTTTTTTTCTTTTTGCCCAGGACAAAAATTTTAATCTTTTTTCCTACAAGTTTGTATGTATTAGCTATTTATTTGGATGTGCCCAAAGAATACATAGATTTGTTTTCAATTTTTTTGACATTTCCAAAAATATTTTTGCGCGCAAGAGCACGCGCTCCCGGGAGCACCAATAAATTTCCGGGTGGTTGTATCTCTATCTTATCCAGCGTGAGACAGAGGAAGTGGGAAGACTAAGAGAGATTGCACCACCACGTGTCTCCCACCTTGAATGGAAGCACACGATTGCACGCATACACGAACGTGTGCGTGTTCTATACATGCTTGGAAAATATTTGAAAATGATCAATTATTGCGTTCCAAAGCTTACATACTACACAACACACTAATTAAAGACCAAACCAAGTGATTTGCCTTAGGCACGCTAACATATCATGTCATGTTCTACTCGCCAGTTGCTAGCAAGGGCTGTTGTAGCTCTCACCACTTCAGGAATAATTCCATGTTGTTGGCATCCTTGTGGATTCAATAGGAGGTGCATTCCGCACATTAACGTTGAGTGGTATCATCTGGTACTCAATGTCGAGGTCCTTGAGAACTTTGATCATCTCCTGGAGCACCAGCTCCCTCCTCATGTACCTCATCCCCATGTCCTGAAAGTTGAGCGTGTGACAGAGCCATATGGATGCTTTTAGCTTGTTGGTCTCATCTACATCCCGCAGGACAACCATCGCCCCTAGGTACCAATGCTCTTTCTTGTTGTTGATGTAACTGGAGTCACAGGTTTAAAACTTGGTTAGTTCGATGTGATATAATAAATTACACAAGCAACATTGGGAAACTTCCAACATTAGGTTTAATGTTAATTGCCAACACGCACATAGTTCAGTTGTTAACAAATCAGATTTGATCAAACCATGGGATAAAGACACTACTACTTACCGTAGTATTCTTTCTTTCATGAGTGCTAGTTTCGCTACCAGCGTGGCAACATGAATATAGAAGTCAATTCCTTCTCCCATATCCGGACTCCTGTAGAAATTCATAATCGGTGGTGGCCAGTACATTGTTTAAAGAATTCCTTATTTAACACTGTTTTAAATTCAGTTTTCCTATTTCACACTGAAGAAATATTTCTTCACTATCTAACACCAACATTAAATTTTATTCCCAATATAAAACTTCCGTCCATTTTTTTGACCTATGGCATGTGAAATGACAAGTTTACCCCTGACACTAGAAGCACCTAAGTCAGGTCATGGTCATTGTCACTGGCTTTGCCGGCCCAAAATCCCCTCGCACAGGAACACCAAGCTTCGGAGCACCAACTGATGTAGGCCTTCCTTGCCGACACGCCGCAAGAGCATACGCTGAAGTGGACTGTGCTATGCAGGGTCGTTCATATGGTGCGGACGAGCATTGGGTGAGCCCGTGGTGGAGTGTGTGTTTTCGAATGCCAGATCGATTCACCCAAGCAGCGCACGTACGCGCAATGCTAGCTCAAAAACTCATGTAGCTTGATTAATTTTTCCCTAAAAGCAAATGTGCTCGTCTCTAATCCCTCCGTTCCTAAATATAAGACGTTTTAGAGATCCCATTATAGACTACATACGGAGCAAAATAAGTAAATCTACACTCTAAAGTCTATCTATATACATTCGTATATAATCCATATTAAAATGTCTAAAGGGTCTTATATTTAGGAACAGAGGGTACGTACTGCCTCGAGTCTTGATTGCGCTAGCTTGGCGAACAACATCAACTAAATATGCCCTACAGGCAATAATAAATTTGTTACTTTATATTTCCTTATATTATGATAAATGTTTATTATTCATGCTAGAATTGTATTAACCAGAAACTTGATACAAGTGTGGATACATAGACAAAACACCATGTCCCTAGTAAGTCTCTACTAGACTAGCTCGTTAATTAGAGACTGTTAAGTTTCCTAACCATAGACATATGTTGTCATTTGATGAATGGGATCACATCATTAGGAGAATGATGTGATGGACAAGGCCCGTCCGTTAGCATAGCATATTGATGGTTCAGTTTTATTGCTATTGTTTTCTTCATGTCATATACATATTCCTTTGACTATGAGATTATGCAACTCCCGGATACCGGAGGAATTCCTTGGGTGCTATCAAATGTCACAACGTAACTGGGTGATTATAAAGATTCTCTACAGGTATCTCCAAAGGTGTTTGTTGGGTTAGCATAGATCGAGATTAGGATTTGTCACTCCGAGTATCGGAGAGGTATCTCTGGGCCCTCTCGGTAATATACATCATAAGAAGGCTTGCAAGCAAAATGACTAATGACTTAGTTGCAGGATGATGTATTACGGAACGAGTGAAGAGACTTGCCGGTAACGAGATTGAACTAGGTATGAAGATATCGACGATCGAATCTCGGGCAAGTAACATATCGATGACAAAGGGAATAACGTATGTTGTCATAACGGTTAGACCGATAAAGATGTTAGTAGAATATGTGGGAACCAATATGAGCATCCAGGTTCCGCTATTGGTTATTGACCAGAGAGGTATCTCGTTCATGTCTACATAGTTCTCGAACCCGCAGGATCCGCACGCTTAACGTTCGATGACGATTTTGTAGTATATGATGTGATTTGGTGACCGAATGTTGTTGGGAGTCCCAGATGAGATCACGGACATGACGAGGTGTCTCAAAATGGTCGTTAGGGTAAAGATTTGTATATAGGACGATGGTATTTGGACAGCGGAAGTGTTTCGGGATGCACCGGGTACTTATCGGGTCTTATGGGCCAAGACGGGAAACACATCAGCCACAAAGGGGCTGGTGCGCCCCCCCCCCCCCCAATATGGGCTGGACAAATTGGAGAAGGGAAGGGGAAGAAGGAAAGGAAAAAGGGAATAGGATTCCCCCTTCCCTCTTCCCTTCCTACTCCGAATGGGAATAGGAAAGGGGGGAGGCCGAATTGGGAGGACCCCAAGTAGGATTCCTCCTACTTGGGGCACCCCCTTGGCTGCCTCTCCTCCCCTCCAACCTATATATATGTGGGGGGGGGCACCGCTAGAACACACACCAACAATTGTTAGCCATGTGCGGCTCCCCCCTCCATAGTTTAAGCCTCTGGTCATATCTTCGTAGTGCTTAGGCGAAGCCCTGCGCGGATCACTTCACCATCAGTGTCACCACGCCATCGTGCTGACGGAACTTGTCTACTCCCTCGACACTTTGCTGGATCAAGAGTTCGAGGGACGTCATCGAGTTGAACGTGTGCAGAACTAGGAGGTGCCGTACATTCGGTGCTTGATCGGTCGGAACGAGAACAAGTTCGACTACATCAACCGCGTTTTCAAACACTTCTGCTTTCGGTCTACGAGGGTACGTGGACACACTCTTCCCCTCTCGTTGCTATGCATCTCCTAGATAGATCTTGCATGATCGTAGGAAATTATTGAAATTGCATGCTATGTTCCCAAATAGTGGCATCCGAGCCAGGTCTATGCGTAGATGATATGCACGAGTAGAACACAAAGAGTTGTGGGTGGTGATAGTCATACTCCTTACCACCAATGTCTTATTTTGATTCGGCGGTATTGTTGGATGAAGCGGCCCGGACCAACATTACATGACCACGTTCATGAGACCGGTTATGCAACTAGTTTTGCATAAAGGTGGTTGGCGGGTGTCTGTTTGTCCAACTTTAGTTGAATCGAATTTGACTATGGCCGGTCCTTGTTGAAGGTTAAAACAGCAAACTTGACGAAAGAACGTTGTGGTTTTGATGCGTAGATAAGAACGGTTCTTGCTAGAAGCCCGTAGCAGCCACGTAAAACTTGCAACAACAAAGTAGAGGACGTCTAACTTGTTTTTGCAGGGCATGTTGTGATGTGATATTGTGAAGACATGATGTGATATAAGTTGTTGTATGAGATGATCATGTTTTGTAAAAGTCATCGGCAACTGGCAGGAGCCTTATGGTCGTCGCTTTATTGTATGAAATGTAAACGCCATGTAATTGCTTTACTTTATTACTATGCATTAGCGATAGCTGTAGAAGCAATAGTTGGCGAGACGACCACGACGCTACGATGGAGAGCAAGGTGTCAAGCCAGTGACGATGGAGATCATGACGGTGCTTTGGAGATGGAGATCAAAGGCACAAGATGATGATGGCCATATCAGGTCACATATTTTAATTGCATGTGATGTTTATCTTTTATGCATCTTATTTTGCTTAGTACGGTGGTAGCATTATCAGATGACCCCTTACTCAAATTTCAAAGTATATGTGTTCTTCCTGAGTATGCTTCGTTGCGAAAGGTCTTCGTTCTGAGACACCATGTGATGATCGGGTGTGATAGGCTCTACGTTCACATACAACGGGTGCAAGACAGTTTTGCACATATGGAATACTCAGGTTAAACTTTATGAGCCTAGCATGTACAGACATGGCCTCGGAAAACTGGAGACCGAAAGGTAGAACGTGAATCATATAGTAGATATGATCAACATCGAGATGTCCACCATTGATGACTACTCCATCTCACGTGACGATCGGACATGGTTTAGTTGATTTGGATCACGTTACACTTAGATGACTTGAGGGATGTCTGTTTAAGTGAGAGTACTTAAGTAATTTGATTAATTGAACTTTAATTTAAAATGAACTAGTCCTGATAGTATTTGCAAATTATGTTTTAGATCAATAGCTCGCGTTGTAGCTCCACTATTTTTGATATGTTCCTAGAAAAAAATAAGTTGAAAGATGTTAGTAGCAATGATGCGGACTGGGTCCATGGTCTGAGGATTGTCCTCATTGCTGCCCAGAAGAATTATGTCCTTAATGCACTGCTAGGTCACAGACCGATTGCAGGAGCAGATGCAGATGTTATGAATGTTTAGCAAGCTCGATATGATGACTACTTGATAGTTTAGGGCACCATGCTTTACGGCTTAGAACCAAGACTTCAAAATTGTTTTGAACACCACAGAGCATATGAGATGTTCCAAGAGATAAAATTGGTATTTCAGACTCATGCCCGAGTCGGGAGGTATGAGACCTCTGACAAGTACTTTGCCTACAAGATGGAGGATAATAGCTCAGCCAGTGAGCATGTGCTCAGAACGTATGGGTACTACAATCGCTTGAATCAAGTGGGAGTTAATCTTCCAGATAAAATAGTGATTGACATAATTCTCTAGTCACTACAACTAAGTTACTGGACAGGGCCGGCACTGGGTATGGCCGGTGGGGCGACGGCCCAGGGCCCAGGCGAGGAGGGGCCCATGATGTAGTATATATCTACACTATAGCACAGAAGAAAATAGGTAAAAAATTATAAAAGAAAAGAAACGAGGGCTAGGCCCATCAGATAGGTAGCAATCGATTAGCAAACTGTCACGCGGTCTCGGCGTGACTCACGGCCACTCGTTTTCCACTTTTCCTTCATCTCGTCGACCGTAAATCCTAAATTGTCGCCCTGCCTGTCGCTCGTCGCCTCGCCGCCAGCCTGCTAGCCGCTCCGCGCGCCGCGGCCGCACGGCAGTCCGGCACCGGCAGCCCGGCCATCCGCCCATCCAGCAAGTCACTACATATCTCAGGCCGGCCGTGAGCGCACCACAGTTGCAGGTATCCTGTATCCATGAGTCCATCCATGTTCCTGAATTCTGATCTACCTCCCCAAACCCCAATTTGACGATTCTAGTAGTTTATTTTATTCTTTATTTAGTATGTACATATTCATCTATTCATCCATGATCCATCCTCCAATTTCAGATTTTCAGTATGCACTAGTTCGGCTATGTGCTGCATTGAGAAGGATATTTTGGACAACACCGATCTTGAGAGGTTCTTGATTGTGCCCTTAATGACTTTGCATCAAGAGACGCCTAAGGAAACTTTTTCCAAAGCACTGAAGTATTATTGTTGTCGATGTTGTAAGCCATTCTTATTTGAGGTAATCATGTCATCTTAGTTTCATTTTGCTATCTTTTTAGTATCATTGTTAACGATTGAGTCGGTTCGACTTGGCTTATTATGGTTGTTAATGGAGTCAGTCCGATTATTATAGTCAATTTTTAAACTTAACATGTGTAGTTGAAAGTTACTCTTAATAAGTATATAGGGGGCCATGTCGTCGAGTTCGCTTAGGGCCTCCCGAAACATAGGGTCGACCCTGTTACTAGAACTTCGTGATGTACTATAATATGCAAGGGCTGACAAAAATGATTCTCGAGCTCTTCGTGACGCTGAAATCGACGAAGGTAAAAATCAAGAAAGAGCAATAATTGTTCATGGTTAGCAAGAACACTAGTTTCAAGAAAAGGGCAAAGGTAATGCAAGGGAACTTCAAGAAGAATGGCAAGCAAGCTGCCACTCCCGTGAAGAAGCCCAAAGCTGGTCATGGCCTGAAACTGAATGCTTCTTGAGGGAGTCCTGGATTAGGGGGTGTCCGGATAGCCGGACTACCATCATCAGCCGAACTATCATCGGTAGGACTATCATCATCGACCGGACTCCAAGACTATGAAGATACAAGATTGAAGACTTCGTCCCGTGTCCGGATGGGACTTTCCTTGGCGTGGAAGGCAAGCTTGGCGATACGGATACGTAGATCTCCTACCATTGTAACCGACTCTATGTAACCCTAGCCCTCTCCGGTGTCTATATAAACCGGATGGCTCTAGTCCGTAGGACAACAACAACAACCATTACAATCATACCATAGGCTAGCTTCTAGGGTTTAACCTCCTTGATCTCGTGGTAGATCCACTCTTGTAAACATCCACAATATCAATATCAATCAAGCAGGACGTAGGGTTTTACCTCCATCAAGAGGGCCCGAACCTGGGTAAAACATCGTGTCCCTTGTCTCCTGTTACCATCCGCCTAGACGCACAGTTCGGGACCCCCTACCCGAGATCCGCCGGTTTTGACACCGACATTGGTGCTTTCATTGAGAGTTCCTCTGTGTCGTCACCGATAGGCTTGATGGCCTCTTCAATCAACAACGACGCAGTCCTGGGTGAGACTTTTCTCCCCGGACAGATCTTCGTATTCGGCGGCTTCGCACTGCGGGCCAACTCACTTGGCCATCTGGAGCAGATCGAAAGCTACGCCCCTGGCCGTCAGGTCAGGTTTGGAAGCCTAAACTTCACGGCCGATATCCGCGGGGACTTGATCTTCGATGGATATGAGCCACAGCCGAGCGTGCCGCGCTGTCACGATGGGCACGACCTAACTCTGCCGCCGGACAGCACCTTGGAGGCCGCACACAAATCCGCTCCGACCCATAGTCCAGAGCCGATCGCTCAGATCGAGGACGGATGGCTGGACACCGCCTCGGGAGCTGCAACTTCTACGGCGATGGAGCCGAACACTTACCTTGTCCCGCATAAAGCTCATGACTCCGAGGTGCCGGACTCTCTGCCGGACTCCGAACCTCCTGCGCCCCTGCCAGTCGAATTCGATTGGGCGCCGATCATGAAATTCACCGCTGCGGACAACTTTCAGCACTCACCCTTCGGCGATATCTTAAATTCGCTGAAGCATCTGTCGCTATCCGGAGAGCCCTGGCCGAACTACGGCCAGGATGGTTGGGACGCGGACGACGAAGAAATTCAGAGCCCACCCACCACCCACTTCGTAGCCACCGTCGACGATCTAACCGACGTACTCGACTACGACTCCGAAGACATCGACCGTATGGACGACGATGCCGGAGACTATCAAGAACCAGTGCCTACAGGACACTGGAAGACCACCTCGTCATACGACATATACATGGTGGACACCCCAAAAGATGGGGATGGCGAAGAAGCAACGGAGGCCGATTCCTTAAAGAAACAGCCCAAGCGCCGACGTCAGCGGCACCGCTCTAAATCCCGCCACAGCAAGAATGGAGATTCCGGCACAGGAGATAATAACACCCCAGAAAGTGCCGAAGACAACCCCCTCCAGCACGATCCAGCGCAGGAGGAGGCAGAAGCAAGCCCTCACGAGAGGGCGGCAGACGAAGAGGTCGAGGATGATAATTACTTACCTCCCTCCGGAGACGAGGCAAGCCTCGACAACGACGAATTCGTCGTGCCTGAGGATCCCGTCGAACAAGAGCGTTTCAGATGCAGGCTAATGGCCACGGCAAACAGCCTAACGAAAAAGCAACAACAGCTTCACGCTGATCAAGACCTACTGGCCGACAGATGGACCGAGGTCCTCGCGGCCGAAGAGTATGAACTCGAACGCCCCTCCAAAAGTTACCTAAAACGCAAGTTGCTCCCCCGACTAGAGGAGGAAGCGTACAAACCTGCATCACCAGCGCACAATACGGCAGACCGACCACCTCGTGGCCGCGACAGAGAGGCGTGCAAGCCCTCCACCAAAACCGTACCCCGGCATCGCTCAAAAAGCATAAAGCCACGGGGGAACGCGCCGGACTTGCGGGATATATTGGAGGACAAGGCAAGACAATCCAGATCTATCTATGGATCACATGGGCACCCCAAGACCCACGACGAATACCGTCACACCGGATACAACTACTCCGGCCGGGTCGAACACAGCAGACAACGCTCTCTCGAGCTACGTCGCGATATTGCTCAATACAGAGGCGCCGCGCACCCACTATCCTTCACTGACGAAGTAATGGATCATCAAATCCCTGAAGGGTTTAAAACCGTTAATATCGAATCCTACGATGGCACAACAGACCCCGCGGTTTGGATTGAGCATTATCTCCTCCATATACATATGGCCCGCGGCGACGATCTTCACGCCATCAAATATCTCCCGCTCAAGCTTAAAGGACCAACTCGGCATTGGCTTAACAGCCTGCCCGCAGAGTCAATTGGATGCTGGGAAGACCTGGAAGCCGCATTCCTCGACAATTTCTAGGGCACATATGTGTGACCACCGGACGCAGATGACCTAAGCCACATAATCCAGCAGCCAGACGAATCGGCCAGGCAATTCTGGACACGGTTCTTAACAAAGAAAAATCAAATCATCGACTGTCCGGATGCAGAGGCCCTCGCTGCCTTCAAACATAACATCCGCGACGAGTGGCTGGCCCGGCACCTAGGACAGGAAAAGCCGAAATCCATGGCAGCCCTCACATCACTCATGACCCGCTTCTGCGCGGAAGAGGATAGCTGGCTAGCTCGCAGCAACAACCTCAGCAAAAACGCTGGCAGTCCGGATACCAAGGACCGCAATGGCAGGTCGCGTCGAAACAAAAACAAACGCCGCATTAACAGCGACAACAATGAGGATACGGCAGTCAACGCCGGATTCTGAGGCTCCAAGCCCGGTCAACGGAAGAAGCCATTCAAAAGAACCACTCCGGGCCCGTCCAATTTGGACCGAATACTCGACTGCTCCTATCAAATACATGGAACCCCCAAAAAGCCAGCTAACCACACCAACAGAGATTGTTGGGTATTCAAGCAGGCAGGCAAATTAATCGCCGAAAACAATGACAAGGGGCTACACAGCGATGACGAGGAAGAGACCCGGCCGCCGAACAACAGAGGACAAAAGGGATTCCCCCCTCAAGTTCGGACGGTAAACATGATATACGCAACGCATATACCCAAGAGGGAGCGGAAGCGTGCACTAAGGGACGTATACGCGATGGAGCCAGTCGCCCCAAAATTCAACCCATGGTCCTCTTGCCTGATCACTTTCGATCGAAGAGACCATCCGACCAGTATCCGCCATGGCGGATTCGCTGCATTGGTTTTAGACCCAATCGTCGATGGATTTCACCTCACGAGAGTCCTGATGGACGGCGGCAGTAGCCTGAACCTGCTTTATCAGGATACAGTGCGCAAGATGGGCATAGACCCTTCAAGGATTAAACCTACAAAGACAACCTTCAAAGGCGTCATACCAGGTGTCGAGGCCAGTTGTACAGGCTCAGTTACACTGGAAGTGGTCTTCGGATCCTCGCATAATTTCCGAAGCGAGGAGTTAATCTTCGACATAGTCCCATTCCGCAGTGGCTATCACGCTCTGCTCGGACGAACCGCGTTCGCAAAATTCAACGCGGTGCCGCATTATGCATACCTTAAGCTCAAGATGCCAGGCCCTCGTGGAGTCATCACGGTCAATGGAAACACGGAACGCTCCCTCCGAACGGAGGAACATACAGCGGCTCTCACGGCAGAAGTACATAGCAGCCTTTTAAGGCAATTTTCGAGTCTGGCCGTTAAACGACCGGACACGGCCAAACGCGCCCGGAGCAACATCAACCAAGACCACCTGGCACGTTCCGAGCACGCGTAGCAATGCGGCCTCAACCCCGGCCCTCGCACAATTGTAAGACAAACTCTCCGCGTACATAATTACGCCCTGGAGATACCATGGGCATAGGGGGAGAGGCACAACCACAACAGTCCCAGAGTGCGGTTCGACCACACCAGGGGCTCCCAAGTGTGTCGCTCTTTTTATCTTTTATTTCTCTCTTTTTTATACAGAACTCTGTCCGCCGACGAACCTGCCGAACTCATGATGCAACAGCCAGGGAGGGACAAAGGCTGCGATGAACACTCAGGTGGTCTCCATTACGAGCATTAAATTTGTTAAATACACCATTCCGTGGCCTACCCCTGGAGGGAGACCCCTTTAATTCGTCCAATCCCTTGCTTTCCGCACTATTTGTATCATTCCGCACTCATAGCATATCTTCTCGAATAAAATGCAGCACTTTTTGACCATAATTGCATTACCTTATATGTATATGTTCATTTACGACATGTTGCATCCGTACATTTTGGTACGGCCAAATACACAGGGGCTTATGTTCCCCGCATTATGGTGTGATAAAGTCCGAACACTTCCACAAGTGCGGCACCCCGAACTTATAGCATTATATGAATCGGCTCCGAATCATGTCTTGGGTCAATAGTTGGATTTGCCCGGCTCCCAAGTTTGGCACCTTACGTTCCGTTCTATCGGCTAAGGTAGCACTGGGAGAACCACTGCGATTGCGCCCTGGTTGAGCCGGGTTAACGCCTCAGTGGAGAAAGCTAAAACTGACTGTCATGATAAGGCGAGAGACTGATCGCTGTTCGAGAGGTCTTTTCGGGTCCTTAAAGACCTACGCCACTTCGAGCGAAGTACCGGATAATGTCCGACGAAGGCGTGGATAGCGCCCCGAATTCGGTCTTCCGAATACTAGGGGCTTCGCCGAAATTTAAAATTATAGAATTCTATGGCTAAGTGAGAGTGTTCAAGCACTATAAGTCCGGTTGCCTTGTTCATTGTGTTGAGCGCCTCCCTAGATGGACCCAAAAATGGGAACAAGAGTGCTCAAGTTTATCCCGAACACCCCAGCACTCGCGGCATGGGGGCTGAAGCCGACGACTTGCCATCTCTCAGATTTAATAAACGGCCGCACAGAAGGTAATATTTTAAATTAACAAGCGTTGCTTAGCGCATATGAACAAAGTTTTCAGCGTATAGGATAACACATTGCGAATTTACTCAATAATTACATCCCTGGGGCACTCATCCGCAATCTTGCGGGCACCCTTCAGGACAGTCTTATAGTACATCTCGGGCGTACGATATTCCTTGCCCGCTGGTGGCGCGTTAGTGATTAGCTTCTCCGCATCCAGCTTGCCCCAATGCACCTTTGCGCGGGCAAGGGCCCGACGAGCACCTTCAATACAGGCGGAGCACTTGATAACCTCCACCCAGGGGCACGCATCCACCAACCGTCGCACGAGGCCGAAATAGCTCCCAAGCATGGCCTCTCCAGGGCACAGCCGGACTATGAGGCCCTTCATGGCCTGCTCGGCCACCTTGTGGAGCTCGACCAGCTGCTTCAGCTGGTCGCTAGGGGGCACCGGATGGCCGGCCTCAGCATACTGAGACCAGAAGACCTTCTCCGTTGAGCTCCCCTCCTCGGCTCGGTAGAATGCGGCGGCATCAGACACGCTGCGAGGCAGATCTGTAAACGCCCCTAGAGAGCTCCGAATTCGGGTAAGTAACACGTAATTTACATTCACATGCTTGCTTTGCATGAAAAATGCCTTACCCGCCGCTACCTTCCTCACCAACTCAATCTCTTGAAGGGACTTATGGGCATCGGCCTTGGCAGTTTTGGCACTTTCGAGAGCCGAGGCAAGCTCGGACTCTCGAGTCTTTGAGTCACGCTCCAAACTCTCATGCTTTTCCATGAGAGCCTGGAGCTCTTGCCGAACCACCGCCACCCGCGCCTCCTGCTTTTCTCGCTCTGCCCGTTTAGCGGCCGCATTGTGTTCGGCCGCGGACACGGCCTCCTTCAGGGTCGCCACCTCGTTCGTGGCCCCTGCAGTACCCATGTTATCCTTGTTATTTTTTGTTGCAACCTAAATCCTTTTCTGTAAGGTACAAGTTCAAAGTGGTGTTACTCACCTTCTTTGTCCTGGAGCTGCTTCTTGGCGCGGCCGAGCTCTTGCTCGGACCGCTCGAGCTCCTGCTTCAAAGCACCGACCTCCGCAGTCAGTGCGGCAGAGGTCAGCAGCGCAGCCTGCAACCCATATTGACATAATTTTTTAGCAACCCTGCGTATATCTTCTTTTTTTTCAGATCCTCAGTCCGGCTTTTCTTTCCGAACACCGAACTGAGCATCAGGGGCTACTGTCTATGCGGTATTACATTGCATATTTTTAACTTCTTACCTCAAAGCCTGATAGAAGGCTACTGCAGGCTTCGGTTAGCCCGCTCTTGGCAAGCTGTACCTTCTGAATCACCGCACTCATAATAGTGCGGTGTTCTTCCTCGATGGAAGCGCTCTGCAGCGCCTCCAACAAATTGTCCGGCGCCTCCGGTTGGACGGAAGCTGCCGGCGTCACGGTCTTGCCCTTCGTGCGAAGGGGCCGCCGGCCGGACTCCGAAACCACTGCGGGTTCTGATGTGGAGTCCGGCGCAAAGTCCGGGAGGCCGCCTTGTGGCGCCTCCGGAGCCTCCCCCTGATGGGTCCCTTCTTGGGATCCCACCTCGGCGTCCTTGGTGTCGCGAGGGGTGGAGGCGGTCGAGATGGAGTCTACATCCGACGGAGCCAACGACCCGCTCGATGAAGCGGGGAGATCATCATTGGCCGGACTATAGGCAGCATGCGGCATCAGAATGACACTATGTGACGCAGAAAAAGAAATTATAAATCATTCAGGAATCCAGATACTTACGATCTCGCCGGAGGCCTGGCCCTTGAAGGCCATTCTTCCTCGCCAACGTTGATGTTGGCGGAGCTATCCGGGGGAATAGTCCTTCCCCTCTTGGACCCTTCGGCCTCCCCTGTTGGGGAAGCCTTCCTCTTCCTCTCTCCCTCCTCTGGGAGAGAGTCCTCTTTCTCCTCCTCGTTTTCGGGGGAGGAGTCCGCCCCGGAGTCGTCGGACACCTGAAAACGGGAACTCTTTCGAGCACCCGTGGCCTCCTTCTTGGCCTTCTTCTCCGGCACCACGTGCGGTGCCGGAACCAGCAGCCTCGCTAGATGGGCGTCTACTGGGTTTTCTGGCATAGGAGTCGGGCAGATAATCTGCTCCGCCTTCCTCATCCAGTCCTGTCAAAGGAAAAGGGGAAATTAAAACCCGCATAGAGTCAAACTATGAAAAGCAAGTGTCCCGTAAAGGGGTAGAATCACTTACCTCGTCGGCTTGGCGCTGCGAGCGAAACCCGCGATCTTCAGTCGTGGATGCGGGGGCTTCGGCGCCCTTGAACAGCACCCTCCAGGCGCCTTCGTACGTCGTGTCGAAGAGCCCGCTCAGCGCCTAGTGCTGTTCCGGATTGATCTCCCACAGATTGAATGCCCGCTCTTGGCATGGGAGAATCCGGCGGACGAGCATGACTTGGACCATGTTAACCAGCCTGAGCTTCTTCACCAGCTTCTGGATACAGGCTTGGAGTCCCGTCAGCTCCTCCGAACTATCCCACAGCAAGCCCTTCTCTTTCCAGGAGGTGAGCTGCGTGGGGATACCAGATCTGAACTCGGGGGCCGCCGCCCACGTAGGGTCGCGTGGCTCGGTGATATAGAACCACCCCGATTGCCACCCCTTGACGGATTCCACGAAGGCCCCTTCAAACCAAAGGACGTTGGGCATCTTGCCCAACATGGCGCCTCCGCACTACGCTTGAGTGCCCTTCACTACCTTCGGCTTGACATTGAAGGTCTTGAGCCACAAGCCGAAGTGGGGCTGGATGCAGAGGAAGGCCTCGCACACAACGATAAACGCCGAGATGTTGAGGATGAAGTTCGGCGCCAGATCATGGAAATCCAGGCCGTAGTAGAACATGAGCCCCCGGACAAAGGGGTGAAGTGGAAAGCCCAGTCCGCGGAGGAAGTGGGGATGAAAAACGACCCTCTCACGGGGCCTGGGGGTGGGGATGAGCTGCCCCTCGTCGGGCAGCCGGTGCACGATGTCGCCGGACAAGTAGTCGGCGCTGCGCAGTCTTTCGATGTGCTCCTCCGTAACGGAGGAGGTCATCCACTTGCCTCCCGCTCCAAACATGACTGGGGAAGGTTGAGACGAGATGTGCGGGCTTGGGCGCTGGAGCTCGAGTGCGCGGAGATGGATAAGCAAAGGAGGAAGAAGGCGTAGGTGAAAAGGTGAATCCTTATCCCTTATATGGGCGGGCGAAGTCTACGCGTCCCCCACCGGCCTGGTAAAACTCGCTTATCCCCCAAGCGTCACCATCAATGGCGCGGTTGGGTTACCCACATCCGTATTGATGAGAATCCCGGATTAAGGGGGAACACGATCTCTGCTTCGACAAGACGTGCCAAGGAAACCGCTTCGCTAAATGCGCTGAGGTGGTAGAGTAAAAAACGATTCAAGTAATGGCTTGGTAGTGGCGTGACGTCATGCCGCAAAAAACGTCAGCAGATTGAACTTGTGTATATATTATTCTCTCTGTGGTGGAATGTGGAATTTATTTTGCAGAGCCGGACACTATCCTGGTGTTCACAATCTTCTATCATTCGGAGGAGGAACCCGCCTTGCAATGCCAAGCAATATACACGCCGGACTTATCGTCATTGAAGCCTGGTTCAGGGGCTACTGAGGGAGTCCTGGATTAGGGGGCGTCCGGATAGCCGGACTACCATCATCAGCCGAACTATCATCGGCCGGACTATCATCATCGACCGGACTCCAAGACTATGAAGATACAAGATTGAAGACTTCGTTCCGTGTCCGGATGGGACTTTTCTTGGCGTGGAAGGCAAGCTTGGCGATACGGATACGTAGATCTCCTACCATCGTAACCGACTCTATGTAACCCTAGCCCTCTCCGGTGTCTATATAAACCGGATGGCTCTAGTCCGTAGGACAACAACAACAACCATTACAATCATACCATAGGCTAGCTTCTAGGGTTTAGCCTCCTTGATCTCGTGGTAGATCCACTCTTGTAAACATCCACAATATCAATATCAATCAAGCAGGACGTAGGGTTTTACCTCCATCAAGAGGGCCCGAACCTGGGTAAAACATCGTGTCCCTTGTCTCCTGTTACCATCCGCCTAGACGCACAGTTCGGGACCCCCTACCCGAGATCCGCCGGTTTTGACACCGACACTTCTACTGCAAAGGGAATGGTCACTGGAAGCGGAACTACCCCAAATAATTGGCGGATAAAAAGGATGGCAAAGTGAACAAAGGTATATTTGATATACATGTTATTGATGTGTACTTTACTAGTGTTCGTAGTAACCGCAGGGTATTTGATACCGGTTCAGTTGCTAAGATTTGTAACTCGAAATAGGAATTGCAAAATGAATAGAGACTAGTTAAGGGCGAGGTTACGATGTGTGTTTGGAATTGATTCCAAGGTTGATAAGATCATCATCGCATACTCCCTCTACCTTCGGGATTAGTGTTGAACCTAAATAAATGTTATTTTGTGTTTGCGTTGAGCATGAATATGATGGGATCATGTTTATTGCAATACGGTTATTCATTTAAGTCAGAGAACAATTGTTGTTCTATTTACATTAATAAAACCTTCAATGGTCATACACCCAATGTAAAGGGTTTATTGAATCTGATAATGATAGTGCAACATACTTGTGGCACTGCCGTTAGGTCATATTGGTGTAAAGTGTATGAAGAAACTACATGCAGATGGACTTTTGGAATCACTTGATTATGAATCATTTGATGCTTGCGAACCATGCCGCATGGGCAAGATGACTAAAACTTCGTTCTCCGTAACAATGGAGTGATCCACTGACTTATTGGAAATAATACATACCGATGTATGCGGTCTGATGAGTGTAGAGGCTCGCGGCGGGTATCATTATTTTCTAACATTCACAGATGATTTGAGCAGATATGGGTATATCTACTTGATGAAACACAAGTTCAAAGAATTCAGAATGGTTCATCATAACAAGAAAAATAAAGTTTCTATGATTTGATCGCTGAGGCGAATATTTGAGTTATGAGATTGGCCTTCATTTAAAACAATGTGGAATAGTTTCAGAATTCAGGATGAAGTGGAGAATCATCGTAACAAGAAAAATAAAGTTTCTATGATCTGATCGCGGAGGCGAATATTTGAGTTACGAGATTGGCCTTCATTTAAAACAATGTGGAATAGTTTCACAACTCACGCCACCTGGAATACCACGGCGTAATGGTGTGTCTGAACGTCGTAACTGTACTTTATTAGATATGGTATTATCTATGATGTCTCTTACTGATTTACCACTATCTGGGGTTATGCATTAGAGACAGTTGCATTCACGTTAAATAGGGCACCGTCTAAATCCGTTGAGATGACACCGTATGTACTGTGGTTTGGCAAAGAAATCTAAGCTGTCGTTTCTTAAAGTTTGGGGTTGCGGTGCTTATGTGAAAAAGCTTCAGCCTGATAAGCTCGAACCCAAATCGGAGAAGTGCGTCTTCATAGGATACCCAAAAGAAACGGTTAGGTACACCTTCTATCACAGATCTGAAGGCAAGTTCTTTGTTGCTCAGAATGGATCCTTTTTAGAGAAGGAGTTTCTCTCGAAAGAGGTGAGTGGGAGGAAAGTAGAACTTGATGAGGTAATTGTACCTTCTCTCGAATTGGAAAGTAGCTCATCACAGAAAACTTTTCCCGTGATGCCTACAGTAACTAGAGAGGAAGCTAATGATAATGATCATGAAACTTCAGATCAAGTTACTATGAACCTCGTATTTCAACCAGAGCACGTTCCATCCTGTCCTGGAGGTCATATAATTAGGCCATGGCGAACCTACAAACTATGAAGAAGCTATGATGAGCTCAGATTCCGACAGATGGCTTGAGGCCATGAAATCTAAGATAGGATCCATGTATGAGAACAAAGTGTTGACTTTGGTGGACTTGCCCAATGATCGGCAAGCCATTGAGAATAAATGGATCTTCAAGAGGAAGACGGACACTGATGGTAGTGTTACTATCTACAAAGCTCGACTTGTCACAAAACGTTTTTGACAAGTTCAAGGAGTTGGCTACGATGAGACTTTCTCACTCGTAGCGATGCTTAACTTTGTCTGAATCTTGTTAGCAATTGCCGCATTTTATGAAAGGTGGAAAATGGATGTCAAAACTCAATTCGTTAATGGATTTCTTAAAGAAAAGTTGTATATGATGCAACTAAAAGGTTTTGTCAATCCTAAAGGTGCTAACAAAATGTGCAAGCTCCAGTGATCCATCTATGGACTGGTGCAAGCATCTTGGAGTTGGAATATACGTTTTGATGAGTTGATCAAAGCATATAGTTTTAAGCAGACTTGCGGTGAAGCCTATATTTACAAGAAAGTGAGTGGGAGCACTACAGCATTTCTGATGAGTATATGTGAATGACATATTGTTGATCGGAAATGATGTAGAATTTTCAGGAAAGCATAAAGGAGTGTTTGAAAGGATTTTTTCAAAGAAAGACCTCGGTGAAGCTGCTTACATATTGGGCATCAAGATCTATAGAGATAGATCAAGACGCTTGGTAAGACTTTCGATAAGTACATACCTTGATAAGATTTTGAAGGAGTTCAAAATGGATCAGTCAAATAAGGAGTTCTTGCTTGAGTTGTAAGGTATGAAGTTGAGTAAGATTCAAACCCCAACCACGGCAGAAGATAGAGAGAGAATGAAAGTCATTCCCTATGCCTCAGCCATAGGTTCTATAAAGTATGCCATGCTGTGTAACAAACCTGTTGTGTAACTTGCCATGAATTTAGCAAGGGGGTACAATATTGATCCAAGAGTAGATCAATAGACAACGGTCAAAATTATCCTTAGAGGACTAAGGAAATATTTCTCGATTATGGAGGTGATAAAGAGTTCGTCATAAAGAACTACGTTGATGCAAGCTATGACACTGATCTAGATGACTTTAAGTCTCAATCAAGATACATATTGAACGTGGGAGCAATTAGCTAGAGTAGATCCATGCAGAGCATTGTAGACATAGAAATTTGCAAAATACATAAGGATCTGAATGTGGCAGACCCGTTGACTAAACTTCTCTCACAAGCAAAACATGATCACACCTTAGTACTCTTTGGGAGTTAGTCACATAGCGATGTGAACTAGATTATTAACTCTAGTAAACCCATTGGGTGTTTGTCACATGGCGATGTGAACTATGGGTGTTAATCACATAAAGATGTGAACTATTGTTGTTAAATCACATGGCGATGTGAACTAGATTATTGACTCTAGTGCAAGTGGGAGACTGAAGGAAATAAGCCCTAGAGGCAATAATAAAGTTCTTATTTTATATTTCCTTATATCATGATAAATGTTTATTATTCATGCTAGAATTGTATTAACCGGAAACTTGATACATGTGTGGATACATAGACAAAACACCATGTCCCTAGTAAGCCTCTACTAGACTAGCTTGTTAATCAAACATGGTTAAGTTTCCTAACCATAGACATGTGTTGTCATTTGATGAACGGGATCACATCATTAGGAGAATGATGTGATGGACAAGACCCACCCGTTAGCATAGCATATTGATCGTTCAGTTTTATTGCTATTGTTTTCTTCATGTCATATACATATTCCTTTGACTATGAGATTATGCAACTCCCGGATACCGGAGGAATGCCTTGTGTGCTATCAAACGTCACAACGTAACTAGGTGATTATAAAGATGCTCTACAGGTATCTCCAAAGGTGTTTGTTGGGTTGGCATAGATCGAGATTAGGATTTGTCACTCCGTGTATCGCAGAGGTATCTGTGGGCCCTCTCGGTAATACACATCATAAGAAGCCTCGCAAGCAAAGTGACTAATGAGTTAGCTGCAGGTAGATGTATTACGGAACGAGTAAAGAGACTTGCCGGTAACGAGATTGAACTAGGTATGAGGATACCGACGATCGAATCTTGGGCAAGTAACATACCAAACACAAAGGGAATAACCTATGTTGTCATAACGGTTAAACCGATAAAGATCTTCGTAGAATATGTGGGAGACAATATGAGCATCCAGGTTCTGCTATTGGTTATTGACCGGAGAGGTGTCTCGGTCATGTCTACATAGTTCTCGAACTCATAGGGTCCACACGCTTAACGTTCGTTGACTTTTTGTATTATATGAGTTATGTGATTTGGTGACTGAATGTTGTTTGGAGTCCCAGATGAGATCACGGAGATGACGATGGTATTCGGACACCGGAAGTGTTTCGGGATGCACCGGGTACTTATCGGGTCACTGGAAGGGGTTCCGGGCACCCGCGGGAAAAGATATGTGCCTTATGGGCCAAGAGGGGAAACACACCAGCCACAAAGGGACTGGTGCATGTCGGGCAACGCAACATGCAATTTCAAAAAAATTCCTACGATCACGCAAGATCTATGTAGGAGATGCATAGCAACGAGAGGGGGAGAGTGTGTCCACGTACCCTCGTAGACCGAAAGGGAAAGCGTTAGTTTAACGCCGTTGATGTAGTCGAACGTCTTCACGATCCAACCGATCTAGTACCGAACGTACAACACCTCTAAGTTCAGCACACGTTCAGCTCGATGACGTCCCTCGAACTCTTGATCCAGTAGAGGGTTGAGGGAGAGTTCCGTCAGCACGACGGTGTGGTGACGGTGATGGTGATGTGATCCACGTGGGGCTTTGCCTAAGAACTACGATGCTATGACCGGAGGAGTAAACTGTGGAGGGCGGCACCGCACACGGCTAAGAGAACAATTGATGTGCTATGGGGTGCCCCCTGCCCCCATATATCAAGGAGGGGAAGAGGAGTCAGGTCGCCAAGAGGGGCGCACCATGGGGGGCAGTCCTACTAGGACTTCACTCCTAGTAGGATTCGCCCCCCCCCCCCCTTTTCCTTTCTTACCGAAGGGGAAAAGGAAGGAGAGGGAGAGGGAGAGGGAAAGGGGGCGCCGCCCCCTCCCTAGTCCAATTCGGACTGCCATTGGGGGCACGCGGCCACCCCTTGCGGCCCTACTCTCTCTCCACTAAGGCCCATGTAGGCCCAATACTACCCCGGGGGTTCAGGTAACCCCTCGGTACTCCGATAAAATACCCGAACCACTCGAAACCATTCCAATGTCCGAATACTACCTTCCAATATATGAACCTTTACCTCTCAGCCATTTTAAGACTCCTCATCATGTCCATGATCTCATATGGGTCTCTGAACAAACTTCGGTCACCAAAACACATAACTCATAATACAAATCGTCATCAAACGTTAACTGTGCGGACCCTACGGGTTCGAGAACTATGTAGACATGACCGAGACACACCTCTGGTCAAAAATCAATAGCAGAACCTGGATGCTCATATTGGTTCCTACATATTCTATGAAGATCTTTACCAGTCAAACCTCAATAACTACATACGTTATTCCCTTTGTCATCGGTATGTTACTTGCCCGAGATTCGATCATTGGTATCTTCATATACCTAGTTCAATCTTGTTACCGGCAAGTCTCTTTACTCGTTCCGTAATACATCATCCCGCAACTAACTCATTAGTCATATTGCTTGCAAGGCTTATAGTGATGTTCACTACCAAGAGGACCCAGAGATACCTCTCCGATACTCGGGATGACAAATCCTAATATCGATCTACGCCAACCCAACAAACACCTTCGGAGACACATGTAGAGCATTTTTATAATCACCCAGTTAGGTTGTGACGTTTGATAGCAGACAAGGTGTTCCTCCGGTATTCAGAGTTGCATAATCTCATAGTCAGAGGAATATGTATTAGTTATGGAGAAAGCAATAGCAATAAAACTTAACGATCATTATGCTAAGCTAACGGATGGGTCTTGTCCATCACGTCATTCTCTAATGATGTGATCACGTTCATCAAATGACAACACATGTCTATGGTCAGGAAACAAAACCATCTTTGATTAACGAGCTAGTCAAGTAGAGGCATAGTAGGGACACTATGTTCTGTGTATGTATTAACACATGTACGAAGTTTTGCGGTTAATACAATTCTAGCATGAATAATAAACATTTATCATGAAATATAAATAACAACTTTATTATTGCCTCTAGGGCATATTTCCTTCAGTCTCCCACTTGCACTAGAATCAATAATCTAGATTACATAGTAATGATTCTAACACCCATGGAGTCTTGGTGCTGATCATGTTCTGCTCGTGGAACAGGCTTAGTCAACGGGTCTGCAACATTCAGATCCGTATGTATTTTGCAAATCTCTATGTCTCCCTCCTTGACTTGATCGCGGATGGAATTGAAGCGTCTCTTGATGTGTTTGGTTCTATTGTGAAATCTGGATTCCTTCGCCAAGGCAATTGCTCCAGTATTGTCACAAAAGATTTTCATTGAACCCGATGCACTAGGTATTAGACCTAGATCGAATATGAACTCCTTCATCCAGACTCCTTCATTTGCTGCTTCCGAAGCAGCTATGTACTCCACTTCACACGTAGATCCCGCCATGACGCTCTTCTTGGAACTGCACCAACTTACATCTCCACCATTCAGTATAAATACGTATCTGGTTTGTAACTTAGAGTCATCCGGATCAGTGTCAAAGCTTGCATCGACGTAACCATTTACGACAAGCTCTTTGTCACCTCCATAAACGAGAAACATGTCCTTAGACCTTTTCAGGTATTTCAGGATGTTCTTGACCGCTATCCAGTGATCCACTCCTGGATTACTATGGTACCTCCCTGCTAAACTTATAGCAAGGCACACATCAGCTCTGGTACACAACATTGCATACATGATAGAACCTGTCGGATGTGGGGTTCTGGCAAACCCTTAAGGTTCGAACACTGGGGTGCACGTGAAGTCTTTCCCTCCTTCTAATCTACGCCCTAGCTCACTAAGATATCGCGGACGAACTCGACGAACTCGCAACACAGAGAGACACGAGGTTTATACTGGTTCGGGCCACCGTTGTGGTGTAATACCCTACTCTAGTGTGGTGGTGGTGGATTGCCTCTTGGGCTAGTGATGAACAGTACAAGGGAAGAACAACCTCCTAAGGTTGAGGTGTTCTTGTGAGTAGGCTCTTGATCCGGTTCGATCAAGCTAAGATGAGATGCCTCTACTATGGTGGCTAGCTCTACTTATATAGGCCCTGGTCCTATTCCAAAATATCGAGCAGGAAGGGAGCCAACAATGGTGGGCAAATTTGAAGGGGGACAGCTAGTACAACCTATCCTGACAAAAGTGGTCTTCGCCTGCGAAAAGCTCTGGTGGTGACGCCGTCTTGGGCTCCACGATGACCTTCGTCTTGTCGTCCTTCTGGTCTTGGTCTCGTTGCACCAATATAGCAACCTTTGCATGATGCCTCGGTACTCTTCGTCTACGCTGGCCTCCTTAGCACCAAAGAGGAAATAAGGACGCTGCGCGCGCTGCCCCCGCCAGGCACCCGCCTGGTGCCGTTTGTCATGGCTCACGTCATGAGAGCCTCGTGAGTTTGGCCCCGCCTTGATATCTCCGCTCCTCGTGAGCCTGCCTGGCTAGGCTACTCCAGAGGAGGTCTTGCATCGTCCGCCTCGTGAGGCTTGGACCCTCACGAGGGTCTTGGGTTCCTTGTTGACGAAGATGGGCCGTACGGCCCGCTACCTTAGCCACGTCGTGGGCTGCAGGCAGGCAAGTCTGGGGACCCCCGTTCCCAGAACGCCGACAGAACCTATGGCTGAGTCATAGGGAATGACTTTCATTTTCTCTCTATCTTCTGCAGTTGTCTGGCATTGAGTCTGACTAAACTTCACACCTTGTCACACAGGCAAGAACCCTTTCTTTGACTGATCCATTTTGAACTTCTTCAAAACTTTATCAAGGTATGTGCTTTGTGAAAGTACAATTAAGCATCTTGATCAATCTCTATAGATCTTGATGCCCAATATATAAGCAGCTTCACCGAGGTCTTTCATTGAAAAATTCTTATTCAAGTATCCTTTTATGCTATCCAGAAATTCTGTATTATTTCCAATCAACAATATGTCATCCACATATAATATTAGAAATGCTACACAGCTCCCACTCACTTTATTGTAAATACAAGCTTATCCAAAAGTCTGTATAAAACCATATGCTTTGATCAAACTATCAAAGCGTATATTCCAACTCCGAGATGCTTGCACCAGTCCATAAATGGATCGCTGGAGCTTGCACAGTTTGTTAGCACATTTCGGGTCGACAAAACTTGCTGGTTGCATCATATACAACTCTTCTTTGAGACATCCATTAAGGAATGTAGTTTTGACATCCATTTGCCAAATTTCATAATCATAAAATGCGGCAATTGCTAACATGATTCGGACGGACTTAAGCATCACTACGGGTGAGAAGGTATCATCGTAGTCAACTCCTTGAACTTGTCGAAAACCTTTAGCAACAAGTCGAGCTTTGTAGAGAGTAACATTACCGTCAGCGTCAGTGTTCTTCTTGAAGATCCATTTATTCTCTACGGCTTGCCGATCATTGGCAAGTCAACCAAACTCCACACTTTGTTCTCATACATGGATCCCATCTCAGATTTCACGGCCTCAAGCCATTTCGCGGAATCTAGGCTCATCATCGCTTCCTCATAGTTCGCAGGTTCGTCATGGTCTAGTAACATGACTTCTAGAACAGGATTACCGTACCACTCTGGTGCGGACCGTACTCTGGTTGACCTACGAGGTTCGGTATTAACTTGATCTGAAGTTTCATGATCATCATCATTAGCTTCTTCACTAATTGGTGTAGGAATCACTAGAACCGATTTCTGTGATGAATTCGGGAGAAAGTACAATTACCTCATTGCTACGTCTTGAGCTTGCGTTGGTTTTCCCCGAAGAGGAGAGGATGATGCAGTAGAGTAGCGTAAGTATTTCCCTCAGTTTTTGAGAACCAATGTATCAATCCAGTAGGAGGCCATGTGCAAGTCCCTCGTACCTACACAAGCAAATAACTCCTCGCAACCAACGTGAATAGGGGTTGTCAATCCCTTCACGGTCACTTGCGAGAGTGAGATCTGATAGAGATGATAGATAATATTTTTGGTATTTTTGGTATAAAGATGCAAAGTAAAATAAAAAGGCAAAGAAAAAAAGCAAAGCAATAATAAAGCATAGGAAGATTAATATGATGAAAATAGACCCAGGGGCCATAGATTTCACTAGTGTCTTCTCTCAAGAGCATAAGTATTTTACGATGGGTGAACAAATTACTGTTGAGCAATTGACAGAATTGAGCATAGTTATGAGAGTATCTAGGTATGATCATCTATATAGGCATCACGTCCGAGACAAGTAGACCGACTCCTGCCTGCATCTACTACTATTACTCCACTCATCGACCGCTATCCAGCATGCATCTAGAGTATTAAGTTAATGAAAACAGAGTAACGCCTTAAGCAAGATAACATGATGTAGAGGAATAAATTCATTCAATATGATAAATACCCCATCTTGTTATCCTCGATGGCAACAATACAATACGTGCCTTCCAACCCTTTCTGTCACTAGGTAAGGACACAGCAAGATTGAACCCAAAGCTAAACACTTCTCCCATTGCAAGAACTACCAATCTAGTTAGCCAAACCAAACGGATAATTTGAAGAGACTTGCAAAGATAACTCAATCATACATAAAAGAATTCATAGAAGATTCAAATATTGCTCATAGATAATCTTGATCATAAACCCACAATTCATCGGTCTCAACAAACACACCGCAAAAAGAAGAATACATCGAATAGATCTCCACGAGAGAGGGGGAGAACATTGTATTGAGATCCAAAAAGAGATAAGAAGCCATCTAGCTACTAACTATGGACCCGAAGGTCTGAGGTAAACTACTCACACTTCATCGGAGAGGCTATGGTGATGATGTAGAAGCCTTCCTTGGTGGAATCCCTTCCAGCGGAGCTCCGGAACAGGCCCCAAGATAGGATCTCATGGATACAAAAAGTTGCGGCGGTGGAATTAGGTTTTTGGCTCTGTATATAATTTGACGGGGGTACATACGTATATATAGGAGGAAGAAGTACTTCGGTGGAGCCTCGAGGGGCCCACGAGGTAGGGGGCGTGCCCTAGGGGGGCGCCCTCCACCCTCGTGACCGCCTTGGAGCTTTCTTGACGGAGGGTCCAAGTCTCCTGTGTCTTATCCGATGAGAAAATCACGTTCCCGAAGATTTCATTCCGTTTGGACTCCGTTTGATATTTCGTTTCTTCGAAATAGGCAAAAAACAACAATTTTGGGCTGGGCCTCCGGTTAATAGGTTAGTCCCAAAAGTAATATAAAAGTGGAAAATAAAGCCCAATATAGTCCAAAACGAAAGATAATATAGCATGGAGCAATCAAAAATTATAGATATGTTGGAGACGTATCAGGCATCCCCAAGCTTAATTCATGCTCGTCCTCGAGTAGGTAAATGATAAAAAGAGAATTTTTGATGTGGAGTGCTACTTGGCATAATTTCAATGTAATTCTTCTTAATTGTGGTATGAATATTCAGATCTGCAAGATTCAAGACAAAAGTTCATATTGACATAAAAATAATAATACTTCAAGCATACTAACTAAGCAATTATGTTTTCTCAAAATAACATGGCCAAAGAAAGTTCATCCCTACAAAATCATATAGTTTAGTCATGCTCCATTTTCGTCACACAAGAATGCTCTCATCATGCACAACCCCGATGACAAGCCAAGCAATTGTTTCATACTTTAATAATCTCAAACCTATAAACTTTCACGCAATATATGAGCGCGAGCCATGGACATAGCACTATGGGTGGAATAGAATATAATGATGGGGGTTATGTGGAGAAGACAAAAAAGGAGAAGGTCTCACATCAACGAGGCTAATCAATTGGCTATGGATATGCCCATCAATTGATGTTAATGCAAGGAGTAGGGATTGCCATGCAATGGATGCACTAGAGCTATAAATGTATGAAAGCTCAACAAAAGAAACTAAGTGGGTGTGCATCCAACTTGCTTGCTCACGAAGAACTAGGGCATTTGAGGAAGCCCATCGTTGGAATATACAAGCCAAGTTCTATAATGAAAAATTCCCACTAGTATATGAAAGTGAAAACATACGAAACTCTCTATATGAAAAACATGGTGCTACTTTGAAGCACAGTATATGAGACTTGCGATATGAAGAACATGGTGATACTTTGAAGCACAAGTGTGGAAAAAGAGATAGTAACATTGCCCCTTTTTATTTATTCTTTTTTTGGGACTTCTTTTTTTCTTTTGGCCTTTCTCTTTTTTTGGGACAATGCTCTAATAATGATGATCATCACACTTCTATTTATTTACAACTCAAGGATTACAACTCGATACTAGAACAAAGTATGACTCTATATGAATGCCTCCGGTGGTGTACCAGGATATGCAATGAATCAAGAGTGACATGTATGAAAGAATTATGAACGGTGGCTTTGCCACAAATACTATGCCAACTACATGATCATGCTAAGAAATATGACAATGATGAATGTTTCATGAAGAACAGTATGGTGGAAAGTTGCATGGCAATATATCTCGGAATGGCTATGGAAATGCCATAATAGGTAGGTATGGTGGCTGTTTTGAGGAAGATATAAGGAGGTTTATGTGTGAAAGAGCGTATCATATCACGGGGTTTGGATGCACCGGCGAAGTTTGCACCAACTCTCGATGTGAGAAAGGGCGATGCACGGTACCGAAGAGGCTAGCAATGATGGAAGGTGAGAGTGTGTATAATCCATGGACTCAACATTAGTCATAAAGAACTCACATACTTATAGCAAAAATCTACAAGCCATCAAAAACCAAAGCACTACACGCATGCTCCTAGGGGGATAGATTGGTAGGAAAAGACCATCGCTCGTCCCCGACCGCCACTCATAAGGAGGACAATCAAATAACACCTCATGTTTCAAATTTGTTACATAACGTTTACCATACGTGCATGCTACGGGACTTGCAAACTTCAACACAAGCATTTCTCAAATTCACAATTACTCAACTAGCACGACTTTGATATTATCACCTCCATATCTCAAAACAATTATCAAGCATCAAACTTTTCTTAGTATTCAACGCACTCAAAAGAAAGTTTTACAAATCTTGAATACCAAGCATATTATTATTTTAAGCAAATTACCATGATATTTAAGACTCTCAAAATAATCTAAGTGAAGCATGAGAGATCAATAGTTTCTATAAAAAAAATCCACCACCGTGCTCTAAAAGATATAAGTGAAGTACTAGATCAAACTATAAAGCTCAAAAGATATAAGTGAAGCGCATAGAGCAAAACTATAAGGCTCAAAAGATATAAGTGAAGCACATAGAGTATTCTAACAAATTCCAATTCATGTATGGATCTCTCAAAAGGTGTGTACAGCAAGGATGATTGTGGTAAACTAACAAGCAAAGATGCAAATAATACAAGACGCTCCAAGCAAAACACATACCATGTGGTGAATAAAAATATAGCTCCAAGTAAAGTTACCGATGGAAGTGGACGAAAGAGGGTATGCCTTCCGGGGCATCCCCAAGCTTTGACTTTTTGGTGTCCTCGGATTATCTTGGGGGTTCCATGGGCATCCCCAAGCATAGGCTCTTGCCACTCCTTGTTCCATAATCCAACAAAAAAATTCACCCAAAACTTGAAAACTTCACAACACAAAACTCAACAGAAATCTCGTGAGCTCTGTTAGCGGAAAAAAAAGACCACTTCAAGATACTGTAATGGACTCATTCTTTATTTATATTGGTGTTAAACCTACTGTATTCCAACTTCTCTATGGATTATAAACTATTTTACTAACCATAGATTCATCAAAATAAGCAAACAACACGCGAAAAAAAGAATCTGTCGAAAACAGAACAGTCTGTAGTAATCTGTAAGTAATGCAAACTTCTGGGCTCCAAAACTTCAGCCAAAATAGGAAGACCTAGGCAATTTGTTTATGGATCAGCAGCAATTGAATCACTATTTTATCATGTTCTGTTGATTTTTAACAATTGTTTTCGTGAATCGAAAGTTTCTGGAAATTACAGCAAGATCAAATAGCTATTATCCAAGAAGATCCTATAGGTTTAACTTGGCACAAACACTAATTAAAACATAAAACCACATCTAAACAGAAGGTAGAAGGATTATTTATTCCTAAACAGAAACAAAAACTAAAAACTAAAAATAAAATTGGGTTGCCTCCCAACAAGCGCTATCGTTTAACGCCCCTAGCTAGGCATAAAAGCGAGAATAGATCTATGTTGTGCCGTAGTAATAAGATAGATCAGTGAAACTCATTTCATACTCCCTACGTTCGGCAGCAAGTTTTCTTTGAGGCAAGCAAAAGTAATCAAAAGGGCTAAATTTAACAGGGCAAAAATCCCCAAGATCAATTTTAGGAGGTATAGGTTCCTCTTTCGGCCCTTTGTATTGCACAACCAATTCATCATTATAAGCATTCTTTTGACAGAACCTTGTGAGCCTATACTCAAGAGAGTATCCTAACTCATTATTTTGAATAGCGAAATCATTGTTAAGTTCAGAGATTGTATCAATTAAAATATTGGTAGGCACATTTTTTCTAAGATTTTCATTGAAAGCAACATAGTCAATAGATTGAAAACGCATTATTTCTTCTTGATCAAAGAGGATAGATTCTATGGGAGGACGGCCAGCGTCCACCCTATAATGCGCAAAGATTTCTTTGGCCTCTTTTATTATAAATCTGAATTCATAAGCCAAAAAGATTGTAGCGGCACGCTTAATAGAGGAATGCTCGATATTAGAAAATTCTAGGAAAATCCTTTGTATGGAAGGATGCATATGCATAAATTGCCTTTCAAGTTCAACGATAAGCATGGCAATAGCGTCCACAAGACTACTAGTTCTATGGAGAATAGAACTGCCCATAGAAGGCAAAGCACCGGCACAAGTAAAGAAAACTTGAATAACTCCTTTTCCAATAATATTACCACTACCGAGTCGAAATCTTTTTGCATGCAAGGTAGGGGGTTCTTCAGCCGGAGCATCAGAATTTTCCATGTTATTATTATTGTCCATATCAGCAATAATTTCCCCAATTTCAGACATAACGACAAGCAAGCAAGAAAAAGGCAAGCGAAAAAGAGAGGAGGAGATTGGGAAAGAGAGGGCGAATAAAACGACAAGGGTGAAGTGGGGGAGAGGAAAACGAGAGGCAAATGGAAAATAATGTAATGCGAGAGATAAGGGATTGTGATGGGTACTTGGTATGTTGACTTTTGCGTAGACTCCCCGGCAACGGCGCCAGAAATCCTTCTTGCTATGTCTTGAGCTTGCGTTGGTTTTCCCGAAAGAGGAGAGGATGATGCAGCAGAGTAGCGTAAGTATTTCCCTCAGTTTTTGAGAACCAAGGTATCAATCCAGTAGGAGGCCATGTGCAAGTCCCTCGTACCTACACAAGCAAATAACTCCTCGCAACCAACGTGAATAGGGGTTTTCAATCCCTTCACGGTCATTTACGAGAGTGAGATCTGATAGAGATGATAGATAATATTTTTGGTATTTTTGGTATAAAGATGCAAAGTAAAATAAAAAGGCAAAGAAAAAAAGCAAAACAATAATAAAGCGTAGGAAGATTAATATGATGAAAATGGACCCGAGGGCCATAGATTTCACTAGTGGCTTCTCTCAAGAGCATAAGTATTTTACGGTGGGTGAACGAATTACTGTTGAGCAATTGACAGAATTGAGCATAGTTATGAGAGTATCTAGGTATGATCATGTATATAGGCATCACGTCCGAGACAAGTAGACCGACTCCTGCCTCTACTACTATTACTCCACTCATCGACGGCTATCCAGCATGCATCTAGAGTATTAAGTTAATGAAAACAGAGTAACGCCTTAAGCAAGATGACATGATGTAGAGGAATAAATTCATGCAATATGATAAATACCCCATCTTGTTATCCTCGATGGCAACAATACAATACGTGCCTTGCAACCCTTTCTGTCACTCGGTAAGGACACATCAAGATTGAACCCAAAGCTAAACACTTCTCCCGTTGCAAGAACTACCAATCTAGTTGGCCAAACCAAACAGATAATTCGAAGAGACTTCCAAAGATAACTCAATCATACATAAAAGAATTCAGAGAAGATTCAAATATTGCTCATAGATAATCTTGATCATAAACCCACAATTCATCGGTCTCAACAAACACACCGCAAAAAGAAGATTACATCGAATAGATCTCCACGAGAGAGGGGGAGAACATTGTATTGAGATCCAAAAAGAGAGAAGAAGCCATCTAGCTACTAACTATGGACCCGAAGGTCTGAGGTAAACTACTCACACTTCATGGGAGAGGCTATGGTGATGATGTAGAAGCCCTCCATGGTGGAATCCCCTTCCGGCGGAGCTACGGAACAGGCCCCAAGATGGGATCTGGTGGATACAGAAAGTTGCGGCGGTGGAATTAGGTTTTTGGCTCTGTATCTGATCTGACGGGGGTACGTAGGTATATATAGGAGGAAGAAGTACATCGGTGGAGCCTCGAGGGGCCCACGAGGCAGGGGGCGCGTCCTAGGGGCGGCGCCCTCCACCCTCTTGGCCGCCTCGGAGCTTTCTTGACGGAGGGTCCAAGTCTTCTGGGTCTTATCCGATGAGAAAATCACGTTCCCGAAGATTTCATTCCGTTTGGACTCCGTTTGATATTTCGTTTCTTCGAAACACTGAAATAGGCAAAAAAACAGCAATTCTGGGCTGGGCCTCCGGTTAATAGGTTAGTCCGAAAAGTAATATAAAAGTGGAAAATAAAGCCCAATATAGTCCAAAACAATAGATAATATAGCATGGAGCAATCAAAAATTATAGATACGTTGGAGACGTATCACTCATCAAGTTCTACTTTCCTCCCACTCACTTCTTTTAAGAGAAACTCCTTCTCTAGGAAGCATCCATTCTTAGCTACGAATATCTTGCCTTCAGATCTATGATAGAAGGTGTACCCAACAGTCTCCTTTGGGTATCCTATGAAGACACATTTCTCCGATTTGGGTTTGAGCTTATCAAGTTGAAGCTTTTTCACATAAGCATCGCAGCCCCAAACTTTAAGAAATGACAGCTTATGTTTCTTGCCAAACCACAGTTCATATGGTGTTGTCTCTACAGATTTAGATGGTGCCCTATTTAACATGAATGCAGCTATCTCTAATGTATAACCCCAAAATGATAGTGATAAACCGGTAAGAGACATCATAGATCACACCATATATCTAATAAAGTACGGTTATGATGTTTGGACACACCATTACGCTGTGGTGTTCCAGGTGGCGTGAGTTGCGAAACTATTCCACATTGTTTCAAATGAAGACCAAATATCTTGCCTTCGGATCTATGATAGAAGGTGTACCCAGCAGTCTCTTTTGGGTATCCTATGAAGACGCACTTCTCCGATTTGGGTTACAGCTTATCAGGCTGAAGTATTTTCACATAAGCATTGTAACCCCAAACTTTTACGACAACTTAGGTTTCTTGCCAAATCACAATTCATACGGGGTCGTCTCAACGGATTTAGATGGTGCCCTATTTAAAGTGAATGCAGCTGTCTCAAATGCATAACCCCAAACCAATAGTGGTAAATCGGTAAGAGACATCATAGATTGCACCATATCTAATAAAGTACGATTACGATGTTCGGACAGACCATTACCCTGCGGTGTTCCAGGTGGCGTGAGTTGTGAAACTATTCCACATTATTTTAAATGAAGGCCAAACTCGTAACTCAAATATTCGCCTCTGCGATCAGATCGTAGAAACTTTATTTTCTTGTTTACGATGCTTCTCCACTTCACTCTGAAATTCTTTGAACTTTTCAAATGTTTCATACTTGTGTTTCATTAAGTAGATATACCCATATCTACTCAAATCATCTGTGAAGGTCAGAAAATAACGATACCCGCCGTGAGCCTCAAGACTCATCAGACCGCATACATTGATATGTATTATTTCCAGTAAGTTAGTAGCGCGCTCCATTGTTCCGGAGAACGGAGTCTTAGTCATCTTGCCCATGAGGCATGGTTCGCAAGCATCAAATGATTCATAATCAAGTGATTCCAAAAGTCCATCTGCATGGAGTTTCTTCATGCGCTTTACACCAATATGACCTAAACGGCAGTGCCACAAATATGTTGCACTATCATTATAAACTTTGCATCTTTTGGCATCAATATTATGAATATGTGTATCACCACGATCGAGATTCAACAAAAATAGACCACTCTTCAAGGGTGCATGACCATAAAAGATATTACTCGTATAAATAGAACAACCATTATTCTCTGATTTAAATGAATAACCGTCTCGCATCAAACAAGATCCAGATATAATGTTCGTGCTCAACGCTGGCACCAAATAACAATTATTCAGGTCTAAAACTAATCCTGAAGGTAGATGTAGGGGTAGCGTGCCGATGGCGATCACATCGACCTTGGAATCATTCCCAACGCGCATCATCACCTCGTCCTTAGCCACTCTTCGTTTAATCCGTAGCCCGTATTTCGAGTTACAAATATGAGCAACCGAACCGGTATCAAATACCCAGGCACTACTATGATTATTAGTAAGGTACACATCAATAACATGTATATCAAATATACCTTTGTTCACTTTGCCATCCTTCTTATCCGGCAAATACTTGGGGCAGTTCCGCTTCCAGTGACCAATCCATTTGCAGTAGAAACACTCAGTTTTAGGCTTAGGTCCAGACTTAGGCTTCTTCCTGGGAGTGGCAACTTGCTTGCCATTCTTCTTGAAGTTCCCCTTCTTTCGTTTACCCTTTTTCTTGAAACTAGTGGTCTTGTTAACCATCAACACTTGATGCTCGTTCTTGATTTCTACCTCCGCAGCTTTGAGCATTGCGAAGAGATCGGGAATAGTCTTCTCCATCCCTTGCATATTATAGTTCATCACGAAGCCTTTATAGCTTGGTGGCAGTGATTGAAGAACTCTGCCAATAACACAATCATCCGGAAGATTAACTCCCAACTGAGTCAAGTGGTTATGGTACCCAGACATTCTGAGTATGTGTTCACTGACATAACTGTTCTCCTCCATCTTGCAGCTATAGAACTTGTTGGGGACTTCATATCTCTCAACTCGGGCATTTTCTTGAAATATTAACTTCACTTCCTGGAACATCTCATATGCTCCATGACGTTCAAAATGTCTTTGATGTCCCGATTGTAAGCCGTAAAGCATGGCACACTGAACTATCAAGTAGTCATCAGATCGAGCTTGTCAGACGTTCATAACATCAACATCTACTCCTGCAGCAGGCCTTGCACCTAGCGGTGCATCAAGGACATAATTCTTCTATGAAGCAATGAGGACAATCCTCAAGTTACGGACCCAGTCCGTGTAGTTGTTGCCATCATCTTTCAACATAGCTTTCTCTAGGAACGCATTAAAATTGAACGGAACGGTAGCATGGGCCATTGATCTACAACATAGATATGCAAAAAATATCAGGACTAATTTCATGATAAATTGAAGTTTAATTAATCATATTACTTAAGAACTCCCACTTAGATAGACATCCCTCGAGTCATCTAATTGATCACGTGATCCAACACAACTAAACTATGTCCATCATCACGTGTGATGGAGTAGTTTTCAATGGTGAACATCTCTATGTTGATCATATCTACTATAAGATTCACGTTCGACCTTTCGGTCTTAGTGTTCCGAGGCCACATCTACATATGCCAGGCTCGTCAAGTTTAACCTGAGCATTCTGCGCAAACTGGCTTGCATCCGTTGTATGTGAACGTAG
Source organism: Triticum dicoccoides (assembly GCF_002162155.2). Taxonomy (NCBI): domain Eukaryota; kingdom Viridiplantae; phylum Streptophyta; class Magnoliopsida; order Poales; family Poaceae; genus Triticum; species Triticum dicoccoides. The sequence continues at coordinate 14,629,607 of NC_041381.1, read as the reverse complement.
AGATTATCACAGCCGATCATCACGTGGTGTCTCGGCACAGCGAACTATCGCAACGGTGGTCAGGGCGAACACTTATACCTTGAAATTTAGTAAGGGATCATCTTACAATGCTACTGCCGTACTAAGAAAAATAAGATGCATAAAAGATAAACATCACATGCAATCAAAAAATGTGACATGATATGGCCATCATCATCTTGTGCCTATGTTCTCTATCTCCAAAGCACCGTCATGATCTCCATCGTCACCGGCTTGACACCTTGATCTCCATCGTAGAGTCGTGGTCATCTCGCCAACTATTGCTTCTACAACTAACGCTAATGCATAGTGATAATGTAAAGCAATTACATGGCGTGTGCATCTCATACAATAAAGCGACAACCATAAGGCTCCTGCGAGTTGCCGATAACTTCTACAAAACATGATCATCTCATACATCAACATATAGCACATCTTGTCTTGACCATACCACATCACAACATGCCCTGCAAAAACAAGTTAGACATCCTCTACTTTGTTGTTGAAAGTTTTATGTGGCTGCTACGGGCTTCTAGTAAGAACCGCTCTTACCTACGCATCAAAACCACAACGGTGTTTCGTCAAGTTTGCTATTTTAACCTTCAACAAGGACCGGCCACAGTCAAATTCGATTCAACTAAAGTTGGAGAAACAGACACCGCCAGCCACCTTTATGCAAAACTAGTTGCATGTCTGTTGGTGGAACCGGTCTCATAAACGTGGTCATGTAAGGTTGGTCCGGGCTGCTTCATCCAACAATACCGCCAAATCAAAATAAGACGTTGGTGGTAAGCAGTATGACTATCACCGCCGAAAACTCTTTGTGTTCTACTCGTGCATATCATCTATGCATAGACATGGCTCTGATACCACTGTTGGGGAATGTAGCATGCAACTCCAAAAAATTCCTACGATCACGCAATATCTATCTAGGAGATGCATTGAAACGAGAGGGGGAGAGTGTGTCCATGTACCCTTGTAGACTGAAAGCGGAAGCGTTAATTTAACGTGGTTGATGTATTTGAACGTCTTCATGATCCAACCGATCTAGTAGGGAACGTACGACACCTCCGAGTTCAGCGGACATTCAGCTCGATGACGTCCCTCGAACTCTTGATCCAGCAGAGGGTCGAGGAGAGTTCCGTCAGCACGACAGCGTGGTGACAGTCATGGTGATGTGATCCGTGCAGGGCTTCGCCTAAGCACTACGATGCTATGACCGGAGGAGTAAACTGTGGAGGGGGGCACCGCACATGGCTAAGAGAACAATTGATGTGCTATGCGGTGCCCCCCTGTCACATCCCTAGCTTCTGGTAATGCTCTAGGCTAGCTTCATGTGTGCATCATGTCTATATTCCGAAAGTTGAAATGAGGAAATTGAAAGCCTCGGAAATCATTTTAATAAAGGGGCAAGAAACCCTAAAATTGCAATCAGTAAATCCAAAATGCCCTAGAAATAGCTCTGACAATTTTGGCAAGAGTTATAAATCAAACCAAAATTTTGGGACATTTCTAAGGAATTATTTGGGCTCTGATTTTAAATCAATATTTTATTTGAATTCGGAGTTATATTCATAATATATAATGAATATATTCTCAAATGCCCTGAGATATTTTATGTTTATGAGGAGTAGACCTTAAGTGACATAAAATTATCCAGGGGAGTTTTGGCACTATTTTCAAATTTGTTTGAATTTGAATTCAGTGGCAACTAAATAGAAAATAGAACAGAAATATAAAAAAAAGAGAGAAGCCCAGCCACTTACCTGGTGCTCACCTGCAGCAGAGCCGGCCCAGCTTCTGTTCCGGCCCAGCCCACTACCGCCTCCCCCCCCCC
>NC_041381.1:14576506-14627633 GCF_002162155.2 Triticum dicoccoides | reverse complement strand
TCCTCGCCAGAAGGACCGAGGCGTGGCGCGCGCCCGAGAGCCCCGGCCACCTCCTGCTTACCTGCTCGCCGCTGGAGGCACCCGAGGGTGCCACGCACTCCCCTCGACCCCCTCTCACTTCTCCCTCGCTCTCTGGACCTCCCTCCCCCTCGCTCCTATGCTTTCCCCCATGACCGAGAGCCGCCGCCGACCTCGCTCGCAACCACCGTGGCCACCAGCCACCCTTCGCCTTTCCACCGACTCCAAAAGCACCGAAGAAACCTCCTCGTCCTCCCAATCGAGCTACGGGACGCCGGGAGGCCCTGCATCACCGTCAACCGTCATCTTCAACCTACGGATCTGACGGCCCCCTCCGGTCAATTTGCGGCCTCAGCGTGTCCCCGGCTACACCGAGTTGCTCCCCTTCACCGCTGTGAGCGCCCGCTTCGACTCCCCCTCTTCCCTGGCCTCTCCGCGTCCTCTAGGCCGTAGTTGCACGGACGCCGAGCTCCGGCCGCCGCTTCGCTCGCCGCTGCTGACACCACAGTCGCCCCCGCCCATTTTTGAGCGTGTCTCCGTGCTCACCGAGCTCCCAGGAGCCGAACGCGTCCAACACCGGCCCCTGCCGTGCACCATAGCTCCTTCTCCCCTCCCCGCCGAACTCCGATCGCCGCCAAAGCTCATCACCGGCGAGATTCCGGCTGCCCCGTGACCACCCGTCTGGTCCATTAGATGCGCGAGTGCAAGAGCTCCTTCCCGGTGCGCTCAGCGCGCCAAACCACCGCCCAAAGCTCAAATCCGAGCCGCGCCGCCGTGCGGAATGGTCGCCGCCGGCGATACTCCGGCGACTGCCGATGTGGCATGCTTGATTAGTGTTAGTGATCCAGCTAATTAACCCCTAGAGCCACTGACAGTAGGCCCCACCCCTGGTCAAACCCCAGTCAGCACTGGGTTTGACCGGGATTAGTTCCTGAGTCACTGACCAGTGGACCCCACTGGTCAGGTTTGACCTGGGGCGCCCAGTTGACTCTGCTGACGTCACCGTGACGTGGTGCTGACGCCATAAATCATTTCTGGATTTATTATTATTTCAGGAAATTTCAGAAAATGCCCTAAACTTCAATAAATCATAGAAATTCAACCGTAACTCCAAATTAAATAATTTATATATGAAAAATTATCAGAAAAATTCAACGAATCCATCTGTACTATTTTCATGCATGTTAGAAAAACTTATAGCTGCTGTTTAGCACAAATCAATTAAATGGCATTTGAATAATCACATATGGAGTTTGAATTTGAATCTTGTATTCAAACCAACTTCATTTAATCTGTTGCTAGTTGCATTAGCTCAAAACACATTCATATTGCCATGTCATGAGCATGCATCATATTGTGCATTGCATTGATTGTATTTCTTCTTTGTTGCCGGTATCTGTTCCCTCCCGGTGGACGATGTTCCGACGTTGTGATCGTTGACACTGATGAAGACTCAATGTTATCTTCAGAAGTGCCAGGCAAGCAAAACCCCCTTGTTCATTCCGATACAATCCTACTCTCTCGCTCCTGCTCTCTTTTACTGCATTAGGACAACATCGATTCATCTGTTACTTGCTGCGGTAGCTGAACCCCTTTATCCTTTGCATGACCTGTCATTGCCACAGTAAATAGATGAAACCCACTAGCATGAGTAGGAGTTGTTTGAGCCCTATTGTGCCTACTCATTCATGCTTGTTTGTCATGCCTGCTACTGCTTAGAGTTGTGTCAGGTCTGATTCATCCGGGATGAATCAGAGGTGTGTGAACATGTCCTACTGTGTGTGAGCTAAGTGTGTGAACACGATTTGGTAAAAGGTGTCGGTGAGAGGCCATGTAGGAGTACATGGTGGGTTGTCTCATTGAAGCCGTCCTTAGGAACTGAGTTATGTGTTTGTGATCCATGATTCAGCTACTACCATGCATTGGGCCCTGAAATATGACCCCGCTCGACTTCTTATTCACCCTAGTCCTCTGTCCAGGAGTTGCAAGTAGTTTCTGGTGTTTGAGCTTACTGGAGGCCGTGGACAGCGCTGACCATAGGGGTGGGCTGTGATGCGGTAGGTACGTGGCACGGTGTACCAGATGCCCGTTTAGTATCTCGAGAACCCTGTTCACATCGTTTGGGGCTGTGAGCGAAACTCCGGCCGGATCTCCTCATGGATGGAACCCGAATAGGCGATAAACCTGGACTAGAGACTTGAGTGTTTAGGTAGGTCATGGTCTACACCCACGTCGGCTTTCGCTTGAAGTCTGCCGAGCACATGTCGTGTGCAGACGCTAAGTGGTGGAAACATGTATGAAGAAGTACACCCCTGCAGGGTTAACATCATCTATTCGAATAGCCGTGTCCGCGGAAAAGGACTTCTGGGTTGCTTATATCAGTTCATAGACAAGTGAAAGTGGATACTCTAAAATACGCAAGATAAGCGTGAGTGCTATGGATGACGTTCTCGTAGGGAGACGGGAGCGGATCCATAGTGGTGTATTGATATGGTGAATATGTGGACTCGTGTGCGCCACCTCAAAAGAGTTACTTGCAGTCGTAGTTCAGGTTAGCCACCGAGTCAAAGCTGGCTTGCTGCAGTCAAACTCCACCATCCCCTTGTTGATAATGATGCATATGTAGATAGATCTGATGTAAGTCTTGCTGGGTACATTTGTACTCACGTTGCTTAATTTATGTTTTTGCAGAGAGACTTCAGTCTTGCTAGTAGTACCTCGTGGACTTCGACGTTTAGCTTGTTACCTTAGCTACGATCTTGTGCCCCGGCAGGATCTGGTAGATAGTCAGGCTTCTCAGCCTTTTTTAGTTATAGATGTCTGTACTCAGACATGATAGCTTCCGCTTGTGCTTTGATTTGTATGCTCTGATTGTTGGGTCATGAGACCCATGTTTGTAATATCTCGCTCCTCGGAGCCTTATGAATAAATACTTGATGTCGTAGAGTCATGTTGTGATGCCATGTTTTATTTGCACATATCGGGCATACTGTGTGTATGTTATTGAAATGCTTGGTATGTGTGGGATCTGACTATCTAGTTGTTTATCCTTAGTAGCCCCTCTTACCGGGAAATGTCTCCTAGTGTTTCCACCGAGCCATGGTAGCTTGCTACTGCTCCGGAACACTTAGGCTGGCCGGCATGTGTCCCTCTTCGTTCCTGTGTCTGTCCCTTCGGGGAAATGTCACGCGATGAATACCGGAGTCCTGTTAGCCCGCTACAGCCCGGTTCACCGGAGTCCTACTAGCCCAGTGCTACATCCTGGATTCACTCGCTGATGACCGACACGTTCGATGTTGGGTCATGGATGCCTATCCCTGTAAGTCTGTGCCACTTTGGGTTTACGACTAGCCATGTCAGCCCGGGCTCCTTATCATATGGATGCTAGCGACACTGTCATATACGTGTGCCAAAAGACGCAAACGGTCCCGGGCAAAGGTAAGGCGACACCCGTGGGAATACCGTCCGTGAGGCCGCAAAGTGATATGAGGTGTTACATGCTGGATCGATGTGGCATTGAGTCGGGGTCCTGACAGCGTTGGTATCAGAGCTTGACTGCCTGTAGGATTACCAAGCCAAACTGGTCGAAGTTGAGTCTAGAAATTCTTTAGTTATATAAGGGAATTGATTGTGGGATGGAACGTAAGGCTCTTTTTACTCCTTATACCTCATGGCCTTCTGATCTGAGTCATCATCTTCTCTTCTACGGGGATTAAGAACTAGGCTATCTCTTCTTTCCATCAGGATCACGTGTTACTAATCCGTAGACTTATAAGATTGTTGGATTAAGCCTCAGTTCAGTTTCTACCTCTGTATGTTAATTATTGATCTCGAGACCTTGATATTGTGCTTCTGAGTGGTTATGCCACCATTTTTGTGAATGTCTCAAATCTTTTCTGAGCATTTACAGCCGTTATGTTGTCCGAGTCATCCCAGGTTTCTAAATAGTCTGATGCATTTGCAAAATCCTTTCCCTCTGGTTTCGATGTTCCTTTATGCCAGCTCAATCACACTAATTGTTGAGTTGAGGTATTCTATTGCCTTGACATTTATGTTGGAGTTATTATTATGACCCTAGGTGTCTCAGGGGATCATCTAGTGGTCTAGCCATGATTGTGTCCTAGTGTGATGATTCTGGCTTTTATTCTCGAAAGCATTCCGTGATGCTACTTAGGAGTAGGTATTCTATTCCTGGGTTCTTGAACCCGAGATTCACCCTACTTACCTCATGTTGATAGTGTTTGCTCGTTCCTTTAGGTTATTAGTAACCTTTGCATTAGTCCTCGAGGTCCGTGGTATTTCCTTCTTCCAAATACTATGAACCACTTATGGCAGTAGTTTGTTGGATCAAAAGATCATAACAGGAGTGCTCTCGATGGGTTCTCCATTCATAATTGTGACTCTGCCAGTTCTACCTTTCCGCATGGATTGTCCGGAAGAAATATGTCGAACTCGTTCGACATGCTAATCCATGCATCCACAACTCAGAAAATCGTATGTTCCTTTGAGTTGTCCCTCTTTAGTTGTCCTGTGACCCTCGTCTATCAATTGATAGTCAAGAGTATGCGTGCAATCATTCATCGATACCTATTACTCTTGTGGTCCGTCAAGCCATTCTATTCCGGAATGACTAGGAGAAACAAACTCCAGTACCTCATCCATATCTAGGATTTGGTCAAAGCAGTTGTATTCCATAGATCAAAATGCCAATCCAATTTTTGTTCTGTTCCACCTCGGAGTATCACCCTCTTTCATCACAAGAGTATCATGAGAATTGCACACCCTCTTATGAATTCTTGACACAGTGATACTTCTCTCCATCATTATTCATTTCTCGGTTCCTGTGTTATTGTAACCGGAATGCCGACAAGTGAATCATGGCGTGTGAAATCAATACTCCTAGCAACCTTGTTGCTTGGTAGTTAAATGGTCAATAACCTCATTTTTAACGTGTTGGTTCTTGAATCATCATTCTAAGATTGATCGTGCTACCTTGTCCATCTTCCTGGTGCACATTTCGATTGATGAGTTAGGATTTTGTCAAGTCCTCGCTCATTTGATCATATCGTCTTGCCCTGAAAAGCAAGATTGTTCTCGATCGTAGTAACGTATCGGTGGTTCGTGACTTTCCAAATATCTTCTTGGAAGTGTTACCGGGTTGTTTCCTGACTGTTATGTTGAGCTCGTGATCAAGTTGGTTTCTTGTGAACCACCCTTTCTCCAAGAATCTGTGTTAGATATCCCTGAGCTAGTTGGTTAAGCTAGACAACAACTTGGAGAGTTGGAAGATAAAAGCTTGCCTGACTTAGTTCGTTCCAAAGGGATATTCTTGTGTAGTGTGTGTTGAAGAAAGATGATATCTTCATCGATTGGTCCCTGTGATCGATTGTTGGATCTATTATCTTACCCGAACCCTTGATTGAGTATGGGCTATCGTCAAATCAAATCAGAACCAACGATATTCGTAATGTTGTCTTACTCGTGGTTGATCCCTCGAGCATACACCATTATATCTTTTGGGTCTGACCAATGCTATCACTTGTTCACTTAACTATGGAATTCCTTTTAAAAGGAAACCCAGATGAATAGTTGTTGAGCCCATTGACAACATCCTTATCTCCTCCATGATCTTGTTGGACAACAAGTTAGTGTTGGAAACTTTTGAAAGCATTTTCCTCATGCTAGCTCATGAAGTATGTGTTTGATGAAAGGAGTGACTTCCTCTTATACACGTGCATTTGGTGAAAGTTGCCGCCGTGAAATTCAGAAAGTTAGTTTTGCTTCCTATGGAATCATCCCAAGTCAGTCATGCATACGTGCGAAGAATTCTGTGGTTTGAAGACTTGCAACCTTCAATCTATATGTATCCCTAGCACACCAAGCCACTGATTGATCTGTTCAAGGAGAAGGAGTTCCTTCATAAGAGCTAATCCGGACTTATGTAGGGACTTCGATACCCTCGTTGATGGTTCCCCCTCCTAAACTCGGTAGTGTTTTATTATAAGACTACTTTGTGGTCATGTTTGTCTTGGACAACATGTTCACATGTTGTAGCAGAACCGGCTCGTGTTTTTGGAGCTTGCTATCATAGTTCACTCCCCGAGAATCTCGCAGCGTCATCTCGTCGATTTGTGTTGCAAACTTTCGTTTTTCTTCTTAGACTCGATGAGTCTGGAATATCCTGACACCAACCAGATCTGAATCTCAGGCAGATATGATGGTTTGGAATGTTTCCCAAGAACTATAATATCGGTCCCTCGGAAACCGGTAAAGTGGATGTCGTGGCCAACACACCCCGCCTGGAGACCTAATATTGTAGTATCTTGATTGGAGAAGTTGGCCACCTCCCCATAAGGATCTCGTAGAACTTATTCTAGTAGTTGTTCCTTATGGATTTTTGTCTTCCCGAAGTCCGACCTTTTACTTGATGTTCTAGATACCAAACCATTTCAATGAATGGGATATGCTAGCACATCAAGGAGAACATTAGGAGCGGAGTGCTAAATGTCTCTCGGTCAATAATCCAGATTTTGCTTCCTTGGCCTCGCTAAGGTGAAATCTGAGAAGGTGTTATCTTCCTTTGCATCTGCATCACCCATCATTAGCCATCATGGTAGTATGTTGTGTTGCCAGGATCCTTGACACGGATGTCGGTAAAACCTTGATGATTGTGGAAATGCTCAAGTTCTTGAGAGCACGCACAAGCGCTACGTGTTATCATCGGCTCTAACTGGGATTCCTCTCAGTTTCCTCGGCAATGCTATGACCTTTCAAACAGTGAATTCACTCTCTATTGTTGGGTTCTTCCCCAGTTACCAGAATCATTCCCATCATTTGCATTTTGTTCCCAGCTTGCACCGCCAATGTGCCATTCTACCATGGGTCCCTTCCATTTTCGGTGGTAAACAAATTCATCCATTACCTTGTCTTCAACAAGGTAATCCACATCATCCAAGTCCGAGTATGCCATTCTACCGACCCCCTCCAAACGATCGCTCGAGAATTGCCTTAGGCTGGTTTAAAGAGTTTCAATGATCTTTGAATCAAAGGTAATTCTTTTTGCCACTTAAGGGGATATTTCTACGAGTCACCTTCCCTAAGGTGCATCGTTATGGTATCATGGCAATTCAACTCCTCGCTACGTTGACAACCGGTCACCACATTCTTAAGTCTAGAATTGTTGTCTACCTAGTGAACCTTTGTCATCTGCTTCACTCCATTCCTATGGATGTGTGCTTCATCTCTCAGCTCGAGAGATGTTGCTATGTCTCATTCCGAGAGTTAATCCTGAGTTGTTCGACCTTCGAGAAGAACGATTCTTTTAGGGTCTTTCCTTTCCTCTCGTTGTCATGTTAGTTGGAGTTCTCAGAGGAAGACGTCGAGACAAAGATGGTGATCGAAACAACGTTCCTATGAAGTGCAACCTGGATCGTGAAGATTGTGCTAGTTTGCGTTCCCCCTTCACCTTAACCTACACTTGAATCTCGGGTCGAGATTCTTGTTTAGTGGGGGTGAGTTGTCACATCCCTAGCTTCTGGTAATGCTCTAGGCTAGCTTCATGTGTGCATCATGTCTATATTCCGAAAGTTGAAATGAGGAAATTGAAAGCCTCGGAAATCATTTTAATAAAGGGGCAAGAAACCCTAAAATTGCAACCAGTAAATCCAAAATGCCCTAGAAATAGCTCTGACAATTTTGGCAAGAGTTATAAATCAAACCAAAATTTTGGGACATTTCTAAGGAATTATTTGGGCTCTGATTTTAAATCAATATTTTATTTGAATTCGGAGTTATATTCATAATATATAATGAATATATTCTCAAATGCCCTGAGATATTTTATGTTTATGAGGAGTAGACCTTAAGTGACATAAAATTATCCAGGGGAGTTTTGGCACTATTTTCAAATTTGTTTGAATTTGAATTCAGTGGCAACTAAATAGAAAACAGAACAGAAATATAAAAAAAGAGAGAAGCCCAGCCACTTACCTGGCGCTCACCTGCAGCAGAGCCGGCCCAGCTTCTGTTCCAGCCTAGCCCACTACCGCCTCCTCCCCCCCTGTCGTCTTCCTCCTCGCCAGAAGGACCGAGGCATGGCGCGCGCCCGAGAGCCCCGGCCACCTCCTTCTTACCTGCTCGCCGCTGGAGGCACCCGAGGGTGCCATGCACTCCCCTCGACCCCCTCTCACTTCTCCCTTGCTCTTTGGACCTCCCTCCCCCTCGCTCCTCTGCTTTCCCCCCCATGACCGAGAGCCGCCGCCGACCTCGCTCGCAACCACCGTGGCCACCAGCCACCCTTCGCCTTTCCGCCGACTCCAGAAGCACCGAAGAAACCTCCTCGTCCTCCCAATCGAGCTACGGGACGCCGGGAGGCCATGCATCGCCGTCAACCGTCGTCTTCAATCTCCGGATCCGACGGCCCCCTCCGGTCAATTTGCGGCCTCAGCGTGTCCCCGGCTACACCGAGTTGCTCCCCTTCACCGCTGTGAGCGCCCGCTTCGACTCCCCCTCTTCCCCGGCCTCTTCGCGTCCTCTAGGCTGTAGTTGCACGGACGCCGAGCTCTGGCCGCCGCTTCGCTCGCCGCTGCCGACACCACAGTCGCCCCCGCCCATTTTTGAGCGTGTCTCCGTGCTCACCGAGCTCCCAGGAGCCGAACGCGTCCAACACCGGCCCCTGCCATGCACCGTAGCTCCTTCTCCCCTCCCCGCCAAACTCCGGTCGCCGCCAAAGCTCGTTGCCGGCGAGATTCCGGCTGCCCCGTGACCACCCGTCTGGTCCATTAGATGCGCGAGTGCAAGAGCTCCTTCCCGGTGCGCTCAGCGCGCCAAACCACCGCCCAAAGCTCAAATCCGAGCCGCGCCGCCGTGCGGAATGGTCGCCGCCGGCGATACTCCGGCGACTGCCGATGTGGCATGCTTGATTAGTGTTAGTGATCCAGCTAATTAACCCCTAGAGCCACTGACAGTAGGCCCCACCCCTGGTCAAACCCCAATCAGCACTGGGTTTGACCGGGATTAGTTCCTGAGTCACTGACCAGTGGACCCCACTGGTCAGGTTTGACCTGGGGCGCCCAGTTGACTCTGCTGACGTCACCGTGACGTGGTGCTGACGCCATAAATCATTTCTGAATTTATTATTATTTCAGGAAATTTCAGAAAATGCCCTAAACTTCAATAAATCATAGAAATTCAACCGTAACTCCAAATTAAATAATTTATATATGAAAAATTATCAGAAAAATTCAAGGAATCCATCTATACCATTTTCATGCATGTTAGAACAACTTATAGCTGCTGTTTAGCACAAATCAATTAAATGGCATTTGAATAATCACATATGGAGTTTGAATTTGAATCTTGTATTCAAACCAGCTTCATTTAATCTATTGCTAGTTGCATTAGCTCAAAACACATTCATATTGCCATGTCATGAGCATGCATCATATTGTGCATTGCATTGATTGTATTTCTTCTTTGTTGCCGGTATCTGTTCCCTCCCGGTGGACGATGTTCCGACGTTGTGATCGTTGACACTGATGAAGACTCAATGTTATCTTCAGAAGTGCCAGGCAAGCAAAACCCCCTTGTTCATTCCGATACAATCCTACTCTCTCGCTCCTGCTCTCTTTTACTGCATTAGGACAACATCGATTCATCTGTTACTTGCTGCGGTAGCTGAACCCCTTTATCCTTTGCATGACCTGTCATTGCCACAGTAAATAGATGAAACCCACTAGCATGAGTAGGAGTTGTTTGAGCCCTGTTGTGCCTACTCATTCATGCTTGTTTGTCATGCCTGCTACTGCTTAGAGTTGTGTCAGGTCTGATTCATCCGGGATGAATCAGAGGTGTGTGAACATGTCCTACTGTGTGTGAGCTAAGTGTGTGAACATGATTTGGTAAAAGGTGTCGGTGAGAGGCCATGTAGGAGTACATGGTGGGTTGTCTCATTGAAGCCGTCCTTAGGAACTGAGTTATGTGTTTGTGATCCATGATTCACCTACTACCATGCATTGGGCCCTGAAATATGACCCCGCTCGACTTCTTATTCACCCTAGTCCTCTGTCCAGGAGTTGCAAGTAGTTTCTGGTGTTTGTAGCTTACTGGAGGCCGTGGACAGCGCTGACCGTAGGGGTGGGCTGTGATGCGGTAGGTACGTGGCGCGGTGTACCGGATGCCCGTTTGGTATCTCGGGAACCCTGTTCACATCGTTTGGGGCTGTGAGCGAAACTCCGGCCGGATCTCCTCATGGATGGAACCCGAATAGGCGATAAACCTGGACTAGAGACTTGAGTTTTTAGGTAGGTCGTGGTCTACACCCACGTCGGCTTTCGCTTGAAGTCTGCCGAGCACATGTCGTGTGCAGACGCTAAGTGGTGGAAACATGTATGAAGAAGTACACCCCTGCAGGGTTAACATCATCTATTCGAATAGCCGTGTCCGCGGAAAAGGACTTCTGGGTTGCTTATATCAGTTCATAGACAAGTGAAAGTGGATACTCTAAAATACGCAAGATAAGCGTGAGTGCTATGGATGGCGTTCTCGTAGGGAGACGGGAGCGGATCCATATTGGTGTATTGATATGGTGAATATGTGGACTCGTGTGCGCCAGCTCAAAAGAGTTACTTGCAGTCGTAGTTCAGGTTAGCCACCGAGTCAAAGCTGGCTTGCTGCAGTCAAACTCCACCATCCCCTTGTTGATAATGATGCATATGTAGATAGATCTGATGTAAGTCTTGCTGGGTACATTTGTACTCACGTTGCTTAATTTATGTTTTTGCAGAGAGACTTCAGTCTCGCTAGTAGTACCTCATGGACTTCGACGTTTAGCTTGTTACCTCAGCTACGATCTTGTGCCCCGGCAGGATCTGGTAGATAGTCAGGCTTCTCAGCCTTTTTTAGTTATAGATGTATGTACTCAGACATGATAGCTTCCGCTTGTGCTTTGATTTGTATGCTCTGATTGTTGGGTCATGAGACCCATGTTTGTAATATCTCGCTCCTCGGAGCCTAATGAATAAATACTTGATGTCGTAGAGTCATGTTGTGATGCCATGTTGTATTTGCACATATCGGGCATACTGTGTGTATGTTATTGAAATGCTTGGTATGTGTGGGATCTGACTATCTAGTTGTTTATCCTTAGTAGCCCCTCTTACCGGGAAATGTCTCCTAGTGTTTCCACCGAGCCATGGTAGCTTGCTACTGCTCCGGAACACTTAGGCTGGCCGGCATGTGTCCCTCTTCGTTCCTGTGTCTGTCCCTTCGGGGAAATGTCACGCGATGAATACCGGAGTCCTGTTAGCCCGCTACAGCCCGGTTCACCGGAGTCCTGCTAGCCCAGTGCTACAGCCTGGATTCACTCGCTGATGACCGACACGTTCGATGCTGGGTCATGGATGCCTATCCCTGTAAGTCTGTGCCACTTTGGGTTTACGACTAGCCATGTCAGCCCGGGCTCCTTATCATATGGATGCTAGCGACACTGTCATATACGTGTGCCAAAAGACGCAAACGGTCCCGGGCAAAGGTAAGGCGACACCCGTGGGAATACCGTGCGTGAGGCCGCAAAGTGATATGAGGTGTTACATGCTGGATCGATGTGGCATTGAGTCGGGGTCCTGACAGCGTTGGTATCAGAGCTTGACTGCCTGTAGGATTACCAAGCCAAACTGGTCGAAGTTGAGTCTAGAAATTCTTTAGTTATATAAGGGAATTGATTGTGGGATGGAACGTAAGGCTCTTTTTACTCCTTATACCTCATGGCCTTCTGATCTGAGTCATCATCTTCTCTTCTACGGGGATTAAGAACTAGGCTATCTCTTCTTTCCATCAGGATCACGTGTTACTAATCCGTAGACTTATAAGATTGTTGGATTAAGCCTCAGTTCAGTTTCTACCTCTGTATGTTAATTATTGATCTTGAGACCTTGATATTGTGCTTCTGAGTGGTTATGCCACCATTTTTGTGAATGTCTCAAATCTTTTCTGAGCATTTACAGCCGTTATGCTGTCCGAGTCATCCCAGGTTTCTAAATAGTCTGATGCATTTGCAAAATCCTTTCCCTCTGGTTTCGATGTTCCTTTATGCCAGCTCAATCACACTAATTGTTGAGTTGAGGTATTCTATTGCCTTGACATTTATGTTGGAGTTATTATTATGACCCTAGGTGTCTCAGGGGATCATCTAGTGGTCTAGCCATGATTGTGTCCTAGTGTGATGATTCTGGCTTTTATTCTCGAAAGCATTCCGTGATGCTACTTAGGAGTAGGTATTCTATTCCTGGGTTCTTGAACCCGAGATTCACCCTACTTACCTCATGTTGATAGTGTTTGCTCGTTCCTTTAGGTTATTAGTAACCTTTGCATTAGTCCCCGAGGTCCGTGGTATTTCCTTCTTCCAAATACTATGAACCACTTATGGCAGTAGTTTGTTGGATCAAAAGATCATAACAGGAGTGCTCTCGATGGGTTCTCCATTCATAATTGTGACTCTGCCAGTTCTACCTTTCCGCATGGATTGTCCGGAAGAAATATGTCGAACTCGTTCAACATGCTAATCCATGCATCCACAACTCAAAAAATCGTATGTTCCTTTGAGTTGTCCCTCTTTAGTTGTCCTGTGACCCTCGTCTATCAATTGATAGTCAAGAGTATGCGTGCAATCGTTCATCGATACCTATTACTCTTGTGGTCCGTCAAGCCATTCTATTCCGGAATGACTAGGAGAAACAAACTCCAGTACCTCATCCATATCTAGGATTTGGTCAAAGCAGTTGTATTCCACAGATCAAAATGCCAATCCAATTTTTGTTCTGTTCCACCTCGGAGTATCACCCTCTTTCATCACAAGAGTATCATGAGAATTGCACACCCTCTTATGAATTCTTGACACAGTGATACTTCTCTCCATCATTATTCATTTCTCGGTTCCTGTGTTATTGTAACCGGAATGCCGACAAGTGAATCATGGCGTGTGAAATCAATACTCCTAGCAACCTTGTTGCTTGGTAGTTAAATGGTCAAAAACCTCATTTTTAACGTGTTGGTTCTTGAATCATCATTCTAAGATTGATCGTGCTACCTTGTCCATCTTCCTGGTGCACATTTCGATTGATGAGTTAGGATTTTGTCAAGTCCTCGCTGATTTGATCATATCATCTTGCCCTGAAAAGCAAGATTGTTCTCGATCGTAGTAACGTATCGGTGGTTCGTGACTTTCCAAATATCTTCTTGGAAGTGTTACCGGGTTGTTTCCTGACTGTTATGTTGAGCTCGTGATCAAGTTGGTTTCTTGTGAACCACCCTTTCTCCAAGAATCTGTGTTAGATATCCCTGAGCTAGTTGGTTAAGCTAGACAACAACTTGGAGAGTTGGAAGATAAAAGCTTGCCTGACTTAGTTCGTTCCAAAGGGATATTCTTGTGTAGTGTGTGTTGAAGAAAGATGATATCTTCATCGATTGGTCCCTGTGATCGATTGTTGGATCTATTATCTTACCCGAACCCTTGATTGAGTATGGGCTATCGTCAAATCAAATCAGAACCAACGATATTCGTAATGTTGTCTTACTCGTGGTTGATCCCTCGAGCATACACCATTATATCTTTTGGGTCTGACCAATGCTATCACTTGTTCACTTAACTATGGAATTCCTTTTAAAAGGAAACCCAGATGAATAGTTGTTGAGCCCATTGACAACATCCTTATCTCCTCCATGATCTTGTTGGACAACAAGTTAGTGTTGGAAACTTTTGAAAGCATTTTCCTCATGCTAGCTCATGCAGTATGTGTTTGATGAAAGGAGTGACTTCCTCTTATACACGTGCATTTGGTGAAAGTTGCCGCCGTGAAATTGAGAAAGTTAGTTTTGCTTCCTCTGGAATCATCCCAAGTCAGTCATGCATACGTGCGAAGAATTCTGTGGTTTGAAGACTTGCAACCTTCAATCTATATGTATCCCTAGCACACCAAGCCACTGATTGATCTGTTCAAGGAGAAGGAGTTCCTTCATAAGAGCTAATCCGGACTTATGTAGGGACTTCGATACCCTCGTTGATGGTTCCCCCTCCTAAACTCGGTAGTGTTTTATTATAAGACTACTTTGTGGTCATGTTTGTCTTGGACAACATGTTCACATGTTGTAGCAGAACCGGCTCGTGTTTTTGGAGCTTGCTATCATAGTTCACTCCCCGAGAATCTCGCAGCGTCATCTCGTCGATTTGTGTTGCAAACTTTCGTTTTTCTTCTTAGACTCGATGAGTCTGGAATATCCTGACACCAACCAGATCTGAATCTCAGGCAGATATGATGGTTTGGAACGTTTCCCAAGAACTATAATATCGGTCCCTCGGAAACCGGTAAAGTGGATGTCGTGGCCAACACACCCCGCCTGGAGACCTAATATTGTAGTATCTTGATTGGAGAAGTTGGCCACCTCCCCATAAGGATCTCGTAGAACTTATTCTAGTAGTTGTTCCTTATGGATTTTTGTCTTCCCGAAGTCCGACCTTTTACTTGATGTTCTAGATACCAAACCATTTCAATGAATGGGATACGCTAGCACATCAAGGAGAACATTAGGAGTGGAGTGCTAAATGTCTCTCGGTCAATAATCCAGATTTTGCTTCCTTGGCCTCGCTAAGGTGAAATCTGAGAAGGTGTTATCTTCCTTTGCATCTGCATCACCCATCATTAGCCATCATGGTAGTATGTTGTGTTGCCAGGATCCTTGACACGGATGTCGGTAAAACCTTGATGATTGTGGAAATGCTCAAGTTCTTGAGAGCACGCACAAGCGCTACGTGTTATCATCGGCTCTAACTGGGATTCCTCTCAGTTTCCTCGGCAATGCTATGATCTTTCAAACAGTGAATTCACTCTCTATTGTTGGGTTCTTCCCCAGTTACCAGAATCATTCCCATCATTTGCATTTTGTTCCCAGCTTGCACCGCCAATGTGCCATTCTACCATGGGTCCCTTCCATTTCCGGTGGTAAACAAATTCATCCATTACCTTGTCTTCAACAAGGTAATCCACATCATCCAAGTCCGAGTATGCCATTCTACCGACCCCCTCCAAACGATTGCTCGAGAATTGCCTTAGGCTGGTTTAAAGAGTTTCAATGATCTTTGAATCAAAGGTAATTCTTTTTGCCACTTAAGGGGATATTTCTACGAGTCACCTTCCCTAAGGTGCATCGTTATGGTATCATGGCAATTCAACTCCTCGCTACGTTGACAACCGGTCACCACATTCTTAAGTCTGGAATTGTTGTCTACCTAGTGAACCTTTGTCATCTGCTTCACTCCATTCCTATGGATGTGTGCTTCATCTCTCAGCTCGAGAGATGTTGCTATGTCTCATTCCGAGAGTTAATCCTGAGTTGTTCGACCTTCGAGAAGAACGATTCTTTTAGGGTCTTTCCTTTCCTCTCGTTGTCATGTTAGTTGGAGTTCTCAGAGGAAGACGTCGAGACAAAGATGGTGATCGAAACAACGTTCCTATGAAGTGCAACCTGGATCGTGAAGATTGTGCTAGTTTGCGTTCCCCCTTCACCTTACCCTACACTTGAATCTCGGGTCGAGATTCTTGTTTAGTGGGGGTGAGTTGTCACATCCCTAGCTTCTGGTAATGCTCTAGGCTAGCTTCATGTGTGCATCATGTCTATATTCCGAAAGTTGAAATGAGGAAATTGAAAGCCTCGGAAATCATTTTAATAAAGGGGCAAGAAACCCTAAAATTGCAATCAGTAAATCAAAAATGCCCTAGAAATAGCTCTGACAATTTTGGCAAGAGTTATAAATCAAACCAAAATTTTGGGACATTTCTAAGGAATTATTTGGGCTCTGATTTTAAATCAATATTTTATTTGAATTCGGAGTTATATTCATAATATATAATGAATATATTCTCAAATGCCCTGAGATATTTTATGTTTATGAGGAGTAGACCCTAAGTGACATAAAATTATCCAGGGGAGTTTTGGCACTATTTTCAAATTTGTTTGAATTTGAATTCAGTGGCAACTAAATAGAAAACAGAACAGAAATATAAAAAAAGAGAGAAGCCCAGCCACTTACCTGGCGCTCACCTGCAGCAGAGCCGGCCCAGCTTCTGTTCCGGCCCAGCCCACTACCGCCTCCTCCCCCCCTGTCGTCTTCCTCCTCGCCAGAAGGACCGAGGCATGGCGCGCGCCCGAGAGCCCCGGCCACCTCCTGCTTACCTGCTCGCCGCTGGAGGCACCCGAGGGTGCCACGCACTCCCCTCGACCCCCTCTCACTTCTCCCTCGCTCTCTGGACCTCCCTCCCCCTCGCTCCTCTGCTTTCCCCCCCATGACCGAGAGCCGCCGCCGACCTCGCTCGCAACCACCGTGGCCACCAGCCACCCTTCGCCTTTCCGCCGACTCCAGAAGCACCGAAGAGACCTCCTCGTCCTCCCAATCGAGCTACGGGACGCCGGGAGGCCATGCATCACCGTCAACCGTCGTCTTCAACCTCCGGATCCGACGGCCCCCTCCGGTCAATTTGCGGCCTCAGCGTGTCCCCGGCTACACCGAGTTGCTCCCCTTCACCGCTGTGAGCGCCCGCTTCGACTCCCCCTCTTCCCCGGCCTCTCCGCGTCCTCTAGGCCGTAGTTGCACGGACGCCGAGCTCTGGCCGCCGCTTCGCTCGCCGCTGCCGACACCACAGTCGGCCCCGCCCATTTTTGAGCGTGTCTCCGTGCTCACCGAGCTCCCAGGAGCCGAACGCGTCCAACACCGGCCCCTGCCATGCACCGTAGCTCCTTCTCCCCTTCCCGCCGAACTCCGGTCGCCGCCAAAGCTCGTTGCCGGCGAGATTCCGGCTGCCCCGTGACCACCCGTCTGGTCCATTAGATGCGCGAGTGCAAGAGCTCCTTCCCGGTGCGCTCAGCGCGCCAAACCACCGCCCAAAGCTCAAATCCGAGCCGCGCCGCCGTGCAGAATGGTCGCCGCCGGCGATACTCCGGCGACTGCCGATGTGGCATGCTTGATTAGTGTTAGTGATCCAGCTAATTAACCCCTAGAGCCACTGACAGTAGGCCCCACCCCTGGTCAAACCCCAGTCAGCACTGGGTTTGACCGGGATTAGTTCCTGAGTCACTGACCAGTGGACCCCACTGGTCAGGTTTGACCTGGGGCGCCCAGTTGACTCTGCTGACGTCACCGTGACGTGGTGCTGACGCCATAAATCATTTCTGGATTTATTATTATTTCAGGAAATTTCAGAAAATGCCCTAAACTTCAATAAATCATAGAAATTCAACCGTAACTCCAAATTAAATAATTTATATATGAAAAATTATCAGAAAAATTCAAGGAATCCATCTGTATAATTTTCATGCATGTTAGAACAACTTATAGCTGCTGTTTAGCACAAATCAATTAAATGGCATTTGAATAATCACATATGGAGTTTGAATTTGAATCTTGTATTCAAACCAACTTCATTTAATCTATTGCTAGTTGCATTAGCTCAAAACACATTCATATTGCCATGTCATGAGCATGCATCATATTGTGCATTGCATTGATTGTATTTCTTCTTTGTTGCCGGTATCTGTTCCCTCCCGGTGGACGATGTTCCGACGTTGTGATCGTTGACACTGATGAAGACTCAATGTTATCTTCAGAAGTGCCAGGCAAGCAAAACCCCCTTGTTCATTGCGATACAATCCTACTCTCTCGCTCCTGCTCTCTTTTACTGCATTAGGACAACATCGATTCATCTGTTACTTGCTGCGGTAGCTGAACCCCTTTATCCTTTGCATGACCTGTCATTGCCACAGTAAATAGATGAAACCCACTAGCATGAGTAGGAGTTGTTTGAGCCCTGTTGTGCCTACTCATTCATGCTTGTTTGTCATGCCTGCTACTGCTTAGAGTTGTGTCAGGTCTGATTCATCCGGGATGAATCAGAGGTGTGTGAACATGTCCTACTGTGTGTGAGCTAAGTGTGTGAACATGATTTGGTAAAAGGTGTCGGTGAGAGGCCATGTAGGAGTACATGGTGGGTTGTCTCATTGAAGCCGTCCTTAGGAACTGAGTTATGTGTTTGTGATCCATGATTCAGCTACTACCATGCATTGGGCCCTGAAATATGACCCCACTCGACTTCTTATTCACCCTAGTCCTCTGTCCAGGAGTTGCAAGTAGTTTCTGGTGTTTGTAGCTTACTGGAGGCCGTGGACAGCGCTGACCGTAGGGGTGGGCTGTGATGCGGTAGGTACGTGGCACGGTGTACCGGATGCCCGTTTGGTATCTCGGGAACCCTGTTCACATCGTTTGGGGCTGTGAGCGAAACTCCGGCCGGATCTCCTCATGGATGGAACCCGAATAGGCGATAAACCTGGACTAGAGACTTGAGTGTTTAGGTAGGTCGTGGTCTACACCCACGTCGGCTTTCGCTTGAAGTCTGCCGAGCACATGTCGTGTGCAGACGCTAAGTGGTGGAAACATGTATGAAGAAGTACACCCCTGCAGGGTTAACATCATCTATTCGAATAGCCGTGTCCGCAGAAAAGGACTTCTGGGTTGCTTATATCAGTTCATAGACAAGTGAAAGTGGATACCCTAAAATACGCAAGATAAGCGTGAGTGCTATGGATGGCGTTCTCGTAGGGAGACGGGAGCGGATCCATAGTGGTGTATTGATATGGTGAATATGTGGACTCGTGTGCGCCACCTCAAAAGAGTTACTTGCAGTCGTAGTTTAGGATAGCCACCGAGTCAAAGCTGGCTTGCTGCAGTCAAACCCCTCCACCCCCTTGTTGATAATGATGCATATGTAGATAGATCTGATGTAAGTCTTGCTGGGTACATTTGTACTCACGTTTGCCTATTTATGTTTTTGCAGAGAGACTTCGGTCTCGCTAGTAGTTCCGCGTGGACTTCGACGTTTAGCTTGATACCTCAGCTACGATCTTGTGCCCTCGGCAGGATCTGGTAGATAGTCAGGCTTCTCAGCCTTTTTCATTTATAGATGTCTGTACTCAGACATGATAGCTTCCGCTTGTGCTTTGATTTGTATGCTCTGATTGTTGGGTCATGAGACCCCTGTTTGTAATATCTCGCTCCTCGGAGCCTATTGAATAAGTACTTGTGTCGTAGAGTCATGTTGTGATGCTTCGTTGTATTTGCACATATCGAGCATATTGTGTGAATGATTGAAATGCTTGGTATGTGTGGGATCTGACTATCTAGTTGTTTATCTTTAGTAGCCTCTCTTACCGGGAAATGTCTCCTAGTGTTACCGCTGAGCCATGGTAGCTTGCTACTGCTCTGGAACACTTAGGCTGGCCGGCATGTGTCCTTCTTCGTTCCTGTGTCTGTCCCTTCGGGGAAATGTCACGCTTTGAGTACCGGAGTCATGTTAGCCCGCTACAGCCCGGTTTACCGGAGTCCTGCTAGCCCAGTGCTACAGCCCGGACCCACTTGCTGATGACCGACACGTTCGAAGCTGGGTCATGGATGCCTGTCCCTGTAAGTCTGTGCCACTTTGGGTTTACGACTAGTCATGTCAGCCCGGGCTCCTTATCATATGGATGCTAGCGACACTATCATATACGTGAGCCAAAAGGCGCAAACGGTCCCGGGCAAAGGTAAGGCGACACCCGTGGGGATACCGTGCGTGAGGCCGCAAAGTGATATGAGGTGTTACCGGCTAGATCGATGTGACATCGAGTCGGGGTCCTGACAGTGTTGGTATAGAGGCCATGTAGGAGTACATGGTGGGTTGTCTCATTGAAGCCGTCCTCAGGAACTGAGTTCTGTGTTTGTGATCCATGATTCAGCTACTACCATACATTGGGCCCTGAAATATGACCCCGCTCGACTTCTTATTCACCCTAGTCCTCTGTCCAGGAGTTGCAAGTAGTTTCTGGTGTTTGTAGCTTACTGGAGGCCGTGGACAGCGCTGACCGTAGGGGTGGGCTGTGATGCGGTAGGTACGTGGCACGGTGTACCGGATGCCCGTTTGGTATCTCGGGAACCCTGTTCACATCGTTTGGGGCTGTGAGCGAAACTCCGGCCGGATCTCCTCATGGATGGAACCCGAATAGGCGATAAACCTGGACTAGAGACTTGAGTGTTTAGGTAGGTCGTGGTCTACACCCACGTTGGCTTTCGCTTGAAGTCTGCCGAGCACATGTCGTGTGCAGACGCTAAGTGGTGGAAACATGTATGAAGAAGTACACCCCTGCAGGGTTAACATCATCTATTCGAATAGCCGTGTCCGCGGAAAAGGACTTCTGGGTTGCTTATATCAGTTCATAGACAAGTGAAAGTGGATACTCTAAAATACGCAAGATAAGCGTGAGTGCTATGGATGGCGTTCTCGTAGGGAGACGGGAGCGGATCCATAGTGGTGTATTGATATGGTGAATATGTGGACTCGTGTGCGCCACCTCAAAAGAGTTACTTGCAGTCGTAGTTCAGGTTAGCCACCGAGTCAAAGCTGGCTTGCTGCAGTCAAACTCCACCATCCCCTTGTTGATAATGATGCATATCTAGATAGATCTGATGTAAGTCTTGCTGGGTACATTTGTACTCACGTTGCTTAATTTATGTTTTTGTAGAGAGACTTCAGTATCGCTAGTAGTACCTCGTGGACTTCGACGTTTAGCTTGTTACCTCAGCTACGATCTTGTGCCCCGGCAGGATCTGGTAGATAGTCAGGCTTCTCAGCCTTTTTCAGTTATAGATGTCTGTACTCAGACATGATAGCTTCCGCTTGTGCTTTGATTTGTATGCTCTGATTGTTGGGTCATGAGACCCATGTTTGTAATATCTCACTCCTCGGAGCCTAATGAATAAATACTTGATGTCGTAGAGTCATGTTGTGATGCCATGTTGTATTTGCACATATCGGGCATACTGTGTGTATGTTATTGAAATGCTTGGTATGTGTGGGATCTGACTATCTAGTTGTTTATCCTTAGTAGCCCCTCTTACCGGGAAATGTCTCCTAGTGTTTCCACCGAGACATGGTAGCTTGCTACTGCTCCGGAATACTTAGGCTGGCCGGCATGTGTCCCTCTTCGTTCCTGTGTCTGTCCCTTCAGGGAAATGTCACGCGATGAATACCGGAGTCATGTTAGCCCGCTACAGCCCGGTTCACCGGAGTCCTGCTAGCCCAGTGCTACAGCCTGGATTCACTCGCTGATGACAGACACGTTCGATGCTGGGTCATGGATGCCTGTCCCTGTAAGTCTGTGCCACTTTGGGTTTACGACTAGCCATGTCAGCCCGGGCTCCTTATCATATGGATGCTAGCGACACTGTCATATACGTGTGCCAAAAGACGCAAACGGTCCCGGGCAAAGGTAAGGCGACACCCGTGGGAATACCGTGCGTGAGGCCGCAAAGTGATATGAGGTGTTACATGCTGGATCGATGTGGCATTGAGTCGGGGTCCTGACACCCCATGTCCCCGTATATAAAGGAGGGGAGGAGGAAGCGGCCGTCCAAGAGGGGCGCGCCATGGGGGGAGTCCTACTAGGACTCAACTCCTAGTAGGATTCGCCCCCCCCCCCATTTTTTCCTTTCTTACCGGAGGAGAAAAGGAAGGAGAGGGAGAGGGAGAGGGGGGCGCCGCCCCCTCCCCTAGTCCAATTTGGACTGCCATTGGGGGGTGCACGGCCACCCCTTGTGGCCCTCCTCTCTCTCCACTAAGGCCCATGTAGGCCCAATACTTCCCCGGGGGGTTCCGATAACCCCTCGGTACTCCGGTAAAATACCCGAACCACTCGAAACCATTCCGATGTCCGAATACTACCTTCCAATAGATGAATCTCTACCTCTCGACCATTTCGAGACTTCTCGTCATGTCCGTGATCTCATCTGGGACTCCAAACAAACTTCAGTCACCAAAACACATAACTCATAATACAAATCGTCATCGAATGCTAAGCGTGCGGACCCTACGGGTTCGAGAACTATGTAGACATGACTGTCGGTGTCAAAACTGGCGGATCTCGGGTAGGGGGTCCCGAACTGTGCGTCTAGGATCAATGGTAACAGGAGACGGGGGACACAATGTTTACCCAGGTTCGGGCCCTCTCTATGGAGGTAATACCCTACTTCCTGCTTGATTGGTCTTGATGAATATGAGTGTTACAAGAGTTGATCTACCACGAGATCGTAATGGCTAAAACCCTAGAAGTCTAGCCTATATGACTGTGGTTGTATATCTCTCCCGATCCGGACTACGCCTTCCGGTTTATATAGACACCGGAGGGATCTAGGGTTACATCAAGTCGGTTACAGAGAAGGAAATCTTCATTTGGTCGCCAAGCTTGCCTCCCACGCCAAGGAGAGTCCCATCCGGACACGGGTAGAGTCTTCGGTCTTGTATAACAGGTCAGACGCCCGAGGACCCCTTAGTCCAGGACTCCCTCAGCAGCCCCTGAACTAGGCTTCAATGACGAGGTGTCGGCGCGCAGATTGTCTTCAGCATTGCAAGGCGGGTTCCCGGTTTCCAAACTCCAAGATGGTCTTCGGACGCAACGATTGTTCCAGATCTGCAACACAAGTATCACACACAACCGTAGAGAGTATAATATTACACGAGTCAAATCCGCTGACAACTTTTCATAATGTGACATCACATCTGCCTGGTCATTATTTCAAACCGTTTTCGTCTGCCGCTCCATGTATCGAGACGGGGTTTTCATTGGCACGTCTTGTCGAAGCAGAGATCGTGTCCCCCTATTGAGGGATTCTCATCAATACGGGCATGGTAATCCCATCGTGCCGTTTACACATCCCTTGGGAATAGGCGAGTTTTAAGGTGAGTGGGGAGGCGCTTGATATTCACTGCCTTTATAAGGGGATAAGGATTCCCTATTTTCACCCACGCCTTCTCTCCTTCTCTGCCCTTCCACTCTCGAGCTACAGCGCCCAAGTTCTTGCCTATTCCTCCCCAAGAAAGCACTCAACCATGTCCGGATTTGGAGGGCAAGGCAAATGGATGGCCTCCTCCGTCAAGGAGAAGGACATCACCGGGCTTCGGGCGGTCGGGTACCTGGCAAGAGAGATCACCCACGGGCTTCCAGCCAAGGGGCAAATCGTCCCCACCCCGAAGCCCAACGAGAGCGTGGTGTTCATCCCTCATTTCCGTGGGTACCCCGAAGGCCCTTGCCGAGGACATCAGCGGGGCCACTGCCAGGCCTGTGCCAGCCAAGCTTTCCACCACCATTCACATGCAGCTGTCAGCCCAACCAGCTGGGCTGGCACCTGTGTGGCAACATGCAGCTTCTAGGCCAGATCGGCAAGCGCCTGCGTGGCAGCATGCAGATCTTCGTGATGACCCTACCACCACGCCACCTTAGCTGCCTGCCTGCCTACGTACCGCCAAACGCATCGCTAGCCAGGGCGCGTGTCGAAGCGAGGAGGAGCGGCGACGGACGGGAGGGGCCTCGCTCCCGTCCCTGATAAAGCTAGGGGGCACCTCGGCGGCGCATTAAATGCGTCTTGTCCTGTAATACGGGCGATAAGCTCGTAGTACTGTAGGCCTTTCCACCTCCTGTGTGCCACTGTGGCAGCCCCTTTCTACTATAAAAGGAGGCCCATGGCGTACTGGAGAGGGATTCAGCTCTTTTGAACCACGCAGCTGCCATAGCTAGTTGGAGAGCTCAAGAACACTCAATTCATCCACTAAAGCAGGACTAGGGTTTTACGCATCCTCGCGGCCCGGACCTGGGTAAACGATCCGTGTGCTAACTATTACCCTGCTCTTCTCACAACCCCGCACCCCGGCAACCATAGTAGGGATTCTCGTGATCCCGTAGGTGTCGTTTCCCACCGACAGTCGGTCTGCATCGAGGGCGCGCGCATCTCCGTCGCCCGCGTCAAGGTCTGGTGGGCGAAGATGGACGCCGTCAAGCTTGTGGCCGAGGGGCCGCCTGAGGGCAAGGAGTACGGCACGCCCGAGCGGTATTTCGAAGATGTCCTGGAGGGGTCTCGTATTGTGGCAATGCAATGTGCGCAAGATATTATCTTCGAATGAATATGTTCATGATGTCTCTGCCTTGTATGATGAAACAAAGTTGTTATGTAATATAATGTTTGTTTTTTGGAAAATTTCACCTCCTGTGCGGCCGTTTTGTGTGAAACCTAAGAGTTGGCCAGTCGTCGGCTTATGCCCCCACGTAGGTAGTAGGGGGGTGTTTGGGATGTAATCTAAACACTCTTGACCCAATTGTTTGGTCCTTGAATGAGGTTTTTAGCGCGACGAACCAGGCAATCAGACTATGCGGCTTTAGTACCCTCACTTAGCCATAGGAGTTTGACAATAAAAATATAGGCGTAGCCCCTAGCATTCAAACTAGGGTGCTGTAAACAGCTGATCGGGTAAGTACCGATCCCTCGCGTAATGCGGAAAAAACCTCTAGCGATTTAAAACCTCCGAAGAGCTGACCGGCTCTCGCCGCATCATGACAGTCAGTTTTCGGCTTTCTCTACTGAGGTGCTCATCTGGATAAACCAGGACACAATCGCAGTAGTTTTCCCTTTACTACCCTAGCCGATATAGCAGAACGTAAGGTAGTAAGCACAGAAGCCGGGAAACCCAACTATTGACCAAAGTCATGATTCGGAGCCAATGCATATAGTGCTAAATTCGGGGTGCCGAGCTATACTAAAAAAAGTGTTCGGACTTTGTTGCCATATTTTGGGGCACTATGAAGCCCCTGGCAAATTGAAATGTACCAACGTACGGGTGCTATTTGATAAAGTTATCAAAAAGGAAAAGAATAAAGAGTAGTGAGCTAGAGCCATGAAATTTGGGCCGCCAAATGTTTCCATTATAATTTGGTAATACGTCAAAGCGCATTCATACAAATAGTGAAATAAGCAAAAGGCCATTTAACATGCCACAACCAAGGGAGAGCTGCGGGTGGGTTCTGAAAACAGGTAGAGTGATTGTTTAAAGAGACCACCTAGAAATTACCTTGTACGTCCATGCTGTACGTCCATGCTGACTGCCGTCTTGGTGGTTTACCCTTTGAAAGGACCTATGATCAGGCCGTCGAGGAAGGCCTGTGAAAAAGAAAAAAAAAGAAAAAAGGAAACAGTGGAAGTATGTTCGTCCGGAGGCGGTCGAGCCGTACTGTGGACCACAAGCTAGTTATGCCTTCATCTATGCCCATGGTATTTTAAGTGTGTAGTTATGTACGCGTGGCATGAATGCCGCCACTTGATCGGGGCTGGGACGGAGGCCGAATTGCTAGTCGAGCTCTTGACGAGCAGAGTTGTCCTGCTGCAGAATTGTCCGGACTCTCTTGACAGTGTCCGGGAGCTCGGCCGCTGAATTAATGTTCTGCTTGAAAAGGCCGCTCTGTACTTCTGCTGCTAAGGCAGCAGTGTGCTCCTCGGTACGAAGGGAGTGTTCCGTGGTTCCATTAATTGTTATGACGCCACGTGATCCGGGCATCTTGAGCTTGAGATAAGCACAGTGTGGCACCGCGTTGAATCAAGCAAATGTGGTTCGTCCAAGCAGTGCGTGATAGCCGCTGCGAAAGGGGACGATATCAAAGATTAACTCTTCGCTTCGGAAGTTGTCCGGAGATCCGAAGACAACTCCTAGTGTGATAGAGCCCATGCAACGGGCCTCTACGCCTGGTATGACTCCTTTAAAGGTAGTCTTTGTGGGCCTTATCCGTGATGGATTAATGCCCATTTTGCGCACTGTATCCTGATAAAGCAGGTTGAGGCTGCTGCCACCGTCCATCAGGACCTGCGTGAGGTGGAATCGATCGATGATTGGATCGAGGACTAGTGCGGCCGACCCTCCATGACGGATACTGGTTGGATGGTCTTGGCGATCAAAGGTGATCGGGCAGGAAGACCATGGATTGAGTTTTGCGGCGACCGGCTCCATCGCGTAGACGTTCCTGAGTGCGCGCTTGCGTTCCCTCTTGGGGATGTGGGTAGCATCATCGTTTTGACCTGAGGGGGAAACTTCTTCTGTCCCTCCCCCCCCGTTTCGGTGGTCGAGTCTCCTCGTCATCGTCCTTGCTTTGCGACCCCTTCTCCTTGTTCTCGGCATTTAACTTGCCGGCCTATTTGAAAACCCAACAATCTCTGTTGGTGTGGTTGGCTAGTTTTTCTGGGGTGCCATTTATCTGGCACGGACGATCGAGTATGCGGTCTAGGCTGGATGAGCCCGAATTGTTCTTATTATACGGCTTCTTCCGCTGACCTGACTTGGAGCCACTGAATCCGGCTTTGACCGCCGTGTCATCGGTATGGTTGCCATTGTTTCGACGCTTGTGTCTGTTGCGTCGGAGCTTGCCGCTGCTATCCTTTGCTTCAGAGGTGCAAGGTTCGCCTGCATTATTATTGC
The DNA here is from genome assembly GCF_002162155.2 of Triticum dicoccoides. NCBI lineage: Eukaryota > Viridiplantae > Streptophyta > Magnoliopsida > Poales > Poaceae > Triticum > Triticum dicoccoides. Next base: position 14,601,252 of record NC_041381.1, on the reverse strand, counting down.
AACGGGCTAGTCAACTATCTTCGCCCGTGCAAAAGCGGGTCATAAGTGCCGTAAGGGCCGCCATAGACTTCGGTTTTTCCTGCCCGAGATGTCGGGTGAGCCATTCGTCGCGGATGCTTTGCTTGAAGGCCGCTAGGGCTTCGGTGTCCGGACAGTCGACGATCTTGTTTTTTTAGTTAAGAACCTAGTCCAGAATTTCCTTGCTGACTCTCCGGGCTGTTGGACTATATGACTTAAGTCATCTGCATCCGGAGGCCGGACGTATGTTCCTTGGAAGTTGTAAAGGAAGGCTTCTTCCAAGTCTTCCAAGCTGCCGATGGAGTTTTCAGGCAGACTATTCAACCAGTACCGAGCTGGTCCTTTGAGTTTTAGTGGGAGATATTTGATGGCATGGAGATCATCACCACTGGCCATATGAATATGGAGGAGAAAATCCTCGATCCATACCGCAGGGTCTGTTGTCCCATCAAATGATTCGATGTTTATGGGTTTAAACCCTTATGGGAATTCATGGTCCATTACTTCTTCAGTGAAGCAAAGAAGGTGTGCGGTGACTCTATATCGGGCCACATCGCGACATAGGCCCTATGGTGTCCGTCTGTGGTATTCGGCCCGGGCGTGACTAGGCTTGTTATGTCCGAATAGGTAGCCGTCGTCACGCGTCGGGGCACGTCCTCGCGATCCGTAGATTGATCTAGTATGTCCTGCATTATTATCCAGTTTTTGCCGCAGGTCGTAGGTATGTCCCCGAGCTGTTTTATCTCTGCCTTTACGGTGAGGTGGAGCGGGCTGGTGTTCGGCTTGAGTTGCTGCCTTGTCCCGACCATGTGGTGGTCAGTCAGCCGCATTGCGCGATGATGGTATGGGCTCCAACGCCTCATCATCAAACTAAGGTAGCAATTTACGCTGCGGGTAAATTTTGGCTGGGCGCTTGAGATCGTATTCCTTGGCTGCTGGGACATCAGTCCATCTATCGTTTAGTAGATCTTGATCAGCTTGAAGCTGCTGCTGCTTCTTTTTCAGGCTCCTCGCAATGGCTATTACCTGTTGGTTAAAGCGCTCCTGATCGAGAGGTTCCTCAGGCACGATGAAATCCTCGTTCCCGAGGCTCACCTCCTCCTCGGAGAGCGGAGAATAATTACTGTCCGCCGAGTCTTTGCTTTTGGCCTGTTCGTCGAGGCTAACTTGTCCGTCTCCCCGTTCGTCCTGTTTGGATGTTGCCGCAACGGGGTCTTCATTGTCTTCGGGACCGTCCAGAGTGTTATCTTCTCCTGTGACGGTGTTGCTGTCTTCGCAGCGGCGTGATTTAGAGTGGCGTCGCTGACGCCAGCGCTTTGGTTGTGTCCCAGAAGGTTTATCCTCAACTGGATCTTCCTTGTCATCGCCACTATTCTCTTTTGGTGTATCCACCATGTATACGTCGTACGAGGAACTGGCCGTCCAACGTCCGGTAAACGATGAATTTTGGGCCTCTTCTTCTCGTGCATCGTCGTCCATGTCATCGATGTCTTCGGAGCCGTAATCGAGCGTGTCGGTTAAGTCCTCGACGGTGGCTATGAAGTGGGCGGTGGGTGGGAAACGAAACTCTCCATCATCAGCCTCCAGTTCAAATCGGATATAATTCGGCTGTGAGTCCCCCGCCAAGGATAGATTTTTTAATGAGTTTAGCACATCGCCCAAGGGCGAGTGCCGGAAGATGTCCGTGAAGCTAAATTCGACGATCGATGACAGATCGAGCTCGACGCATGTGGACGCGCATAATTCAGAATCTGTAGCCGGAGACGAGTCCGGGGCTCCGATGACACAAACTCCACTCGAGGTTGGGTCCGTGTGCGGCTCCGACGCCGCTGGGACTGCGACATCTGTGGCGGGGTTGAGCTCCCCGTCGTCGGACGACGCGATCTGCTCCGGATCTAAGGCCCGAGCAGTTACAGGTGTTATCTCCTGGGTGTGGTCCGATGACAGATTTATGTCGTGTTCATCGTGGTGGCAGGGAGCGGCTGCCGCGGTCTTGAATCCGTCCAAGATCAAGTCTCCGCGAATGTTCGCGACGTAGTTCAAGCTCCCGAATCTGACCTGATGGCCGGGGGCGTAGCTTTCGATCTGCTCCAGATGGCCAAGCGAGTTGGCCCGTAGTGCGAAGCCACCGAATACGAAAATCTGTCCGGACAGGAAGACTTCCCCTTGGAAAGCATCATTGTAGATGATTGAAGGAGCCATCAAACCTCTTGATGACGGAACAGTGGAACTCTCAATGAAAGCACCAATGTCTGTGTCAAAACCGGCGGATCTCGGGTAGGGGGTCCTGAACTGTGCATCTAGGATCGATGGTAACAGAAGACGGGGGACACAATGTTTACCCTGGTTCGGGCCCTCTCTATGAAGGTAATACCCTAATTCCTGCTTGATTGATCTTGATGAATATGAGTGTTACAAGAGTCGAAGTCTAGCCTGTATGACTATGGTTGTATATCTCTCCCGATCCGGACTAAGCCCTCCGGTTTATATAGACACCGGAGGGATATAGGGTTACATCAAGTAGGTTACAGAGAAGGAAATCTTCATATTTGGTTGCCAAGCTTGCCTCCCACGCCAAGGAGAGTCCCATCCGGACACGGGTAGAGTCTTCGGTCTTGTATCTTCACAGCCCATCAGTCCGGTCCATGTATAACTGGTCGGACGCCCGAGGACCCCTTAGTCCAGGACTCCCTCAATGACCGAGACACACCTCCGGTCAATAACCAATAGCGGAACCTGGATGCTCATATTGGTTCTTACATATTCTACAAAGATCTTTATCGGTCAAACCGCAATAAATACATATGTTATTCCCTTTGTCATCGGTATGTTACTTGCCCGAGTTTCGATCATCGGTATCATCATACCTAGTTCAATGTCGTTACTGGCAAGCCTCTTTACTCATTCCGCATTACATCATCCCGCAACTAACTCATTAGTCGCATTGCTTGCAAGGCTTATAGTGATGTGCATTATCGAGAGGGCCCAGAGATACCTCTCCGATACTCGGAGTGACAAATCCTAATCCCCATCCATGCCAACCCAAGAAACACCTTCGGACACACCTGTAGAGCATCTTTATAATTACCCAGTTACGTTGTGACGTTTGATAGCACACAAGGTGGTCCTCCGGTATTCGGGAGTTGCATAATCTCATAGTCAGAGGAATATGTATAAGTTATGAAGAAAGCAATATCAATAAAACTTAACGATCATCATACCTAGTTCAATGTCTTGTCCCTCACATCATTCTCTAATGATGTGATCCCGTTCATCAAATGACAACACGTGTCTATGATCAGGAAACTGTGGAGGGGGGGACTGCCCATCGCCTTCTCCTACTTCAGTTGATCTGACTATTCCCATTTTTCATTCAAAAATACGTGAAGATGGCTACGGCATCAGCGTGCGGCAGGGCATCACAGAACGACGAGAGTGAGGAAGATATCACCAAGGTCCCCACCGTACAAGCGCTGGGAACGGACGCTGCCGCGCTGTGCATGGAGATAGAGCATCTAGAGTTCTGCTCCTCAAATTCCCCCTTTTGTCCATGCGACCGGCCAGGTCAGCGACCAGACACAAAATCATGCATAGAAAAAAAAAGTACATATATGATTAGTGATTTTTTTTGGATTTTCAAAAACATTTAATTTTGAAAAAAATGGATTGTTGGTCAGCTGATGTGGCCCCTTTATTTGTCACATGTGCACTTACAAGCAAAACCCACCCATCAGGAATAATGTCAATGGCGTTGAAATGATATATTAGAGATAGCTACAACGAGAAGGCTGCTGTGTGTGCTGGCTGATGCGCTCATGACTTCCCTCCCTCGCGACACGTTGTCGATGCTTACTCCCGTCCGCGTCACACCACACCACCCACCCTCATTAACACTACGGCTCGCACTCCGCAGAGCCCCACATGTCATCACCCACCCCCGCCATCGACCTCCCCTCTCCTCACGACGCGTTCTGAGGTGGAGGGTAGCAAGGCTGGGTAGGTGTCATTGTGTGCCACCTACTAGGCCACGTCTCTTAATCCTAATCTTGATGTTTATTATTGGTCTATTCCAGATGACTTGATTTGCCAAGTTTCATGAGGTCAAGCACGTTCATTGACACTCTACGTTGATATTTTCTATTACGACGAGACATCTTTATAAGATGAGATGATATTGTGAAATATCACCATGTGAAAATGCATAGGAGTTGACAGCTGTCAAACAACTCCGTGTGTAAATCTCATGAAGACACTATTTGTTCACTGTTGGAGTATGTTAATTTGCCAAAATCAAGTCTTAAAGTAGGTATCTTTTTGTTGTCGTTGGAACATGATAAAGAAAACCTATTGTGAAGAAGCCGCCTCCCTTCCCTCAGTAGGGTTTCCGCCGCTGCCGGATCCCAGCTGGGCAAAGCCCATGCGGGGGGATAATGGCGGCGGCGGGGCGTCCCTCCGTCGCGGCTTGGAGGTATGACTGTGGCGGTGGATCTTGAGCGGGTGCCTCTGTGTGTGGCCATGGCGCTAATCACGCAGCGATGTGACCTCCTCTACCGTTGGTTGTCTTCATGGCCGGTTCAAAGGGATCTGGACGGTGGGTGCTGCCTCGCAGTGGCTTCCCGGCGGCGGATTAAGTTAAAGAGGAGATGGTGGCGTAGATGTGCAAGTCGGTAAGGATGCCACCATCGACGGCGGCGCCCGTGGGTGTCGATTTCCTCATTGGAGGCGATGGTGGGGGTGTCCCTCACTCCATTGTTTCCGGGAAAACCTCAAATCTGGGGGAGGCCACCATTGACAGCGGCACACGTGGGCGTCCTAGCCATCGTTGGAGGCATTGAAGGGGCCTCCTGGATCGGATGATGATGACGTCTTTGTTGTCACCCCCTTGGGGGCTTTATCCTTGGAGACATTCATCTGTTGGACCGACATGTGGACGGCTTGGTGGCTGGGCATCGGTCTCCACGTGATTGTCAGGTGGGGAGCATGGCATCTACGATCTACGACGTCGAGCCTCGGCGGCATGGTGCAGATGGGTCTCGACGAAGGACGCGGGACAATGAAAGCGTGTACGGCGGTGGTGCCGTCTGGCGTCATGGTGACGTTGATGGCGGGCCTCGCAAGGTTATTACATTGATTTTTCCTGAAGATGGGTATGCGGAACATGGCGGCGGCGAAGACTTCTAGAGCGTGTATGCCGGTACGCGCTAACGGTCTGTTGGACCAGTTGTGCCACCTACTCGCTGCTGGCCGAGGCTTTCTGTTTTTAGATGAGGCGCGTTGTTGTGATGTCAGGGTGTTGGCCCTATTCGTCGACTCACGCCTTCATCTGTCTTCTAGGATTAGCGAGTTGTCGCTAGTTTTGGTGGCTTCGGTCTGATCTTGGTAACTCCTCTTGTAAGGTGTTGTGAATAATCTAATAAAAAGGTTCTGTGCATCTCTTGGATGCCGAGGGCGGGGCGATCTTCCCCTATTTCGGAAAAAGAAAAAAGAAAAAAAAATAAGCCACACTCATGCACTTATCAAACCCAATCGGAAGCCACACTCAAGCATAGGCACAACATAGCCCTATTATTGCCGCCATATGTGTTTTGCCATGTGTCAAGCTATCAAACATTGTTCGTTAAATACACCTATCTATTTAAATATTACAAACTTGGGTTCCACATCCGTTTGTGCGTCCGATTAAGCTCGCCGGCTTGCATAGCGTGACTTTCCTAATTAAATCACTACATAAATTTCGCACAAATCAGTGAACATCCATAGGGGTAAACGTGAGGTTAAATACATGAATTCCTTACTTCCATAGTGGGTTTTAATTATTATTTTTTGTGAGATTTTTCTTGTATGTAGACTTTATCAACTGGAAAATAGTACTCCCTTTATAAACTAATGTAGTGATCTAAATGCTCTTATATAAGTTTACATAGGGAGTAACTCATAAACCAGTTAAATCATCTCCAAAAATCCATAGTTCTTTTCATGACAAGTTATCTTGTGCGTGAACACGATACAGAAACTTTTAACACCAAACTTACATAGGGATTGGCTTTTTTTAACAAACTACACAATAGTCAACTGAGAAGATTTTGAGCATATACTATGCTCTTGTGCGCTTATATATTGTAACGGTCATTTCTTATCCGCATCAATCCAGATGCAAAGGGAGCTAAAGCTCTGAGCGGCCGGCGTGCAGCAGCTCTCGCAGAAGTCGCTGATGCGGTTCGTGCACTGGAAGCTGTTGTAGCCCGATGGTGGACATGACACAGCTCTTGCACTTGGTCGACGATAAAAAACCCAGGAGCTTAAGTAGTTCCAACGTGTGCACCTCGGTGGGTTGGACTTGGTGCACAAGTCGCAGTTATCGCAGGACGGCCATGTGTTTGCCACTGCAGGCAGCAAACAAGCGTCAGTAAGCTGCTATACTGACTTACTAGAGGAGGAGCAAAACAGAAGCGATTTTGACACACTGAAATGGATGAACAAAGAAAGAAGCATCCCGGCCTCACCTTGGCTGTGGGCGAGGGGCAGCGCTGCGAGGACGACGAACGCGACGAGCAGCACCTGAGGCCTCATGCTTTGCAAGGATGGGCTTGGTTTGGACTTTGGAGGGAGGGACCTCGTGCTTTGGCTTGGCTATTCCGGGACTTGTCAATGCTCATCAGCGTTGTCACCTCCATTGTCAGTCTTTTCCGTTAGTTTGTGTGGATGTTGAGAGAACAGTTATTGTGAAGAAGAAAGCCAGGAGGACTATACTAGAGGGTGTACGAGCTCGGTCCTTGATTGCTACCTGCTGGGAATCTTCGACAAGGATATGCTGAGAAACGTGTGGACGAGATGGACGGAATTCCATAAATTTCCTTCAACGAATCTGACTATTCCGGTAGTGGGGATGGGCACGGCATCATAGAAATGATGAGAGGGAGGAAGATATCACGAAGGTGCGTGAACAGAGCGAGGAGCTGGCCGGCCGGCCGAAGCTGACAAAGAAGCAATTTTTTTTCTCAAATACGCATAAGCAGAGAAGAAGCGGCAAAAAAGCCAGGCACAACGCCTTTCGATCATTACAACGCTAATCATAAGGATTAGCAGCCACACATCCCACCTGTACTATGATACATGCATCACCTAGATTAACCCATGCCAATGGCAATAAGGCAAATCGCATAGCTATCAAGCCGCGTCACAACCAACACCGAAGGGACGGGGCTTGCCTGCGCCCCCGGCGTGCGCCCATCGGTGCGCCGCTGACACGCGTCACCCATCCATGCCTCCCCCTCCCGTGGCCCTTTTTAGCCGCAGAAAAAAAAAACCCGGAAATACCCATCGACTAGTACAACGCTGCCCCGTCGTATTCCTCACCTCTTTCCCTTGGACCCGTAATACTTGCAGATCACCAAAACTGAATACAAAAATGGAGGGAAATAATCCCACCCAATCAGATCTCTTAATCCCGTCAAATCAAATCTCTTAATCCCGCCAATAATCAGGGATACAGAGGACTGCATCCTTGTCTCCAAATCTCACGCTGCTGCATTGGAATCAATCAGAAAATACAAAGATTAACATAGACTGTTGAAACAACTAGCAGACTCTTATCATTCATCAATCAGTGGCGTCAAGCAGATGCAACGTCTGGAGTCTGGAGCGACCTAGAGATTGAAGAAGGATCTTCTTGTCCTCCCTGATGGCTTCTCCAGGGAGTGGACATGGGAACCATGATGATAATGGATCAGAAACACCAAAAGTGAGATTCTCACTTGTATTCTTCATATCCTCCTTTCATCTTTCTAGTCTCCATCTTGCAATGCAAATAAACATGATTGTTATACATCTGTGTATTAACTAAAAATGTATATAATTGATACAGGATGTGCAAGAAACCGCAGCTACCAATGCAAAAGATCATATTAATGAAAGAGTACCAAAGATTGGAATGAATTTTTTATCTGATGAGGAGGCTTATTCCTTTTATAACAAGTATGCTGAAGTTATGGGTTTTAGCGTCCGGAGAGGCAGTAAGCATAAAGTAAAGAACTCTGATACAATACAACAGAGGACATTTTTCTGTTCTCGTCAAGGTATTGACCACTTGTAATTTGTTTGGAGTATAATAATTTTTAGATGCACTAAGACAATATTTTCAACTACTAGGAACTCGAGCTGAAGATAAGAGAGAAGATACATTCAGTTATAGTAGGCCTGAATCACGATGTGGATGTAATGCACATATGAAAATAAGTCTTAGGAATGGATTTTATCAGGTGTATGAATTTGAGGAGACACATAACCACATTGTTGCTACTGGAACCATGGCCCAATACTTGAGATCTCACAGAAAAGTTACCGATTCAATCGTCACTTGGAAATACAATCTCGATGCCACAGAACCCAAGAATGCTGGCAGGATACCAACAATACAATACACTAATGGTATAAGCATTCGACATTGTCAAGTTTTTTTATCACTTTGAAACTTCTGCACCACTGAACTTTGCTACATTTCTGCACATAGGGCCATCCAGAAAATCACATATGCACTGAATTCCAACTGCACAACTCAGCTCTGCAGCAACAGAGCATTGGAACCTCTACCTCTACTATGATGACAGAGCAGAATCAAGTCTTCTTCCATGAACCGGAGCCAAGTTAATAAATTTGCTATGAACGATTTGTAGCTATGGCGTGACTGCCGTCCTTCTGCCATCTTGGTCCACCTTTCCTACCCCGTCATCACCCTACGTGCTTACGGCAGATCGAATGAAAAAGGACTGCTCACACCAGACAAGATTTCTCACATTCGCTCCATAAGATACTCAATTTGTTGTGTACAAACTTCTGTCTCGTGTACTGAAGTCGATTTAATCAATGTCATAGTTGACACTAATTTTCTTGTTACTGGCCATGGATTGAAACATAAATCGATCAATTATCCCTATGCATTGAAGTCGATTTAATCATATGCATAGTTGACACTACTTTTAACTTGTTATTCACCATGGATTGAATGTGATAGTAATCAGATTATCTCTATGCACATAAGCATAGTTGGTGCTTGTCTCCCGTGGGATAGAATCAGATTACCTCTATAAACAAGCAATAAATCAGAGCTCACGAGAGCAACAAAGCAACAAGAGAGTATATCTGTGTGGATGTGTCTTGTCTGCCGTGGAGGTAGAGCTGAATATCCTTCCGAACGGACAAACGAACGGCCAGAGCACTCCATCGCGAGCCGGAGGAGCTTCCAGCATCCAGGTCTGCCGCCTCCGGCTGACCTGCAGCACGCTCAAGGCAGCGGCTGCGCCACCCGGGATCCACCGCCTCCATGTACGGGTACGAGTTGCCGCGCTCGAGCTAATCGAGACAGCTGCGCCACCCAGGATCCACCTCCTCCCGGTCCCGGGCTGGAGCGCTCGAGCTGGTTAGGCGCGTCGCGGAGCTCAGCTCCCAGGATCCAGTCCAGCTCCTCCATGTCCGGGATGGAGCGCTCGAGCTGGTGATCCGCTGCGCGTCCAGCGAGACAAGGATGAGGCCACCGGCGGGGGGAATTGCCATCCGGTGAGAGGGAAAGGGGCGCGGCTGCAGGGGGAGGACATCCGACGGCTTCATCCTCTCCGTCCTCCATGCTTGCTCCATGTCTGAGTTCTCGAGGGGAAAGAAGGCAGTAGTACTACAGTAGCATTTTTTCTACGGGAAGTGAAAGAGGTGAGGAATACGACGGGGCAGCGTTGTACTAGTCGATGGGTATTTCCAGGGTTTTTTTTCTGCGGCTAAAAAGGGCCACGGGAGGCGGAGGCATGGATGGGTGACGCGTGTCAGCGGCGCACCGATGGGCGCACGCCGGGGGCGCAGGCAAGCCCCGTCCACACCGAAGACCTCTACAACATGACCAACATCTGAGGACAGCACAAACCAACATACCCCACCCATTTGCACTAAGAGGAAGTCGGCGGGTGGATGGCAGGGCTTGGTCAGACCTGGAGTGGCGTCGTCGAGAGAGCGCCGGCGACGATGTACATTGCGCCTCGAAGGCCCAAGCCAAGAGCAATTGCCGACACCAATTTGAGCCGCACCATCGGGGACTCCTCGAGCAACAAGACGATGCTTCCATGGAGGGAACGCCGCCATCACCTGGTCCGAAAGTTGGACCAAAGGTTTCCCCCGAACACGAGGCAGGGAGTCGGATCAAGGCCAAGACAACGCCTCCATGGAGGGTACGGCGCCCGCGGGAGTCGACATTGTCAGCCTCGGCCATCGGGAAGCAAGGATTTCTCCCAACCCCAAATCACAGATCCCCAAGTCCGGAGCTTCTCAAACGAGTCAGCCACCGCAGCAGGAGGAGAGGGCATATCGTAGTATAGTATCTGCCACCACCGCATGAGCCAGATCAAAAACAAGGCATCGCAGCCTACCTAGATCGAAGCCACCTCCACTACGACCACATGGCACCACCACCTCCACCGCGCATCACAGCACGCCACCACCACCACCTCCACGCGAGGCATCACGAAGACCACCCCGGAATGCGCCGCCATGCCAAGCCCCGCTGGCCGCCGGACAGAGCAGACCCCGGGCGCCGCTGGCACCAGATTCGGGCCAAGCCCAGACCCACCGCGCTCCCGCAACACAGGCCATCCTCAACCATGCCGTGGAGGCCGCTGGCCAGCGCCCGAACCATCACCCGGCAGCAAACGGATCTTGCAGGAGGACCACAGATCTACCGCCACCGGAAGCCACAGCCGGCTACCCACGCTGCGCACGCAGTCCTGGTTGCACCGCCCCAGCATCCGAACTCCGCCGCCCTGCATGGCACCAAGGGGCGCCGCTGTGCGCTAGCTGGAGGCGAGCCCGCCACCGCCGTCCGCCGGACGTGCTTCGCTCGCCGGCTTCTTCCGGCGGCGGCGGGAAAAGCAGGTGGATTGGACGGGTGGAGGGTCGGGGGCAGCGGCTAGGGTTCACCCAAGCCGTCCCCCCCGGAGGCAGCGTGAGTGAACGGGTTTTTTCCAGTGACTCTAACGGAAATAACTGTTACAAGACCGAGAAAGAAGCAATTAGGAGAGAAAGATATCTCAAGACCTTTTTTTATCTCAGGTACGTATTTGGTATTTTCACATAGATCTCTGCACAAGATATACCCGAGCTTTCTAGGAAAATTGGATACCTGTTTTTTCTCGATACATGTTTGTTTTCGATAGTGCCCGGGAGAATCGATTTCAGAAATATCTCAGCAAGTTCGTTTTTTCACCCAAAACATTCCGGATCGAGGCTGGGTGAAACTTAGCTTTTTTTTTTTTTGAAGGTCGGTGAAACTTAGCTCGGACGGGTCGTTTTCAGAGGGTGGAAGAGCTGGATCAGGCCAGGGCCGGTCCTGAGATTTTAGGGGCCCGGGGCAAGATACCAAAAGGGGGCCCTACGACTACATAAATACTTTATGCTTTTTCTATTTTAATTGCAAATACATACTAACTACACTATAAATAGTAAATTCGAAAAATTGCTAGAAAAAACAAAAAAAATCTGAATTTATTTTTAATATACATAGTCAACCGGTATACTCTCATATGAAGTTTCATGAAGAAATCACATCTGTGATAATATGTGAAAAAATGAAAAAAATCAAAGCTAATCGAAGCTATACTAAAAAACATTATTTAATGAATAGTATGGTCGCATTTGTATTTTCTTCGCTAAGAATACCATGGGTGTCATACATCATGAAACTTCACACGTTAGTAGAATGATCGACTAAAGTTCATACCGCGAAATTTCAGAAATTTTTTATTTTTTCTAGTATATTTTATGAATTTACTATTCACATGGGTGCGCGCGCACCCATGTTCACCTTTGTATTTCGAATAAAATCTTGCTAAATTAATAGCACTCTTGCTAATTAGTAAACAAACATATGACAATAAATTAAGAAAACTGCTAATGAAAAAAAATGCTAAGGAAGAGGCATGGAACAAGGCACCTGGATGGCTAGAACACTAGGAATTAGAAGCTTTTGCTGCTGCTTACGAGTCACAAACAGAAATCCGAGTTCCCCTTTTCTATTCCCTATCAATGCAAGAAACTGCATTGTGAGAAAGAGATACGTACGAGGAATAACTTCATGAACCGAACAATCTGACAAGTTATATAAAAGGGAATTGGCGTTGAAGAAGAGGTTGATGGAATCTTAAAAAATTTAGTATTACCTTTCTCCACCAATCGTCTCCAGCAGCAGAAAATCACAATTAGACGACGCGGCAACAAGCAGTTGACTTTGGCATTTGCATAGCTGATTCATTGACAGGTCTGAAGGAGAAGTAGAAAGACAAGAAGACCACGCGCGCGAGGCAAGGCCAGAATTGACGGATCTGTTACAATTATTTCCCTTTTTTGAGAAAAAATCAGTCAATCTGTTACGTGGGAAAAATATTCTTTCCTAAACATCACAGCGTAAAAATCAATCATGGGAAAGAATACTTTACCATTTTGAGAATCAGTCGATCTGGAAAGGATTTTTTGTTTCCTAAGAATGACATTTCTTTCCTAAGACATAACACACGCAAGGGACATCGGGGCCCCTTCCTACTCGGGGGCCCGGGGTGGCCGCCCCCCCTCAGGGCCGGCCCTGGATCAGGCATGGTACTCCGTGATGGACAGGGCTGCATTATCTTCTCCTCTTGCAGGGAATTGTTCTCGTGTCGGGGATCCCTCGAAGCTGAACTAGGAGCGTGTATGGAAGGGCTATCATTGGCGTTGATGCGTTCGGAACTTCCGGTGGCGATCGAGATGGATTCTTCAGTTGCAGTGAAGATGATAAAATCCAGTGATGAAGATAGATCAGTCTATTCGGCTTTGGTAAAGGAGATCAAGTATCTCATGGGTTTTCGTAAAACTAGTATTACTCACGTTAGTAGAGCTCAAAATAAAGTTAGTAACTCTCTTGCAAACTTTGCTCGTGTGGAGGGAAGAACTATGACCTGGCTTGGGTCGGGACCTCCAGAGACCATTGAGCTTAACTCCTTTGATTGTAATCCTGTGTGAAGTGAGTAATACAAGTTTTCCAGCAAAAAAAACGAATAGTGTGAACATAACCCTAAAAAAAGGAATAGCGTTAACATATAATACGTTTAACCTATTTCGATCACAAATTGCTCCTAGTTCCAGTGTCAGCACACTCCCATTATTTCGGAAAAGAGTATTCCCCCGCATTATATTATAAATAATCATCACCGATTACAAGCGAGAGACAATTACAAACACACACCACCACCATATATAACACACACACCCACACCACCCCATCAACAACCAAGCAAGCTATATGAGCGAGGAAGGCCGCTTGGAGCCGATGGAGATCCCCACCATGAGCATCCACAATAGAGAGGTGAGCCAGACAACAACGAAGCCAGGACTCCAAAGCGGCGCCTCCCAGAAGGGTACAACCATGGATAGCCGCCACCGGATGATCCCGAATATCAGGAAGGATATGGCGTCAACGGCCGCCGGTGGCGTCGGCTAGTCAAAGGACTGGGCAACTGGTGTACCCCGGCACTCCCACCCCTTCGTCGCACCGGTCTGTCCACCACGCCACCCGCATGGCCATGGTTTGCCCTCCCGCACCTGAGACGCACGCTCCGCCCCCAAACGCCATGCCTCCCGCTGCTAGAGCCGCCGCCCTGCAACTAGACAACCCCGAGACTGCACAAAGGCCCCTGCTTTGGCCCAACCGGCAGCCCCCAACCGATGGAGCCACCAACAGACGCTCCACTCCAAACATCGGCATACCTGCACCAACCCGCCGGCGGCCGAGGAAATGGGGAGAAGGAGGGGACGCATCCGAACCGACAGACTTGTGCTTGCGATAAGTGACACGATCGCATCGAGGCCACCCATCCCTCCTACCGAGTTCCCCGCCGAACACGGGGAAAGGTGGAGGAGGAGAGGATGGATCCGGACCAGCACACCCATGTGCCGGCGACAAGTGACACCGCCGCATCGAGGTCATCAATTCCTCCTACCGAGCTCCCCGCCGAACACGAGGAAAGGGAGAGAAGAAGGAGCGGATGCATCCGGACCGCCAAACGCCTATGCCGGCGACAGGTAACGCGACCGCATCGAGGCCACCCACCCCTGCTATCGAGCTCCCCATCAAACACACCGCCGTGTCACCACACCATGGCAATCGACATACATGCCCGCGAGGCCACCACCAATCGTACGCCCACCGACAAGAGGTACTAAATCCGTTAGCTTAGCACTATGATCGTTTAGTTTATTGCTGTTGCTTTCTTCATGACTTATACAAGTTCCTATGACTATGAGATTATGCAACTCCTGAATACCGGAGGAACACTTTGTGTGCTATCAAACGTCACAACATAACTGGGTGATTATAAAGATGCTCAAAGGGAACAACGTATGTTGTTATGCGGTTTGACCGATAAAGATCTTCGTAGAATGTGTAGAAGCCAATATGAGCATCCAGGTTCCGCTATTGGTTATTGACCGGAGATGTGTCTCGGTCATGTCTACATAGTTCTCGAACCCGTAGGGTCCGCACGTTTAACGTTCGGTGACGATTCGTATTATGAGTTTATGTGATTGATGTACCGGAGGTTGTTCGGAGTCCCGGATGAGGTAACGGACATGACGAGGAGTCTCGAAATGGTCGAGACATAAAGATTGATATATTGGAAGGTTATGTTTGGACACCGAAAAGGTTTCGGATAGGTTCGGGCATTTTTCGGAGTACCAGGAGGTTACCGGAACCCCCGGGGGGTTAATGGGCCTTCATGGGCCTTAGTGGAAGAGAGGAGGAGGCAGCCAAGTGGAGGCGCCCCCCCCCCCACCCCCAAGCCCAATCCGAATTGGAGAGGGGGCTGGCCCCCCTTTCCTTCTCTCCCTATTCCTCTTTCCTTCCCCTCCTAGTTGGACTAGGAAAGGCGGGAACCTACTCCTAGTAGGAGTAGGATTCCCCCCCTTGGGGCGCGCCCCATGAGGCCGGCCGGCCCCCTCCTCCACTCCTTTATATACGGGGGAGGGGGCACCCCATAGACACACTCAAGATTTGTCTTAGTTGTGTGCGGTGCCCCCCTCCACAGTTACACACCTCGGTCATATCGTCATAGTGCTTAAGCGAAGCCCTGTGCCGGTAACTTCATCATCACCGTCGCTACGCCGTCGTGCTGACGGAACTCTCCTTCGGCCTCAACTGGATCAAGAGCCCGAGGGACGTCATCGAGCTGAACGTGTGCTGAACGCGGAGGTGCCGTACATTCGGTACTTGGATCGGTTGGATCGCGAAGACGTTCGACTACATCAACCGCGTTACTAAACGCTTCCGCTTTCGGTCTACGAGGGTACGTGGACACACTCTCCCCGCTCGTTGCTATGCATCTCCTAGATAGATCTTGCGTGATCGTAGGTAAAATTTTTGAAATACTGCGTTCCCCAACACCAACGTATCCGGAAGTCTCGAGTTGCACTACTTATGTGTCACACCACCAACTTAACTAAAATTTGCCAGCGTGTGCGTGCCTTGATTGCCTCTTCTTCGAGGGGCTAACCCGAAGGGGAGGACAAGGTGGTGTTATGAATGTGTAGGCATGTGAATATACGATTAGCTTGCAATCCCCTTCATCTATGCTTTTTCATCTTAAATCCAAAAAATGTAAGTGTACTATATTGCTTAGTTGCTTGTTGCAGCTTCACCACTTCACCTCTACCACACCCATAAGTATTGTTATAGTTCTAGTACCTTTGACGATGAGACTTGCTGAGTACCCAAAGTACTCACCCTTGCCACAACAACATGTGCAGGTCACAACTATACCTGAGATGTTGAGACATGACATTCCTGCTTGGAGTACCCCCGACAACGATGAGTAGACTAGTGAGACCCGGCCGGCAGCCTGAAACCAATCGGATGGGACTGTTGCTTTATGTTTCCACCTCTTAGGCGTCCTTGAGTTTTGTCCGTACTAAGACTATTTGAGACATCCACTGTGATGATGTTGGGTCAAGCGGTCTCTCAGTGTAATAATTTGGATCTTGGCACTTGTATGCCCTGTTCATATATATCTATGTTGCCTCTTTGGTAGTGCAAATGTTGTGATATTCAACATGTATAGTCCACAACGTATGAAGATGTGTGTATGATGCGAAGTCATATGTTTCGGCGGTACTATATGCTCTTCTATTCTAGAAATGGATCGGATGGTCTATATTTAGATTAGTACTACATATGGAGCCTCGTAACTCGGAGTTCACTCCTAACTAGCGAGTGTTTGGTAATGGCAATGCAGTGATTGTATGGACATAAGGAGGCGTTTTGTCTCCCTTTGTGTGGTGGAGTGAAGAATTTTCGGTGTTGGCAAGTTTCTCTATGATCTTAAGGTGCCAATGGCACCATGTCAGGAAAAAAATGAGTAAAAGAAACCACATGTACCCTTTTTTTCTTTTTCTTTTTGAAGTTAAACATTATTATGCAGATTTTCGAAGCATATGAATGCATGGGTTGAAACCTTATCACTTCACTTATATATTGTACATGTTGGCAAGTTGGAAAATATTCGAGACATATATGTTGTGGTCATGGCTCTAGTTGCTCTCACATCTAACATGCAAATTGCAGCAGTGAACCTGGCTTGATTGATTGTTCAAATTTTAGGTTTTTATCAGAAGATGCAGATCCTACTGTATTTTTCTCTGGTATTTTCAGACTTTCGGAATAACATATGAGAAATCTCGATTCCTCTCACCTTTTACGCTGAATATACAACGGTAGAAATTGGTGTAAATCTTCTGCAGAATAGTGGCTAGTTACCAAGAAAGAAAAAGAAAAACTAAACCCCACTGTCGGCTTTGTTCTTTGCAGCAAGAGAAACTGGAACGACCAGACAAACTCTACAAAATTCATTTCCGGCTATGATATCCAGAAATGACAATTGTTGCAAAAGAAAAGAAAAAAAATGGTATTTGATGATAATTAACATCCATTCTATCATTGGAAATATCAAAGGTTACATGGGAAATAGAAAGGCCTTAATTGATTAAAATCAATTCCTTCTGTGGGAAGAAAGTATATGAAGAATAATAATGGCTGGAGCTAGATATTTCAAATACTAGTGCATGTGCATCAATTCATTGCTATCGTATCACAATGGGGATTTACAATTATGTCAAACTAAACAAACCGTGCCGTAGTGAGACAGGGACAAGATTTAAATACAAAATTGCAGGTAGGCGGGGGTGCCAGAATAGACCTTGATACAAAATTGGGGAGGGCAAGTGCCCTACAGAAAAGAAAAAGAAATGCTAAGAATAAATCTTCACACAATAGAAGATGCTGCAAGGAGCTTGCGACAAGCTACCGTGATCACTTGGCATGCATGCAAAGGTACCTTCGCGCATCGGTCAATTGCGTGACAGGTAAAAACGAGGTCGGTTGCAGAACTTCCTACCGTTCTTTTTGACATATAGTGCAATGCCAACGCACAGACCGGCCCACACAAGTGCTACCACCAAGTGGCGAAGATCATTCCGGGCTGCAAATTATGGTTCCAAAAAGGCAATATAGAATCAACTTACATATCAATAAAGCACAATTTCTGGTGAATTCACTGAAGCACGAAAAGGACTGAATTAAACTTCTCCATATAGGTCTGCTTTGGTTTGTGGAGTTTTCGTGATCATTGTCAATTCCATGAAATGCGTCACATTCAGAAGCCAGAAACTTTACCTTGTCGTAGAGACATAAGCATGAACATTGCAGCGCAAAAAATCAAGGCAAAAGCAGCACGGAAGGACTGCAAAGGAGAAAACGCGCAAGTAAGACAGGATTCAGTGCAATGCTAGAACCAATCACTGCAAACTTGCAATGTCATTCACAAACAAGTGTTGGCCACTGAAACAGCTAAAACCCACCTGCATAACTCCGGGTCTGCTTGGAACCGCAGCGTCCCGACTAACTGATGATACGTAATGTCCTTGAAGAAGGTCCATGGCATCCTAGAAACAACACAACCAAAACAAACCTCTATCTGAGAAGGGCTGTAAGATGCAGGTCACAGATCAATCCACCTGCCTGATTTGTAATGCATATTTTTCAATGTTATAATACAAATTATTTTTTACAAGTATAAAAATATGATCATTTCTCACATTTTAACTCAACTATGGATATAGTTACTTGATTTACCATTAGCTAGCCTCTATATATATATACCTTTATTATAGACATATAATAATGGTACAATACTTTGTAATTTTAGCTGATCAAAGACTTATACATTATTCCTTATCAGATCTAAAATCTGTCCTCACTTGCTTCAACCATCGGCAATGAACTCCAACACAAAGCCGCCATGTTGTGAACTTATTTTTCTATTCACTTAAGTTGCATGCATGCTAAGACAGCATACCTGCTTAGTACCATCTGCAAAGTTGTTAAAGTAGTATCTAGCAAGTGCATTCCACAGATCATTTAGAATTCCCTGAGTAGTCCGTTTCCCATACCTAATAGACAAAACCAAATCTGTAAATATGGACAACTTAAGAGTACGAAATAATGAAAATAGACAACAGTCATTTCCTTGGAAGATCGAATGATGAAAAATAGATATATGAACGTAAAGCTGAAAGACTACAAAAGAGTGAAAAAGAAAAAGATAATACAATGTCTAGATCATCGGTATTACTTTCCAAATTATGTGATCTTTTCAGTTTTACAGGTCATTTTTTTTCAGTTATCTTTGACAGCAGAAATTCTGGAGGTGAAACAGGAGAAGAGATTTACTGCAGCAGATGTTACAGCATCTTAAAACCACGAATCAAATAAAAATAGCAGCTCAGTTGTGACTCAAGGTGGCCAGAATTACTAGTAAACCAATTTGGGCAAATGAAAGAGGAGGTTATAAGGATGCTAACAATTTTATTACAAACACTTGAAAAACCAACCGAGTGATGCATTCACTTTATAGAGATTACCGGACAAAGTCTCCCTTCAGAGCAGGAGTACCAGAGTACTGAGTGCTTATTGCATCTCCATGATTTGCCCACACTGCAAATGGTTCCAGCAACATTGCTCAAAGACAAATACAGGGGAAATATAAGTAGGAACCATGGTTACAGAATATCAAACATAATACTTACAAACTTTGTAATCTGCATCAAAAGCTGGGTGATTGCTGATTGTATCGTTACCACCAAGAACACCTAGTTGTTGGAGCTGGCTTTCGAGAGTTTTTCTTCCAACCATGCTCTGTTATGTTGTCAATGTTCAGTATGCAGATCAAGATTGAAGATCAGAGAAAATGCAATCTTTATTGATCTGTTTAAGGCTTTAAGAAATGCTGATGTGATGTAATTTGTTTATTTAATGAAAAAAGTCGGATCGTTTTCTCAAAAAAAATGCAGGTCAAGATGAAAGGTAATAAATGATGGCACAACAGAGAGATTTCGTTAAAGAAGAAAAAAAACATGACCGCGTTGTACTAGAGTTTGTACCTGAGTTACATTGGTACGATCTAAGCAATCGACACAATTTGTTCTGACAGTGCCAGTCTGCCCCGCCATTTTCTTGCCTTGATCATCCAAAAGGAAGTACCTATACCGTAACATTAGTAATACCATGGAGATGGAAGCAATTAAGAAAAATAAAGAACATAGTACGCTCATCATCATTAGTATTGCTTTCGTGTCAAATACATTGATCAAATATAGCACTTTAGTAGCAAGGCAAAGAAATCCAGGTTAAACAACTGTAAAAACTAGAAACAAACAACAGGAGCAGGTGTAGTCGAAGAAAATTAATATCAAGCAGTAAAACATGTAAAACTTCATTTCTTATCTCTGAGGAACGTACTTATGCTTCTTAAGATAATCTTCAATTTGATCATACAACTGTGAAAGGCGCTCAAAATGAATATGACCACATATCTTATGGAAGTCGAAATGTATGAATCTGCAGTAAGTAGACAACGTGGCCCAATTAGGAACAGACAACCACCATAGGGGAAATCCAAATTGTGGAAAATGGCACCTTATATCTTCACTGAGAATAGGCTCAATCGATTTTGCATATCTTTCATAGAGGCGGCCTTCACCACCAGTCTGAATATAGGAATAAGAAAAGCAAGTAAATGCACATGGAAAACAGAGTAATCTACTATTAGGCCGACAAACATCCATACACCGGAATTTGAATACGAAAGGCAAATCTGTAAACAGAGTTTTCGCCAAAAAATAGCTAGATCATTCATAGGGCGCAAGCTGAACGGAGTTACTAGTTCCATTGGAAGAAGTGAAATATGCACAACCAATGATACAATGGTGATGTGCCAAACAAATATGCGAGATTATTCCTAAATGAGGAGTTCTGAATCCGCTACTGTAAAACAGACACCCTTATGCTGGATCACCACCCAAAAAATTCTAGCACTTAAGTGAGTCCAAGAGTTCATTACTTACTGTATTGACAAGATCAATACCCACCACAGCTCCATATTTCTTTTGTAAATCATGATAGTGTCGCTCAAGCACACGAGCCTGCATAACAGAGATGCAACACAAATTAGGATGAAAAAAATGGTTATGCTAAGGCTGCATTATAGTGCAAAAATCAACAATGTTTATTAGAATAATATCAATGCCCTGAAGGGAAGGAAAATAGAATAAAGATAGAATTGACAGAGCTCACCGCCTCCTCCACTCTAACAATGTCAAAACTAGGTTTATATGTCAAATCAACTATCTGCTCCCACAAAAAAGGCATAGAACCTCGAACCTGCAATATATAGTAGTTTCATCAAGTTATCCAAAAACATAAAAATAACACAGTACCATCTGAACATGGTGAAGATCATTGTGCCACTTAAGGACTTTTAGCACACAGACTAAAAGAAAGGAAACAAAAAGACCAAAAGAGAAGAGAAATCAAAAACATTTAATCAACTATTAGTCTAGCCAGTGATTTTCATATTGTTTATTTAGAAACCTACTTGTACATAGGATGCTGTATATCCTTTTGTTTGCATTATCTGCTCTGATTCAACAAAATTTGCTGCATAGCCCTCTGGATCAGCACCCCGTCTCCAACACCGTGTACCTTCAGTTAACAACATCCACTTAATTTTTTAATTAACCAAAAGGTATTCAATTTCTAAAAACGTTAGGCCAAGAAAAAATTAGTTAAATACTGAAATTAGTTTAACTCAAAAAATAGTGAAAAGAACTCATTATCAAACTTATTTTGATGCTTCAGAACTCTCACCTATCCTTCTTGTGCACCTGCGTGCTATCATGGTTACTACTACTTTATCTGATCCAACTTCTGCATGTATATTCTGAAAACCTGACATTTAGTTAAGTTACAGCAACTCAAACTGATATAACTAATCCTAATCGAATTGGTAATTTAAGTCTAAACTAGCAATACTCCATCTGTTTTCAAAATAGATGACGTCCTAAAAAGCGTACAGTCAAAATTATCTTATCTTTACCCACCAATTAACAAATAAAATGGGAAGTTTTGACCAATGCCACTATTCTCAAACCCAATTCAGCTTATGCCGTCGTTTTTGTTTGGAAATTACACGAATGCCACTATTCTGTTGGAGACTATTTTATGTTTGCCACAACATCAGTTTTTTCCCTGATCAACACAGCCAGCCCCCTTTGACTGGCCCCACCCTTCAATTCTATTGGACATATGGTAAGGCACACAAGTATACATGTGGTCAAGGTTTTAAAACTTTGACCACTAATATATATGCGGAAGTACATGGATTGAGCATTCAATCTTGTATTTGTCTTGCGAAATACTTTTACGTCATATGCCATTTTACTAATTTTGTAGGTATTATAAGTAAAAAATCATAGTCAAACTCGTGTGTTGGAGATTGTGAGCATGGTATGATAATTTTGGGTAGTGCGTTGGAGTATATCAATGAGCAAAGGATACTTCCTTGAATGACCGGTAATAAGTATTGGTCCAGCTGTCAAGGAAGAAAAAAAGGGAATCAGAATACTTTACAAATATTGGATCTGATATTCTTAAAACTGGAAATTACAAAAACAAAACAAAAAGTAATCTTACTTTGTTCTCAATGAGAGGCTCCAACAAGTAACCATTCCACATAAATCTACGTTCTGCCTGCAAAGAATGTAGTAAATTGGTCTGTGCAGAAGAGTATGTATTCACATGTTGAAAGGAACATTTAGTAAAGGGAACCATTCGGAAAAATCGGCTCTGTACTACTACAAGCACACACTTTAGACATATACCATCAAAAGAAACATCATATACCGAAGCCTAAGTGTAAAGGCAGCCATAGTTTCATGCCACGATTACAGTTCATGTTGTTTTGGTGCAAATTTGTATTATAGTTTACGTTTATGGTGATTAGTTTGTTCAGTCATTCAAACTTTTCTGTAGACATTAAAACAATGAATTTTCTATACAGCATAAGTGTAACTTAGACCAAAGATGCAACAAGGAGAACGTCGAAATTCCTACCTAGCATCACATGTACTACCTCCATCTCAAAATATAAGACGTTTTTGTAGGCTAGTTTAGCCTACACAAATGTCTTACATTTTGAGAGTGAGAGCATCTCCAACAGCCGCACAAAAATTTCGCGCGCAATAAAAGTTATAGCACGCCACTGTAGCACTTTTAATGCGCCGGGACCAACATTGCTTTAGCAGAAGCCCGAAAACGCGCGCCCAAAAAAGCACCCGGTGCAAATTGTGAAGCGCGCGCAATCCGGAGCCCAAAATATGCTGCACGCGATAGCGTTTTCAGCGCGTGCTCAAAAAAGCACACAGTGCAAATTGTGAAGCGCGCGCAATCCGGAGCCCAAAATATGCTGCACGCGATAGCGTTTTCAGCGCGTGCCCAAAACTTTTTAGCGCGCGCAATATTTTACAGCATCTGTTGAAGCTGTTCGACGCCCAAAAAAGACGAATTTTTAGCGCGCGGAGCTCTTTTTGGGCGCCTGTTGGAGATGCTCTGAGGTAGTAGTAGATTACTCTCTATAATGGGAAAAGGATTGGCCGTCCCATGTGTATCAAGCTCCAGCATTACATGAGTAAAAGGCAACAAACCTGTTTCCAAAGTGGAAGTGCTTTGAACGTGTCCCCCAGATCATATAGCCTCTGTAAACTGCAATAGAAGGGATAAAGGTAAGTGTCATCCAGACTTGCAATGACAAGAGAACTGAATTAAAATAACACCATAGGATGGCTACATTGATTGATTCTGGTATAGTTTAACTGGGAGAAAAATTGCCATCCATTTTGCTACCATTAAACGACAAAATGCATGTAACAAAAAAGAATCATATATGATACCCACGTAAGTGTCAAGTTGGCCTCGTAGGAGAAGTACAGGCCTATACTCCTCTCTGCAGCATCCAGGAGGTCTGAAAATTCGCTCTCCATCTTTTTCTGGTAACATCAGTCATTCTACGATGATTACATGACATACGCATATGGAAACAGCATAACTGGGAACAAATTAATAATTGCCAGACCTGCTCGGCCGAAGAAGCGGTGGTGCAGGGCAGAAATTTTAGTCCTGTAACTTTGAAAACAGCATGTCCCATGTAGGAGCCGACACAATCACGGTCAGTGATGACCAGACAGCATGATCCAACTGCAAGTTTGAGCACTCCTACCACACCAAACACTATCCTAACTTTTGGATTTGCCGAGGGGCCACGCGGTGGCAACTCTTGCACTAGGTTCATAGAGCCATTGGTCCGGCTTATTGAGAGGAAGAGGTCGGCAAGGCCATCAACCGGTTCAAACACATAACGGTCTGCAAACTCCCACACCCTCAGCCTCGTGTGCAGTTTCGGCGACGGAGATGCATCCTTCGGCGCATCCATTGCAGGGCACCCTGGAGCATTATTAAGCATGGTGAATCTTTTGTTCAAACAATAGAGATGTCGTAGACTAATGCAGGGCAGCAGCGGATATGTTCAGCCTAAGAAATGTGACGCAGGCAATTATATGCTGGAAAAACAGCTATGCGCGGAAGTAAAGAAAAAAAGAAGGCCATGGAGATTTCAACAGTTGCGCAATGAAGGCCATGGAGACTCATTTGTGAGAAACATAAAAAGCCAAAATGCAGCTCCTCCTCCTCCTCCTCCTCCCAGACTTGATAGCTTGAACTACTAGCGCGAACCCAGACAAGAAAAGGCAGCGGAGCATCCGGGACGCGACGAGATGAAAACCGTGCTGGATCACACGGCCTTTCAAGCGGCGGATGCGGGTCGGGAATTCCGTCGAACAGGTAAGGGGCGTCGAAGGGAGACGGCCATGCCGTTGGTTGGGGTAACCAATGCCAGGCACGATGTTGATGTAGGAGTGTATCAGGAGGAACGCCGCAGGTGCAATCAATGCCGGCAGGGCCAGAGTGGCCTTGTGACCCGAGGAACCTGCCGGCTCCGGCCGTGCACCGAGCCAACCCAGCAATGCACGCACGCGGCCTACCGGCCGAGGAGCCCGGGCCGAGAGAAACCTGGCATCGGATCGTTACCTGAGAGAGCCGGACGACGCGACGGGCCCGATCTGAGACGCCGGCGCGCGCGCGGTGGTGGCGGTCACTCGCGGGGGGGCGGTGGTGGATGTCTCGGCGCGCGTTGTGGAGGAGAAGAGTCCGTGCGTCCTCGTCGCGGGCGAGAGGTGGTGGAGGGTGGGAGGGAGGGAGGGGAGTGCTTGGCGGGGTGGTGGTGGTG